>NC_092742.1:80991431-81361435 GCF_047496795.1 Chiloscyllium punctatum
TGTGTGTGTGTGTGTGTGTGTGTGTGTAAGTGTGTGTGTAAGTGTGAGTGTGTGTATGACTGTGTGAGTGTGTGTGTGTGAAGGTGTGAATGTGTGTATGTGTGTTAGTGTGTGTAAGTCTGTGCGTGTGTGTGTGTGTGAGTGTGTGCCTGCATGTGAGAGTGCATGTGTGTGAGTGTGTGTGTGTGTGTGCCTGTGTGTGTGTGAGTGTGTGTGTGAGTCTTTGTGAGTGTGTGTGCGTGAGTGTGTGTGTGTGTGTGCCTGTGTGTGTGAGTGTGTGTGTGAGTCTTTGTGAGGGTGTGCGTGAGTGTGAGTGAGTGTGTCTGTGCGTGTGAGTGTGTGTTTTTGTGATTAAATGTGTGTGTGTGTGTGAGAGTGTGTGTTTGAGTGTGTGTGAGTGTGTGTGTGTGAGTGTGTGTGTGACTGTGTGTATGAGTGTGTGTGTGTGTGAGTGTATGTGTGTGAGCGTGTGTGTGTGCGTGTGAGTGAATGTGTGTGTGATTGTGTATTTATGCATATGTGTGAGTGTGTATGTATGAGTGTGTGAGTGAGAGTGTGTGTGTAAGTGTGAGTGTGTGTGTTTGTGAGTGTGTGTATGACTGTGTGAGTATGTGTGTGTGAAAAGGTGTGTATGTGCGTTAGTGTGTGCATGTCTGTGAGAGTGTGTGTGTGAGTGTGTGTGTGTGTGTGTGCGTGTGTGTGTGAGTGTGAGTGTGTGTGTGAGTCTTTGTGAGTGTGTGTGTGAGTGTGTGTGAGTGTGTCTTTGCGTGTGAGTGTGTGTTTTTGTGATTAAATGTGTGTGTGTGTGTGAGAGTGTGTGTTTGAGTGTGTGTGAGTGTGTGTGTGTGAGTGTGTGAGTGACTGTGTGTATGAGTGTGTGTGTGTGTGAGTGTATGTGTGTGAGCGTGTGTGTGTGCGTGTGAGTGAATGTGTGTGTGATTGTGTGTTTATGCATATGTGTGAGTGTGTGTGTATGAGTGTGTGTGTGAGAGTGTGTGTGTAAGTGTGAGTGTGTGTGTTTGTGAGTGTGTGTATGACTGTGTGAGTATGTGTGTGTGAAAAGGTGTGTATGTGCGTTAGTGTGTGCATGTCTGTGAGAGTGTGTGTGTGAGTGTGTGTGTGTGTGTGTGTGTGCGTGTGTGTGTGTGTGTGTGTGTGTGAGTGTGTGTGTGAGTCTTTGTGAGTGTGTGTGTGAGTGTGTGTGAGTGTGTCTTTGCGTGTGAGTGTGTGTTTTTGTGATTAAATTTGTGTGTGTGTGTGAGAGTGTGTGTGTAAGTATGAGTGTGTGTGTTTGTGAGTGTGTGTAGGACTGTGTGAGTATGTGTGTGTGAAAAGGTGTGTATGTGTGTATGTGCGTTAGTGTGTGCATGTCTGTGAGAGTGTGTGTGTGAGTGTGTGTGTGTGAGTGTGTGCGTGTGTGTGTGTGTGAGTGTGTGTGTGAGTCTTTGTGAGTGTGTGTGTGTGAGTGTGTGTGTGTGTGTGCCTGTGTGTGTGTGAGTGTGTGTGTGAGTCTTTGTGAGTGTGTGTGTGAGTGTGTGTGAGTGTGTCTTTGCATGTGAGTGTGTGTTTTTGTGATTAAATGTGTGTGTGTGTGTGAGAGAGTGTGTGTTTGAGTGAGTGTGTGAGTGTGTGTGTGCGTGTGTGTGACTGTGTGTATGAGTGTGTGTGTGTATGAGTGTTTGTGTGTGTGTGTGTGTGAGTATGTATGAGTGTGTGCGTGTGTGTGAGTGTATGTGTGTGTGCGTGTGTGTGCGTATGCGTGAATGTGTGTGTGATTGTGTGTTTATGCATATGTGTGAGTGTGTGTGTATGAGTGTGTGTAAGTGTGAGTGTGTGTGTTTGTGAGTGTGTGTGACTGTGTGAGTGTGTGTGTGTGAAAAGGTGTGAATGTGTGTATGTGCGTTAGTGTGTGCATGTCTGTGAGTGTGTGTGTGTGAGTGTGTGTGTGCGTGTGTGTGGGAGTGTGTGTGTGAGTGTGTGTGAGTGTGTGTGTATGTGTTAGTGTGTGTGTGATTGTGTGTGTTTGTGTGAGTGTGCATGTGTGTGTGAGTGTGTGTGCGTCAGTGTGTGTGTGAGTGTGTGTGTCTGTGTGAGAGTGTGTGTGTGAGTGTGTGTGTCTGTGTGCCTGTGTGTGTGAGTGTGTGTGTGAGTCTTTGCGTGTGAGTGTGTGTTTTTGTGATTAAATGTGTGTGTGTGTGAGAGAGTGTGTGTTTGAGTGAGTGTGTGAGTGTGTGTGCGTGTGACTGTGTGAATGAGTGTGTGTGTGTATGAGTGTTTGTGTGTGTGTGTGTGTGAGTATGTATGTGTGTGTGCGTGTGTGTGAGTGTATGTGCGTGTGTGTGTGCGTATGCGTGAATGTGTGTGTGATTGTGTGTTTATGCATATGTGTGAGTGTGTGTGTATGAGTGTGTGTGTGAGAGTGTGTGTGTGAGTGTGTGTGATTGTGTGTGTGTGAGTGTGTGTGTGAGTGTGTGTGAGTGTGTGTGTATGTGTTAGTGTGTGTATGAGTGTGTGTGTTTGTGTGAGTGTGCATGTGTGTGTGAGTGTGTGTGTGTGAGTGTGTGTGTGAGTGAGAATGTGTCTGTGTGAGAGTGTGTCTGTAAGTGTGTGAGTGTGTGTGCGTGAGTGAGTGAGTGTTTGTGTGAGTGTATGTATGTGTGTGAGTGTGTGTAAGTGTGTGTGTGTGAGTGTGTGTATGTGAGTGTGTGTGAGTGTGTGTGAGTGTGTGTATTTTTGTGAGTGTGTGTGCGTGTGTGTGTCTTTGAGAGAGTGTGTGAGTGTGTATGTATGTGTGTGTGAGTGTGTGTGTGAGTGTGTATGTGTATGTGTGAGTGTGTGAGTGTGTGTGTGTGTGTGTGTAAGTGTGTGTGTAAGTGTGTGAGTGTGTGTATGACTGTGTGAGTGTGTGTGTGTGAAGGTGTGAATGTGTGTATGTGTGTTAGTGTGTGTAAGTCTGTGCGTGTGTGTGTGTGTGAGTGTGTGCCTGTATGTGAGAGTGCATGTGTGTGAGTGTGTGTGTGTGTGTGCCTGTGTGTGTGTGAGTGTGTGTGTGAGTCTTTGTGAGTGTGTGTGCGTGAGTGTGTGTGTGTGTGTGCCTGTGTGTGTGACTGTGTGTGTGAGTCTTTGTGAGGGTGTGCGTGTGTGTGAGTGAGTGTGTCTGTGCGTGTGAGTGTGTGTTTTTGTGATTAAATGTGTGTGTGTGTGTGAGAGTGTGTGTTTGAGTGTGTGTGTGTTTGAGTGTGTGTGAGTGTGTGTGTGACTGTGTGTATGAGTGTGTGTGTGTGTGTGAGTGTATGTGTGTGAGCGTGTGTGTGTGCGTGTGAGTGAATGTGTGTGTGATTGTGTGTTTATGCATATGTGTGAGTGTGTGTGTATGAGTGTGTGTGTGAGAGTGTGTGTGTAAGTGTGAGTGTGTGTGTTTGTGAGTGTGTGTATGACTGTGTGAGTATGGGTGTGTGAAAAGGTGTGTATGTGCGTTAGTGTGTGCATGTCTGTGAGAGTGTGTGTGTGAGTGTGTGTGTGTGTGTGTGTGTGCGCGTGTGTGTGTGTGTGTGTGAGTGTGTGTGTGAGTCTTTGTGAGTGTGTGTGTGAGTGTGTGTGAGTGTGTCTTTGCGTGTGAGTGTGTGTTTTTGTGATTAAATGTGTGTGTGTGTGTGTGAGAGAGTGTGTGTGTAAGTGTGAGTGTGTGTGTTTGTGAGTGTGTGTAGGACTGTGTGAGTATGTGTGTGTGAAAAGGTGTGTATGTGTGTATGTGCGTTAGTGTGTGCATGTCTGTGAGAGTGTGTGTGTGAGTGTGTGTGTGTGAGTGTGTGCGTGTGTGTGTGTGAGTGTGTGTGTGAGTCTTTGTGAGTGTGTGTGTGTGAGTGTGTGTGTGTGTGTGCCTGTGTGTGTGTGAGTGTGTGTGTGAGTCTTTGTGAGTGTGTGTGTGAGTGTGTGTGAGTGTGTCTTTGCGTGTGAGTGTGTGTTTTTGTGATTAAATGTGTGTGTGTGTGTGAGAGAGTGTGTGTTTGAGTGAGTGTGTGAGTGTGTGTGTGCGTGTGTGTGACTGTGTGTATGAGTGTGTGTGTGTATGAGTGTTTGTGTGTGTGTGTGTGTGAGTATGTATGAGTGTGTGCGTGTGTGTGAGTGTATGTGTGTGTGCGTGTGTGTGCGTATGCGTGAATGTGTGTGTGATTGTGTGTTTATGCATATGTGTGAGTGTGTGTGTATGAGTGTGTGTAAGTGTGAGTGTGTGTGTTTGTGAGTGTGTGTGACTGTGTGAGTGTGTGTGTGTGAAAAGATGTGAATGTGTGTATGTGCGTTAGTGTGTGCATGTCTGTGAGTGTGTGTGTGTGAGTGTGTGTGTGCGTGTGTGTGGGAGTGTGTGTGTGAGTGTGTGTGAGTGTGTGTGTATGTGTTAGTGTGTGTGTGATTGTGTGTGTTTGTGTGAGTGTGCATGTGTGTGTGAGTGTGTGTGCGTGAGTGTGTGTGTGAGTGTGTGTGTCTGTGTGAGAGTGTGTGTGTGAGTGTGTGTGTGTGTGTGCCTGTGTGTGTGAGTGTGTGTGTGAGTCTTTGTGAGTGTGTGCGTGAGTGTGTGTGAGTGTGTCTGTGCGTGTGAGTGTGTGTTTTGTGATTAAATGTGTGTGTGTGTGTGAGAGTGTGTGTTTGAGTGTGTGTGAGTGTGTGTGTGTGAGTGTGTGTGTGACTGTGTGTATGAGTGTGTGTGTGTATGAGTGTTTGTGTGTGTGAGTATGTATCAGTGTGTGTGTGTGTGAGTGTATGTGTGTGTGCGTGTGTGTGTGCGTGTGAGTGAATGTGTGTGTGATTGTGTGTTTATGCATATGTGTGAGTGTGTGTGTATGAGTGTGTGTATGACTGTGTGAGTATGTGTGTGTGAAAAGGTGTGTATGTGTGTATGTGTGTTAGTCTGTGCATGTCTGTGAGAGTGTGTGAGTGAGTGTGTGTGTGTGTGTGTGAGTGTGTGTGTGAGTGTGTGTGTGAGTGTGTGTGAGTGTGTGTGTATGTGTTAGTGTGTGCATGTCTGTGAGTGTGAGTGTGTGTGTGTGTGCATGTCTGTGAGTGTGTGTGTGTGAGTGTGTGTGTGTGAGTGTGTGTGTGTGTGTGTGTGTGTGTGAGTGTGTGTGTGAGTCTTTGTGAGTGTGTGTGTGTGTGTTTGTGTGTGTGTGTGCCTGTGTGTGTGTGAGTGTGTGTGTGAGTCTTTGTGAGTGTGTGCGTGAGTGTGTGTGAGTGTGTCTTTGCGTGTGAGTGTGTGTTTTTGTGATTAAATGTGTGTGTGTGTGAGAGAGTGTGTGTTTGAGTGAGTGTGTGAGTGTGTGTGTGTGTGTGACTGTGTGTATGAGTGTGTGTGTGTATGAGTGTTTGTGTGCGTGTGTGTGTGAGTATGTATGAGTGTGTGCGTGTGTGTGAGTGTATGTGTGTGTGCGTGTGTGTGTGCATATGTGTGAATGTGTGTGTGATTGTGTGTTTATGCATATGTGTGAGTGTGTGTGTATGAGTGTGTGTGTGAGAGTGTGTGTGTTTGTGAGTGTGTGTGACTGTGTGAGTGTGTGTGTGAAAAGGTGTGAATGTGTGTATGTGCGTTAGTGTGTGCATGTCTGTGAGTGTGTGTGTGTGAGTGTGTGTGTGAGTGTGTGTGATTGTGTGTGTGGGAGTGTGTGTGTGAGTGTGTGTGTATGTGTTAGTGTGTGTATGAATGTGTGTGTTTGTGTGAGTGTGCATGTGTGTGTGAGTGTGTGTGCGTGAGTGTGTGTGTGAGTGTGAGTATGTCTGTGTGAGAGTGTGTGTGAGTGTGTGTGAGTGTTTGAGAGTGTGTGTCTGTGTGTGAGTGAATGTGTGAGTGTGTGTGTGTAAGTGTGTGAGTGTGTGTGCGTGAGTGAGTGAGTGTTTGTGTGAGTGTATGTATGTGTGTGAGTGTGTGTAAGTGTGTGCGTGTGAGTGTGTGTATGTGAGTGTGTGTGAGTGTGTGTGAGTGTGTGTATTTTTGTGAGTCTGTGTGAGTGTGTGTGTCTTTGAGTGAGTGTGTGAGTGTGTATGTATGTGTGTGTGAGTGTGTGTGAGTGTGTATGTGTATGTGTGAGTGTGTGAGTGTGTGTGTGTGTGTGTAAGTGTGTGTGTAAGTGTGTGAGTGTGTGTATGACTGTGTGAGTGTGTGTGTGTGAAGGTGTGAATGTGTGTATGTGTGTTAGTGTGTGTAAGTCTGTGCGTGTGTGTGTGTGTGAGTGTGTGCCTGTATGTGAGAGTGCATGTGTGTGAGTGTGTGTGTGTGTGTGTGCCTGTGTGTGTGTGAGTGTGTGTGTGAGTCTATGTGAGTGTGTGTGCGTGAGTGTGTGTGTGTGTGTGCCTGTGTGTGTGAGTGTGTGTGTGAGTCTTTGTGAGGGTGTGCGTGAGTGTGAGTGAGTGTGCCTGTGCGTGTGAGTGTGTGTTTTTGTGATTAAATGTGTGTGTGTGTGTGAGAGTGTGTGTTTGAGTGTGTGTGAGTGTGTGTGTGTGAGTGTGTGTGTGACTGTGTGTATGAGTGTGTGTGTGTGTGAGTGTATGTGTGTGAGCGTGTGTGTGTGCGTGTGAGTGAATGTGTGTGTGATTGTGTGTTTATGCATATGTGTGAGTGTGTGTGTATGAGTGTGTGAGTGAGAGTGTGTGTGTAAGTGTGAGTGTGTGTGTTTGTGAGTGTGTGTATGACTGTGTGAGTATGTGTGTGTGAAAAGGTGTGTATGTGTGTATGTGCGTTAGTGTGTGCATGTCTGTGAGAGTGTGTGTGTGAGTGTGTGTGTGTGAGTGTGTGCATGTGTGTGTGTGTGAGTGTGTGTGTGAGTCTTTGTGAGTGTGTGTGTGTGAGTGTGTGTGTGTGTGCCTGTGTGTGTGTGAGTGTGTGTGTGAGTCTTTGTGAGTGTGTGTGTGAGTGTGTGTGAGTGTGTCTTTGCGTGTGAGTGTGTGTTTTTGTGATTAAATGTGTGTGTGTGTGAGAGAGTGTGTGTTTGAGTGAGTGTGTGAGTGTGTGTGTGCGTGTGTGTGACTGTGTGTATGAGTGCGTGTGTGTATGAGTGTTTGTGTGTGTGTGTGAGTATGTATGAGTGTGTGCGTGTGTGTGAGTGTATGTGTGTGTGCGTGTGTGTGCGTATGCGTGAATGTGTGTGTGATTGTGTGTTTATGCATATGTGTGAGTGTGTGTGTATGAGTGTGTGTAAGTGTGAGTGTGTGTGTTTGTGAGTGTGTGTGACTGTGTGAGTGTGTGTGTGTGAAAAGGTGTGAATGTGTGTATGTGCGTTAGTGTGTGCATGTCTGTGAGTGTGTGTGTGTGAGTGTGTGTGTGCGTGTGTGTGGGAGTGTGTGTGTGAGTGTGTGTGTATGTGTTAGTGTGTGTGTGATTGTGTGTGTTTGTGTGAGTGTGCATGTGTGTGTGAGTGTGTGTGCGTGAGTGTGTGTGTGAGTGTGTGTGTCTGTGTGAGAGTGTGTGTGTGAGTGTGTGTGTGTGTGTGCCTGTGTGTGTGAGTGTGTGTGTGAGTCTTTGTGAGTGTGTGCGTGAGTGTGTGTGAGTGTGTCTTTGCGTGTGAGTGTGTGTTTTTGTGATTAAATGTGTGTGTGTGTGAGAGAGTGTGTGTTTGAGTGAGTGTGTGAGTGTGTGTGTGTGTGTGTGTGACTGTGTGAATGAGTGTGTGTGTGTATGAGTGTTTGTGTGTGTGTGTGTGAGTATGTATGTGTGTGTGCGTGTGTGTGAGTGTATGTGCGTGTGCGTGTGTGTGTGCGTATGCGTGAATGTGTGTGTGATTGTGTGTTTATGCATATGTGTGAGTGTGTGTGTATGAGTGTGTGTGTGAGAGTGTGTGTGTAAGTGTGAGCGTGTGTGTTTGTGAGTGTGTGTATGACTGTGTGAGTGTGTGTGTGTGAAAAGGTGTGAATGTGTGTATGTGCGTTAGTGTGTACATGTCTGTGAGTGTGTGTGTGCGTGTGTGTGGGAGTGTGTGTGTGAGTGTGTGTGAGTGTGTGTGTATGTGTTAGTGTGTGTGTGATTGTGTGTGTTTGTGTGAGTGTGCATGTGTGTGTGAGTGTGTGTGCATGAGTGTGCGTGTGAGTGTGAGTGTGTCTGTGTGAGAGTGTGTGTGTGTGTCTGAGTGTTTGAGAGTGTGTGTCTGTGTGTGAGTGAATGTGTGAGTGTGTGTGTGTGTAAGTGTGTGTGAATGTGTGTGAGTGTGTGTGCGTGAGTGAGTGAGTGTTTGTGTGAGTGTATGTATGTGTGTGAGTGTGTGTAAGTGTGTGTGTGTGAGTGTGTGTATGTGAGTGTGTGAGTGTGTGTATTTTTGTGAGTGTGTGTGAGTGTGTCTTTGAGAGAGTGTGTGAGTGTGTATGTGTGTGAGTGTGTGTGTGAGTGTGTATGTGTATGTGTGAGTGTGTGTGTGAGTGTGTGTGTGTGTAAGTGTGTGTGTGTGAAGGTGTGAATGTGTGTATGTGTGTTAGTGTGTGTAAGTCTGTGAGTATGTGTGTGTGAGCGTGTGCCTGTATGTGAGAGTGTGTGTGTGTGTGAGTGTGTGTGTGTGTGCATGTGTGTGTGTGAGTGTGTGTGAGTCTTTGTGAGTGTGTGTGTGTGTGTGTGTGTGTCTGTGTGTGTGAGTGTGTGTGTGAGTCTTTGTGAGTGTGTGCGTGAGTGTGTGTGAGTGTGTCTGTGCGTGTGAGTGTGTGTTTTGTGATTAAATGTGTGTGTGTGTGTGAGAGTGTGTGTTTGAGTGTGTGTGAGTGTGTGTGTGTGAGTGTGTGTGTGACTGTGTGTATGAGTGTGTGTGTGTATGAGTGTTTGTGTGTGTGAGTATGTATCAGTGTGTGTGTGTGTGAGTGTATGTGTGTGTGCGTGTGTGTGTGCGTGTGAGCGAATGTGTGTGTGATTGTGTGTTTATGCATATGTGTGAGTGTGTGTGTATGAGTGTGTGTATGACTGTGTGAGTATGTGTGTGTGAAAAGGTGTGTATGTGTGTATGTGTGTTAGTCTGTGCATGTCTGTGAGAGTGTGTGAGTGAGTGTGTGTGTGTGTGTGAGTGTGTGTGTGAGTGTGTGTGTGAGTGTGTGTGAGTGTGTGTGTATGTGTTAGTGTGTGCATGTCTGTGAGTGTGAGTGTGTGTGTGTGTGCATGTCTGTGAGTGTGTGTGTGTGAGTGTGTGTGTGTGTGTGTGAGTGTGTGTGTGAGTCTTTGTGAGTGTGTGTGTGTGTTTGTGTGTGTGTGTGTGTGCCTGTGTGTGTGTGAGTGTGTGTGTGAGTCTTTGTGAGTGTGTGCGTGAGTGTGTGTGAGTGTGTCTTTGCGTGTGAGTGTGTGTTTTTGTGATTAAATGTGTGTGTGTGTGAGAGAGTGTGTGTTTGAGTGAGTGTGTGAGTGTGTGTGTGTGTGTGACTGTGTGTATGAGTGTGTGTGTGTATGAGTGTTTGTGTGCGTGTGTGTGTGAGTATGTATGAGTGTGTGCGTGTGTGTGAGTGTATGTGTGTGTGCGTGTGTGTGTGCATATGTGTGAATGTGTGTGTGATTGTGTGTTTATGCATATGTGTGAGTGTGTGTGTATGAGTGTGTGTGTGAGAGTGTGTGTGTTTGTGAGTGTGTGTGACTGTGTGAGTGTGTGTGTGAAAAGGTGTGAATGTGTGTATGTGCGTTAGTGTGTGCATGTCTGTGAGTGTGTGTGTGTGAGTGTGTGTGTGAGTGTGTGTGATTGTGTGTGTGGGAGTGTGTGTGTGAGTGTGTGTGAGTGTGTGTGTATGTGTTAGTGTGTGTATGAATGTGTGTGTTTGTGTGAGTGTGCATGTGTGTGTGAGTGTGTGTGCGTGAGTGTGAGTGTGAGTGTGTCTGTGTGAGAGTGTGTGTGTCAGTGTGTGTGAGTGTTTGAGAGTGTGTGTCTGTGTGTGAGTGAATGTGTGAGTGTGTGTGTGTAAGTGTGTGAGTGTGTGTGCATGAGTGAGTGTTTGTGTGAGTGTATGTATGTGTGTGAGTGTGTGTAAGTGTGTGTGTGTGAGTATGTGAGTGTGTGTGAGTGTGTGTGAGTGTGTGTATTTTTGTGAGTGTGTGTGAGTGTGTGTGTCTTTGAGTGAGTGTGTGAGTGTGTATGTATGTGTGTGTGAGTGTGTGTGAGTGTGTATGTGTATGTGTGAGTGTGTGAGTGTGTGTATGACTGTGTGAGTGTGTGTGTGTGAAGGTGTGAATGTGTGTATGTGTGTTAGTGTGTGTAAGTCTGTGCGTGTGTGTGTGTGTGAATGTGTGCCTGTATGTGAGAGTGCATGTGTGTGAGTGTGTGTGTGTGTGTGCCTGTGTGTGTGTGAGTGTGTGTGTGAGTCTTTGTGAGTGTGTGTGCGTGAGTGTGTGTGTGTGTGTGCCTGTGTGTGTGAGTGTGTGTGTGAGTCTTTGTGAGGGTGTGCGTGAGTGTGAGTGAGTGTGTCTGTGCGTGTGAGTGTGTGTTTTTGTGATTAAATGTGTGTGTGTGTGTGAGAGTGTGTGTTTGAGTGTGTGTGAGTGTGTGTGTGTGAGTGTGTGTGTGACTGTGTGTATGAGTGTGTGTGTGTGTGAGTGTATGTGTGTGAGCGTGTGTGTGTGCGTGTGAGTGAATGTGTGTGTGATTGTGTGTTTATGCATATGTGTGAGTGTGTGTGTATGAGTGTGTGAGTGAGAGTGTGTGTGTAAGTGTGAGTGTGTGTGTTTGTGAGTGTGTGTATGACTGTGTGAGTATGTGTGTGTGAAAAGGTGTGTATGTGCGTTAGTGTGTGCATGTCTGTGAGAGTGTGTGTGTGAGTGTGTGTGTGTGTGTGTGTGTGAGTGTGAGTGTGTGTGTGAGTCTTTGTGAGTGTGTGCGTGAGTGTGTGTGAGTGTGTCTGTGTGTGTGAGTGTGTGTGTATGTGTTAGTGTGTGTGTGATTGTGTGTGTTTGTGTGAGTGGGCATGTGTGTGTGTGTGTGCGTGAGTGTGTGTGTGAGTGTGAGTGTGTCTGTGTGAGAGTGTGTGTGTGTGTGTGAGTGTTTGAGAGTGTGTGTCTGTGTGTGAGTGAATGTGTGAGTGTGTATGTGTGTAAGTGTGTGTGAGTGTGTGTGCGTGAGTGAGTGAGTGTTTGTGTGAGTGTATGTATGTGAGTGAGTGTGTGTAAGTGTGTGTGTGTGAGTGTGTGTATGTGAGTGTGTGTGAGTGTGTGTATTTTTGTGAGTGTGTGTGAGTGTGTGTGTGTCTTTGAGAGAGTGTGTGAGTGTGTATGTATGTGTGTGTGAGTGTGTGTGTGAGTGTGTATGTGCATGTGTGAGTGTGTGAGTGTGTGAGTGTGTGTGTGAGTGTGTGTGTGAGTGTGTGTGTGTGTAAGTGTGTGTGTAAGTGTGTGAGTGTGTGTATGACTGTGTGAGTGTGTGTGTGAAGGTGTGAATGTGTGTACGTGTGTTAGTGTGTGTGTGTGAGAGTGTGTGTGTGAGTGAGTGTGTGCGCGTTTGTATGGGTATCTGACTGTGTGTGTGTGTGTAAGTGTGTGTCTGATTGTGTGTGTGTTTGTGGGTGTGTGTGAGTGTGTGGGTGTGTGTGTGTAAGTGTGTGTGTGAATGTGTGTATGTGAGTGTGTGTGCGTGTGTGTGGGTGTGTGTATGTGAGTGTGTTTGTGAGCGTGTGTGGGTGTGTGAGTTTGTGTGGGAGTGTGTGTGTGTCCTTGTGAATGTGTGTGTGGTGCGAGTATGTGTGTGAGTGCGTGTGAGTGTCTGTGTGTGAATGTATGTGTGTGTGTGAGTGTGTGTGTGTGAGAGTGTGTGAGAGTGGGAATGTGAGAGTGTGTGTGATTGTGTGTCTGTGTGTGTGTGAGTGTGTGTGTGAGTGTGTGTGTGTGTAAGTGTGTGTGTAAGTGTGTGAGTGTGTGTATGACTGTGTGAGTGTGTGTGTGAAGGTGTGAATGTGTGAATGTGTGTATGTGTGTTAGTGTGTGTAAGTCTGTGAGTGTGTGTGTGTGTGAGTGTGTGCCTGTATGTGAGAGTGTGTGTGTGTGTGCCTGTGTGTGTGTGTGTGAGTCTTTGTGAGTGTGTGTGTGTGAGTGTGTGTGTGTGTGCCTGTGTGTGTGTCTGTGTGTGAGCCTTTGTGAGTGTGTGCGTGAGTGTGTATCTGTGTGTCTGTGCGTGTGAGTGTGTGTTTTTGTGATTAAATGTGTGTGTGTGTGAGAGAGTGTGTGTGTGAGTGTGTGTGTGTGAGTGTGTGTGTGACTGTGTGTATGAGTGTGTGTGTGTATGAGTGTTTGTGTGTGTGAGTGTGTGTGTGTGAGTATGTATGAGTGTGTGTGCGTGTGTGTGTGAGTGTATGTGTGTGTGTGTGTGTGCGTGTGAGTGAATGTGTGTGTGATTGTGTGTTTATGCATATGTGTGAGTGTGTGTGTATGAGTGTGTGTTAGAGTGTGTGTGTAAGTGTGAGTGTGTGTGTTTGTGAGTGTGTGTATGACTGTGTGAGTATGTGTGTGTGAAAAGGTGTGTATGTGTGTATGTGCGTTAGTGTGTGCATGTCTGTGAGAGTGTATGTGTGTGTGTGTGTGTGTGAGTGTGTGTATGCGTGTGTGTGTGAGTGTGTGTGTATGTGTTAGTGTGTGCATGTCTGTGAGTGTGTGTGTGTGTGAGTGTGTGTGTGCATGTCTGTGAGTGTGTGTGTGTGTGTGCGTGTGTGTGTGTGAGTGTGTGATTGAGTGTGTGTGAGTGTGTGTGTGAGTGTGTGTTTGTGAGTGAGTGTGTGTGTGCGCCGGTGTGTTTGTGTGAGTGTGTGTGTATGTATATGTGTGAGTGTGTGTGTGAGTGTATGTGTGTGAGTGTGTGTGTGTGTTTGTGAGTGTGTGTATGAATGTGAGAGTGTGTGTGTAAAGGTGTGAATGTGTGTATGTGTGTGAGTGTGTGTATGAGTCTTTGTGTGTGCGAGTGTGTGTGTGTGTGAGTATGTGTGAGTGTGCGTGTGGGTTTGTGTGTGAGTTAGTGTGTGTGTGCGAGTGCATGTGTGTGTGAGTGTGTGTGTGTGAGTGTGTGTTTATGCATATGTGTGAGTGCGTGTGTAAGTATGAGTGTGTGTGTGACTGTGTTTGTGATTGTGTGTATGACTGTGTGAGTGTGTGCGTGTGTGAAGGTGTGAATGTGTGTATGTGTCTTAGCGTGTGTATGTCTGTGAGTGTGTGTGTGCGTGTGTGTGGGAGTGTGTGTATGTGTGTGTGCGTGTGTTTGAGAGTGTGTGTGTGAGTGTGTGTATATGTGTTAGTGTGTGTGTGATTGTGTGTGTTTGTGTGAGTGTGTATGTGTATGTGTGAGTGTGTGCGTGAGTATGTGTATGGCTGTGTGAGTGCGTGTGTGTGAGTGTGTGCATGTGTGTGTGAGTGTGTGTAAGTGTGTGTGAGTGTGTGTAAGTGTGTGTGAGTGTGTATATGTGAGTGTGTGTCTGAGTGCGTGTGTGTGTGTGAGTGTGTGTTTATGAGTGAGTGTGTGTGTTAGTGTGTGTGTGCGCGAGTGTGTGTGTGTGTGAATATGTGTGTATGTATATGTGTGAGTGTTGTGTGAGTGTGTGTGTGTAAGTGTGTGTGTGTTTGTGAGTGTGTGTATGAATGCGTGAGTGTGTGTGTGAAGGTGTGAATGTGTGTATGTGTGTGAGTTTGTGTATGTCTGTGAGTGTGTGTGTGAATGTGTGTGTGTGAGAGTGTGTGTGTGAGTGTGTGTGTATGTGTTAGTGTGTGTGTGAGCGTGTGTGTGTGTGAGAGTGTGTGTGTGAGTGAGTGTGTGCGCGTTTGTATGGGTATCTGACTGTGTGTGTGTGTAAGTGTGTGTCTGATTGTGTGTGTGTTTGTGGGTGTGTGTGAGTGTGTGGGTGTGTGTGTGTAAGTGTGTGTGTGAATGTGTGTATGTGAGTGTGTGTGCGTGTGTGTGGGTGTGTGTATGTGAGTGTGTTTGTGAGCGTGTGTGGGTGTGTGAGTTTGTGTGGGAGTGTGTGTGTGTGTCCTTGTGAATGTGTGTGTGGTGTGAGTGTGTGTGTGTGTGAGTATATGTGTGTGCGAGGGAGTGTGTGTGAGTATGTGTGTGAGTGCGTGTGAGTGTCTGTGTGTGAATGTATGTGTGTGTGTGAGTGTGTGTGTGTGAGAGTGTGTGAGAGTGGGAATGTGAGAGTGTGTGTGATTGTGTGTCTGTGTGTGTGTGCGTGTGTGTGTGAGAGTGTGTGTATTTTTGTGAGTCTGTGTGTTTGTGAGTGTGTGTGTATGTGTGTGTGAGTGTGTGAGAGTGTATGTATGAGTGTGTGTGTGACTGTATGTGAGTGAGTGTGTGAGAGTGTGTGTGTAAGTGTGAGTGTGTGTGTGTGTAAGTGTGTGAGTGTGTGTGTGAGAGTGTGTTTGCTGTGTGAGTGTGTGTGTGAATGTGTGTGTATGTCTGTGAGTGTGTGAGTGTGAGTGTGTGTGTGTTTGTGTGAGTGTTTGTGTGACAGTGAGAGTGGTGTGAGTGTGTGTGTGTGTATGTGTGTGTGTGTGTGAATCTGTGTGAGTGTTTGTATTTTTGTGAGTCCGTGTGAGTGTGTGTGAGTGTGTGTGTGTCTTTGAGTGAGTGCGTGAGAGTGTGTGTATGAGTGTGTGTGACTGCGTGTGTGGGTGTGTGTGTGTCAGTGTATGAGTGTGTGAGTAAGTGTGTGTGTGAGTGTGTATGTGTACGTGTGAGTGTGTGTGAGTGTGTGTGTAAGTGTGTGAGTGTGCGTATGTCTGTGAGTGTGTGAGTGTGTGTGTTTTTGTGTGAGTGTTTGTGTGAGAGTGAGAGTGCGTGTGAGTGTGAGTGTGTGAGAGTGTATGTGTGTGTGTGAGTGTGTGTGTTTGTGTGAGTGTGTGTGTGAGAGTGTGTGTGAGTGTGTGTGTGTTTGTGTGAGTGTGCGTGTGTTTGTGTGAGTGTGTGTGAGTCTGTGTGTGAGAGTGTGTGCATGAGTAGGTGTGATTGTGTGTGAGTGTTTGAGTGTGTGTGTCTGTGTGTGAGTGAATGTGTGAGTGTGTTAGTATGGAAGTGTGTCTGTGTGTGAGTGTGAGTGTGTGTGAGTGAGTGAGTGTTTGTGTGTGTGTGAGTGTATGTGTGTGTGTAAGTGTGAGTGTGTGTGAGTGGGAATGTGTGAGTGTGTGTGATTGTGTGTGTGAGTGTGTGTCTGTGTGTGTGTGAGTGTGTGTGTGTGTGTGTGTGAATGTGTGTGTGAGTGTGTGTGTGTGAGTCTTTGTGAGTGTGTGTGTGAGTGTGTGTGAGTGCGTGTGAGTCTGTGTTTTTGTGAGTGCATGTGAGTGTGTATGTCAGAGTGTGTGTGAGTGTGTGTTTGAGTGAGTGTGTGAGTTTGTGTGTGTATGAGTGTGTGTGAGTGTCTGTGTGTGTGTGCCTGTATGTGTGTGAGTCTTTGTGTGTGTGTGAGTGTGTGAGAGTGTGTGTGTGAGCGTGTGTGTGGGTGTGTTTGAGTGAGCGTGTGAGTGTGTGTGTGAGTGAGATTGTGCCTGTGTGTGTGTGTGCGTGACTGTGTGTATGAGTGTGTGTGGGTGGCTGTATGACTGTGTGTGTGAGTGTGTGTGTGAGTGTGAGTGTGTGTGTGTCTGTATGAGAGTGTGTGTGTGAGTGTGTGTGTGTTTGAGAGTGTGTGTCTGTGTGTGAGTGAATGTGTGAGTGTGTGTGTGTAAGTGTGTGTGTGAGTGTGTGTGAGTGTGTGTGTGTGAGTGTGTGTGAGTGTGTGTATGTGAGTGTGTGTGTGAGTGTGTGGATTTTTGTGAGTGTGTGTGAGTGTGTGTGTCTTTGAGAGAGAGAGTGTGTGTGTGTATGTGTGTGTGTGAGTGTGTGTGTGTGACTGCGTGTGTGAGTGTGTGTGTGAGTGTGTATGTGTATGTGTGAGTGTGTGAGAGTGTGTGTGTGAGAGTGTGTGTGTAAGTGTGTGAATGTGTGTATGACTGTGTGTATGACTGTGTGTGTGTGTGTGTGTGTGAAGCTGTGAACGTGTGTATGTGTGTTAGTGTGTGTAAGTCTGTGAGTGTGTGTGTGTGTGAGTGAGTGTGTGTGTATGTGAGAGAGTGTGTGTGTGAGTGTGTGTGTGTGTGAGTGTGTGTGTGTTCCTGCGTGTGTGGGAGTGTGTGTGTGAGTCTTTGTGAGTGTGTGCGTGAGTGTGTGTGAGTGTGTCTGTGCGTGTGAGTGTGTGATTTTGTGATTAAATGTGAGTGTGTGTGTGTGAGAGTGTGTGTTTGAGTGAGTGTGTGAGTGTGTGTGTGTGTGTGTGTCTGTGTGTATGAGTGTCTGTGTGTATGAGTGTGTGTGTGTATGAGTGTTTGTGTGTGTGAGTGTGTGTGTGAGTATGTATGAGTGTGTGTGCGGGTGTGTGTGTGTGAGTGTGTGTGTGTGAGTGTATGTGTGTGTGAGTGTGTGTGTGCGGGTGTGATTGTGTGTTTATGCATATGTGTGAGTGTGTGTGTATGAGTGTGTGTGTGAGAGTGTGTGTGTAAGTGTGAGTGTGTGTGTTTGTGAGTGTGTGTATGACTGTGTGAGTGTGTGTGTGTGAAAAGGTGTGAATGTGTGTATGTGCGTTAGTGTGTGCATGTCTGTGAGTGTGTGTGTGAATGTGTGTGTGTGAGTGTGCGTGTGCGTGTGTGTGGGAGTGTGTGTGTGAGTTTGTGTGAGTGTGTGTGTATGTGTGTGTGTGAGTGTGTGTGTGTGACTGCGTGTGTGAGTGTGTGTGTGTGTGAAGATGTGAATGTGTGTATGTGTGTTAGTGTATGTAAGTCTGTGAGTGTGTGTGTGTGTGAGTGAGTGTGTGCATGTATGTGAGAGTGTGTGTGTGTGAGTGTGCGTGTGCGTGTGTGTGGGAGTGTGTGTGTGAGTTTGTGTGAGTGTGTGTGTATGTGTGTGTGTGAGTGTGTGTGTGTGACTGCGTGTGTGAGTGTGTGTGTGAGTATGTATGTGTATGTGTGAGTGTGTGAGTGTGTGTATGACTGTGTGAGTGTGTGTGTGTGTGAAGATGTGAATGTGTGTATGTGTGTTAGTGTGTGTAAGTCTGTGAGTGTGTGTGTGTGTGAGTGAGTGTGTGCATGTATGTGAGAGTGTGTGTGTGTGAGTGTGTGTGTGTGAGTGTGTGTGTGAGTCTTTGTGAGTGTGTGCGTGAGTGTGTGTGAGTGTGTCTGTGCATGTGTGAGTGTGTCTGTGCGTGTGAGTGTGTGTTTTTGTGATTAAATGTGAGTGTGTTTGTGTGAGAGTGTGTGTTTGAGTGAGTGTGTGAGTGTGTGTGTATGAGTGTGTGTGTGACTGTGTGTATGAGTGTGTGTGTTTATGAGTGTTTGTGTGTGTGAGTGTGTGTGTGTGAGTATGTATGAGTGTGTGTGCAGGTGTGTGTGTGTGAGTGAGTGTGTGTGTGAGTGTATGTGTGTGTGAGTGTGTGTGTGTGCGTGTGTGTGCGTGTGTGAGTGTGTGTGTATGTGTATGTGTGAGTGTGTGTGAGTGTCCTTGTGAATGTGTGTGTGTGTGAGTATATGTGTGTGTGAGGGAGTGTGTGTGTGTGAGTGTGTGAGTGTGTGTGCGTGTGTGTGTGTGAGTGTGTGTGAGTATGTGTGTGTGAGTGTGTGTGTATTTTTGTGAGTCTGTGTGAGTGTGTGTGTGTGTATGTGTGTGTGAGTGTGTGAGAGTGTATGTATGAGTGTGTGTGTGTGTGACTCTGTGTGTGTGAGTGTGTGTGTGTGAGTGTGTGTGTGTGAGTGAGTGTGTGAGAGTGTGGGCGTAGGTGTGAGTGTGTGTGTGTAAGTGTGTAAGTGTGTGTGTGTGAGAGTGTGTTTGACTCTGTGAGTGTGTGTGAGAATGTGTGTGTATGTCTGTGAGTGTGTGAGTGTGAGTGTGTGTGTGTTTGTGTGAGTGTTTGTGTGACAGTGAGAGTGGTGTGAGTGTGTGTGAGTGTATGTGTGTGTGTGAGTGTGTGTGTGTGTGTGTGAATCTGTGTGAGTGTGTGTATTTTTGTGAGTCCGTGTGAGTGTGAGTGTGTGTCTTTGAGTGAGTGCGTGAGAGTGTGTGTATGAGTGTGTGTGTGACTGCGTGTGTGACTGCTTGTGTGAGTGTTTGTGTGTCAGTGTATGAGTGTGTGAGTGAGTGTGTGTGTGAGTGTGTGCGTAAGTGTGTATGTGTATGTGTGAGTGTGTGTGAGTGTGTGTGTGTAAGTGTGTGCGTGTGAGTATGTCTGTGAGTGTGTGAGTGTGAGTGGGTGTGTTTTTGTGTGAGCGTTTGTGTGAGAGTGAGAGTGTGTGTGAGTGTGTGAGTGTGTGTGGGTGTATGTGTGTGTGTGAGTGTGTGTGTGTGAGTGTGTGTGTGTTTGTGTGAGTGTGTGTGAGTCTGTGTGTGAGAGTGTGTGCATGAGTAGGTGTGAGTGTGTGTGTGTGAGTGTGTGTGAGTGTTTGAGTGTGTGTGTCTGTGTGTGAGTGAATGTGTGAGTGTGTGCATGTAAGTGTGTGTGAGTGTGTGTGTGTGTTAGTATGGAAGTGTGACTGTGTGTGAGTGTGTGTGTGTGAGTGAGTGAGTGTTTGTGTGTGTAAGTGTATGTGCGTGTGTAAGTGTGAGTGTGTGTGAGTGTGTGTATGAGAGTGTGTGTGAGTGTGTGTGAGTGGGAATGTGTGAATGTGTGTGATTGTGTGTGTGAGTGTGTGTCTGTGTGTGTGTGCGTGTGTGTGTGAGTGTGTGTGTGTGAATGTGTGTGTGAGTGTGTGTGTGAGTCTTTGTGAATGTGCGTGTGAGTGTGTGTGAGTGCATGTGTGTGTGTGAATCTGTGTTTTTGTGAGTGCATGTGAGTGTGAGTGTGTGTGTGTTTGTGTGAGTGTTTGTGTGAGAGTGAGAGTGGTGTGTGTGTGTGTGTAAGTGTGTGAGTGTGAGTATGTCTGTGAGTGTGTGAGTGTGAGTGTGTGTGTTTTTGTGTGAGCGTTTGTGTGAGAGTGAGAGTGTGTGTGAGTGTGTGAGTGTGTGTGAGTGTATGTGTGTGTGTGAGTGTGTGTGTTTGTGTGAGTGTGTGTGAGAGAGTGTGTGCGTGAGTAGGTGTGAGTGTGTGTGTGTGAGTGTGTGTGTGTGTTTGTGTGAGTGTGTGTGAGTCTGTGTGTGAGAGTGTGTGCATGAGTAGGTGTGAGTGTGTGTGTGTGAGTGTGTGTGAGTGTTTGAGTGTGTGTGTCTGTGTGTGAGTGAATGTGTGAGTGTGTGCATGTAAGTGTGTGTGAGTGTGTGTGTGTGTTAGTATGGAAGTGTGACTGTGTGTGAGTGTGTGTGTGTGAGTGAGTGAGTGTTTGTGTGTGTGTAAGTGTATGTGTGTGTGTGTAAGTGTGAGTGTGTGTGAGTGTGTGTATGAGAGTGTGTGTGAGTGTGTGTGAGTGGGAATGTGTGAGTGTGTGTGAGTGTGTGTCTGTGTGTGTGTGCGAGTGTGTGTGTGTGAATGTGTGTGTGAGTGTGTGTGTGAGTCTTTGTGAATGTGCGTGTGCGTGTGAGTGTGTGTGAGTGCATGTGTGTGTGTGAATCTGTGTTTTTGTGAGTGCATGTGAGTGTGTATGTCAGAGTGTGTGTGAGTGTGTGTTTGAGTGAGTGTGTGAGTTTGTGTGTGTGTGAGTGTGTGTGTGTGAATGTGTGTGTGCCTGTATGTGTGTGAGTCTTTGTGTGTGTGTGTGTGTGTGTGTGTGTGAGTGTGTGTGAGAGTGTGTGTGTGAGCGTGTGTGTGAGTGTGTTTGAGTGAGCGTGTGAGTGTGTGTGTGTGTGAGTGAGATTGTGCCTGTGTGTGTGTGACTGTGTGTATGAGTGTGTGTGGGTGGCTGTGTGACTGTGTGTGTGAGTGTGTGTGTGAGTGTGAGTGTGTGTGTGTCTGTGTGAGAGTGTGTGTGTGAGTGTGTGTGTGTCTGTGTGAGTGTGTGTGAGTGTTTGAGAGTGTGTGTCTGTGTGTGAGTGAATGTGTGAGTGTGTGTGTGTGAATGTGTGTGTGTTAGTATGGATGTGTGTCTGTGTGTGAGTGTGTGTGCATGAGTGAGTGAGTGTATGTATGTGTGTGTGTGAGTGTGTGTAAGTGTGTGTGTGTGAGTGTGTGCAAGTGTGTGTATTTTTGTGAGTGTGTGTGAGTGTGTGTGTGTCTTTGAGAGAGTGTGTGTGTGTGACTGCGTGTGTGAGTGTGTGTGTGAGTGTGTATGTGTATGTGTGAGTGCGTGAGAGTGTGTGTGTGTAAGTGTGTGAGTGTGTGTATGACTGTGTGTGTGTGTGTGAAGGTGTGAATGTGTGTATGTGTGTTAGTGTGTGTAAGTCTGTGAGTGTGTGTGTGTGTGTGAGTGAGTGTGTGTGTGTATGTGAGAGTGTGTGTGTGAGTGTGTGTGTGTGAGTGTGTGTGTGTGTGCCTGTGTGTGTGTGTGAGTCTTTGTGTGTGTGTGCGTGAGTGTATGTGAGTGTGTCTGTGCGTGTGAGTGTGTGTTTTTGTGATTAAATGTGAGTGTGTGTGTATGAGAGTGTGTGTTTGAGTGAGTGTGTGAGTGTGTGTGTGAGTGTGTATGAGTGTGTGTGTGTATGAGTGTTTGTGTGTGTGTGTGAGTATGTATAAGTGTGTGTGTGTGAGTGTATGTGTGTGTGAGTGTGTGTGTGCGTGTGTGTGAATGTGTGTGTGATTGTGTGTTTATGCATATGTGTGAGTGTGTGTGTATGAGTGTGTGTGTGAGAGTGTGTGTGTAAGTGTGAGTGTGTGTGTTTGTGAGTGTGTGTATGACTGTGTGAGTGTGTGTGTGTGTGAAAAGGTGTGAATGTGTGTATGTGCGTTAGTGTGTGCATGTCTGTGAGTGTGAGTGTGTGTATGAGTGTGTGTGTGCGTGTGTGTGAGTGTGTGTGTGAGTGAGTGTGTGTGTATGTGTGTGTGTGAGTGTGTGTGTGTGACTGCGTGTGTGAGTGTGTATGTGTATGTGTGAGTGTGTGTGTGAGTGTGGGTGTGAGAGTGTGTGTGTGTAAGTGTGTGTGTGTGTGCCTGTGTGTGTGTGTCTTTATGAGTGTGTGCGTGTCTTTATGAGTGTGTGCGTGAGTGTGTGAGTGTGTCTGTGCGTGTGAGTGTGTGTTTTTGTGATTAAATGTGAGTGTGTGTGTGTGAGTGTGTGTGTGTGAGTGTGGAGGAAGAACGCCTCATCTTCTGCCTCGGAACACTTCAACCCCAGGACATCAATGTGGACTTCAACAGTTTCCTCATTTCCCCTTCCCCCACCTCACCCTAGTTCTAAACTTCCAGCTCAGTAACTATCCCCATGACTTGTCCGGACTTGTCCGACCTGCCTATCTCCTTTTCCATCTATCCACTCCACCCTCTCCTCCTTGACCTATCACCTTCATCCCCTCCCCCACTCACCCATTGTACTCTATGCTACTTTCTCCCCACCCCCACCCTCCTCTAGCTTATCTCTCCACACTTCAGGCTCACTGCCTTTATTCCTGATGAAGGGCTTTTGCCCGAAACGTCGATTTCGAAGCTCCTTGGATGCTGCCTGAACTGCTGTGCTCTTCCAGCACCACTAATCCAGAATCTGGTTTCCAGCATCTGCAGTCATTGTTTTTACCTCGATGAGTTTCCACTGTGTATACCAAGGATACAAAAGCAGGTTGGAGGTGGGGAATTCTCCAGTGGGTGACTCACCTCCTGACTCCCAAAAGCCCGCACACCAATTACAAAACACAAATCATCGGTGTGATGCAATATTCCTATACAGTTGGATGAGTGGAGCTCCAAAATATTCAAGAAGCTCAATATTTTCCAGGATAAAAGAGTCAGGTTACTTGGCACCCCATTCGTCACCTCAATTAGTCACACCCTCCACCACAAACTGGGACAATGGTTGCAATGAGAAGACCACCAATCACAAAATCACAGATCCTCCAGGCTTGAAAGTAAATTGTGCTCCCTCATCACTGTGTCAAAATGCTGGAATTTGCAATGCTACTGAAGAGACTGCAGCAGCTCAAGAAGCTGGCTGGCCACCATTTTCGCAAGGGAAGGGCTAGAAATGTCGACCTCAACAGCGTCACTCCCACCACACAAACAAGTAAATGAAAGAGTCCAACAGTGCAATATTCCAACAGTGGTCTAACCAATATCCTGTACAGTTGCAACATGACACCCCCCCCCAACTCCTGTACTCAATACTCTGACCAATAAAGGAAAGCATACCAAATGCCTCCTTCACTATCCTATCTACCTGTGAATCCACTTTCAAGGAGCTATGAACCTGCACTCCAAGGTCTCTTTGTTTATCAACACTCCCTAGTCCTTTTGCCACTTAATCACTTGTGCCTTCCAAACGAGTACAGACTTTCTCTTTGCGCTTTCCTCCCCTCTCCCCACTTGCCCAGCCTCCATACTTGCTTAAAATCCCTTAAAACTTTAACATTTTCCAATTCTGGCAAAATATCACTGATCTGAGATTGAATTGAATTGAATTAAATTGGGTTTATTGTCACGTGTACCGAAGCACAGTGAAAAGCTTTGTCTTGCGAGCAATATAAGCTGATAACATAGTTATGTAGCATAGATAAGTAAATAATAGGTAAACTATAGCAAAAACAAAAACACAGGTACAGGCAGATGTTAAGAGTTTGTGAGTCCATTCAGTATTCTAACAACAGTAGGGTAGAAACTGTTTCGAAACTGGCCAGTGCGCGTTTTCAGGCTTCTGTACCTTCTCCCTGATGGTAGAGGTTGTGGAAAAACATTGCCAGGGTGGGATGGATCTTTGAGAATACTGGCGGCCTTTCCTCGACAGCGGGGCCTGGTAGATGGATTCTATAGATGGAAGGTTGGCCTTTGTGATTGTCCGGGCTGAGTTCACCACTCTCTGTAATCGTCTCTGATCTCGAATGGTACAGTTGCCAGACCAGGTAGTGATACATCCAGACAGAATGCTCTCGATGGTGCACTTATAAAAGTTGGCAAGGGTATTCACCATCGTGCCAGATTTCCTCAGCTGCCTGAGGAAGAGGAGACATTGTTGGGCCTTTGTAACCAGTGTGTCCACATGAAGAGTCCAAGAAAGCTTGTTGTGGATGACCACTCGCAGGACTTTGACAGCCTCCACTCATTCCACCACTTGTTAATGTGTAGGGGGACATGAGTAACATCCCACCGAAAGTTAATAATGAGTTCCTTGGTTTTTCCGGCATTGAGAGCTAGATTGTTCTCAGTGCGCCATTTTTCCAGGTCTTCCACCTCCCTGTCTCTACTCTGTTTTGTTGCCATCTGAGATTTGACCGACTGTGGTGGTATCATCAGTGAACTTGTAAGTGGCATTAGTCTGGTATTTGGTGACACAGTCATAGGTATACAGTGTGTACAGTAGGGGACTGAGTATGCACCCCTGGGGATGCTCCAGTGTTGAGTGTTAGTGAGGATGAAATATTGTCCCCAATCTTCACTGATTGTGGCCTGTGGGTCAGGAAACCGAGGATCTAGTGGCAGAGAGTTAGTGCGAGCTTAGTCTGAGATCACTAAGTTTAGTCATCAATCTCAAGGAGATAATAATGTTGAAGGCTGAACTGTAGACAATGAATAGGATTCTCACGTAGTGTTGGTGTCAAGATGTTCTACGGAGCAGTGAAGGGCAAGTGATATGGCATCTGATATGGATCTGTTGGTCCGACAGGCAAATTGGAGTGGGTCAAGAGTAGTGGGGAGCATGGAGCTGATTAATGCCATGACCATCCTTTCAAACCACTTCATGACCACTGAAGTTAGGGCCACTGGGCGGTAGTCATTGAGACATGCTGCATGAGCCTTCTGAGGCACAAGGATGATGTTGGCCCTCTGGAAACAGGCTGGGACAGTGGCCTACTGCAGGGAGAGGTTGAAGATGTCTGAGAAGATCTCTGTCAGTTGATCTGCACATGCTCTGAGTGCACATCCTGGTACTATGTCTGGTCCCATCGCTCGCCTTGGATTCACATGAAGGAAAATTGATCTGACCTTTGATGCAGTGACTATTGGAATAGGTTTGTCAGGACTTGTCAGAATAGGTGTTACCTCTCTGCTGAAGTTCTGCTCAAAGTTAGCATAGAAGGCGTTGAGACGATCTGGGAGGGATATGTCATCATCTGCGAGATTTCATTATCTCTTTTTAGAATCTGTGATGTCATTCAGTCCTTGACATAGTCGTCGGGTGTCTGTCTCGGTATCTAGTTTGGATCAGTATTGGTCCGTGGCTGTCTTAATGGCTCTGTGAAGGTCATACTTGGATTCTTTATATTTCAGTGGTTCTCCTGATCTGAAGGCCTCACGGCTGGTTTTTAGCAGGTTCTGTATATCCTGATTCATTGAGAGTTTCCTGTTGGGGAACACCCGGATTGACTTCCTCTGTGTGCAGTCCTCCACACACTTGCTGATAAAGTCTGTGACGGTGGTGGTGTACTCATCCTAGGTACCTGCGGACTATTTGAACATGGCCCAATCGGCCGATTCCAGAGTTGATCCTCTACCTCCTCCGACCAGCACTGGACCTGTATCCACGAGGGGTCTCCTGCTTGAGATTTTGCCTGTAAGGCAGGAGAAAAAGCACGGCATTGTAGTCAGAGTTCCCAAAATGAGGGCCGGGGATGGAGTGGTAGGCATCTTTCACAGTAGTGTAGCAGTGGACTAAAATGTTCGGGCCTCTGGTAGGCTAGGTACTGTTTTCTGGTGGTACTTGGGAAAACTTTCTTAGACTGGTTTGATTGAAGTTGCCAATTACAATAAACAGGACCTCAGGGTGTTCTGCCTACAGGGTGTTAGTCGCGAACTACAGTACATCCAAAGCTTCCTCCACCTTTGCTTTGGCGGTCTGTACACAGCAGTTACTTTAGCAGCGTAAAGGCCCATGGTAGATAGAAGGGGTGGCATTTGATGGTGAGGAATTTAAGGTTTGGGGAGCAATGGCTGCCCAGGGTTGCAATGTCTGTGCACCTCAAGTTGTTGATTAAAAAGCAAACCCCTCCGCCCTTTGTCTTACCCAAGGATGCTATACGGTCCATACGATGGATAGAAAAACCACCAGCCTGAAGTGCGCAGTCAGGAATGGATGGGTTGAGTCAGGTTTCTGTGAAGTAGAGTGCGCAGTAGTCCCACAGTTCATGCTGCAAACTGAGCCGTGATCTGAATTCGTCCATCTTGTTCTCCAGAGATTGTACATTTGCGAGGAGTAAGCTGGGAAGAGGGGTCTTGAATCCATGTAGTCTCTCCGTTTTACTCGCAGGCTGGCGCACCTACCCCACTTTGAGTGGTCCAGTGGTTTGGTGGAGTGGATTGTGACTGCTTCCAGTTAGGTGATCCTACCTAGATCACTATGGAGCAGATAGGTTGCAGTTTAGTGTATTTTTGCAGAGGGTTTGCTGAGGACCCAACGTAGCAGGTAATTTACTGTGTTTTTTTTTAACCAGAGGGAGTTTGCTCAGGACCCAGTGGAGAAGTTCTTGGTTTCAGTTGCTGCCAATTTGCTGCTCCAGGCCCAGCCACGTTTTTTTAGCAGAAGTGTTTGGACTGCTCTCCAGGTAATTTCAGATGGATTTCATGTCAGGCAGGTGTCTAAGATGTGCTTGTTATTCTGTTTATCTTAAGTGTACCAATTGTACACTGTTGACCATGATGGGAACTAGTTTAAGATATACCACCTTAAAGCTACATGTATATCACATCACAACATGACATTAATGATATTTTGCTGTCTTCAGATGTTGCCTGACATACTCAATATGTTAAAATAGACCATAGAACATTACAGTGCAGTACAGGCCCTTCGGCCCTCGATGTTGCGCCAACCTGTCATACCAATCTGAAGCCCATCCCACCTACACTATTCCATGTACGTCCATATGCCTGTCCAATGACGACTTAAATGCACTTAAAGTTTGCGAATCTCCTATCGTTGCAGGCAAAGCATTCCATACCCTTACTACTCTCTGAGTAACGAAACTACCTCTGACATATATTTAAGAAATGCCACCTTAAAGCTACATGTATATCACATCACAACATGACATTAATGATGTTTTGCTGTCTTCAGATGTTGCCTGACATACTCAATATGTTAACATAGAACATAGAACATTACAGCGCAGTACAGGCCCTTCGGCCCTCGATGTTGCGCCGACCTGTCATACCAATCTATATCTATCACCCCTCAATTTAAAGCTATGCCCCCTTGTGCTCGCCGTCACCATACTTGGAAAAAGGCTCTCCCTCCACTCTATCTAACCCTCTGATTGTTCTGCTTGTGTGTTAGTTTTCCATCATTTACATTGTTCTGCCCTTTACTTATACTTTATTGCCAGTGAAAGAGTCAATGACAAGATAAATGTAAAATTATCAATAAGAGAACTAAAGGAGAATAATTAGAAAGAACATTTTTACCCAGAGGGCTGTTGGAGCTCGGAAAGCTTTACCAGTGGGAATGGTTGAGGCAGGAGTGATTGCATCTTTTGGAGGAAAATTGGATAAATATTTCAGACAGATGAAGTTAGTGGAGCGAGGGAGTTCAGTGGGACATTGAATTTAGTTTGGGAATGTTCAAACAAAGGCCTAGTACAGAAATAATTATCTAGATGTCCCTCTTCAGAGCTATAAAATTCTATGGCTCCACAGTTCTATTATAGCCAGTAATCAACATTCAGACAGCTTGGACATGAAGTTAATTCATGCTTTGCCCTTAGGTACCAGATAGATAATTCTGTTTGTCATCCATGCTAGTAAGGAGAGCACAGAGGCCATATTCAGAAAATTGGGTTTCCAAATGTAGTGTAAGCTGTAATAAATATCAACCACAGTGACATTAGAAACAATGTACTGCAAAAGAAAAAAATAACTTGGCATTCTTCAGCACCTTATCACACCAACAAAATGTCTCAAAGTATTTTACACAACAAATTGCTTTTGCATGTACTGACTATGACACTGAAAGTACAACAAAACTTATCACTTTATTTTGGCTCATCATTGCTAGTTTGGTATAAATAACTTCAGGATATAATCTAATCTGTGGTCAAAAATAACTGTGGTTTAAGCTATGATTAAAATTAGTTGATCAAAGTCTGCAGGTATTTCTTATGGTCATAGTCTGCTGATAAAATGATAGTTTATGAATGGCAATTTATTATTAATGTATAATGTCAGTGACCAACAAATTTCAAGAAAGAAGAAAACCAAGTGAATTTTGAAATGCTAACTGCTGGACGAATTGTTTGGCACAGTTTGGTATCTAATGAAGCTGTAGGCTGTTTCCTTCTTCAAAGCTTGACTGCTCTTTCTGCCAGACCATTGGATGGTGAACAGTTCGGCATTGTCCTTATATGACAAACACCATTTGACTTTATGAAATATTCAAATTCCCTGCTGGTAAGCAATGGCCTGTTATCTGTGATCAACACTTCCAGGAGTCCTTGCATTTCAAAAAATGTATGTGGTTTTTCAATTGTCATCCTTGTGTTTGACAAATGAACTCTATGCACGCCCATCCACTTTGAGTGGACGTCCACAATGACTAAGAACATTGAGCCCTTGAAAGGAACTGCTTAATCAACATGGAACTGAGCGTGGGGCTTACCTGACTATTCTCACAGATGTAGGGGAGCTGCTGGTGTTAATTTCTGTTCTTGTTGGCACTCTGGGCACTGCCCCAGCAATGCAGCTATGTCTGCATCCAATCCTGACCACCAGACATGAGCTCTTGCAAACATCTTCAGTCTGGAAACCACTGGATGACTCCGATGGAATTCAGCCAGGATCTGGAGATGACTTTTCCTCAGGACATTCACTCTTGCTCCCCATAATAATATGTCATCCCCTCATGTAATCTTGTCTCTTTGTGTCCAAAAAGATTTCAATTCTGGTTGTGACGGCATTTGGTATCACCCGTCACCACCAGCTGCTTCACTTTTGCCAGGACCGGATCTTTCTGTATCCAGAGTCTCACATTGTCAGCTGTGGCTGGAAGTGTGTCCAGGAAATTTAAACCATTACAGACTTTTCCAACGGTGTATCACCGGTGGTGTATCTGCCAGTGGTAAGTGGCTCAATACATCTGCATTTGTTACTTAGCCTCCTGGACCGTGTTCCAACTAGTAATTATATGCATTTAGTATTAGAACGCACTGTTGAATTCAGTCTAAAGCTATGGGTTGCATTGCCTTGCCCTCTTTAAGTAGGCATAGCAAGGCTTTATGGTCCAGTATTATTCCAAATTTGCATCTATAAAGGGTTTGGTGGAATTTCCTGACTCCAAAAATGACTGCCAAACCTTACTTGTCTATCTGGGCTCTGCATTAGCCAAAGTCCTGGATAAATACACTATTGGGTGTCCCTCTCCATTTGGACACCTATGAGCTAATATTACCCTGATGCTGTATGGGGAGGCATCACACTCAATACCAAATCTTGCTTGGGCTTATAGTGTGCCAACACTTTCAAGGATGATAGCTGTTTCATCACTTCCCTGAAAACTACGGCCTGGCTATGCAGCCAGTTCCAAGGCTGACCTTTTAAGAGTTGATGCAAAGTGCTGGATGGAGGACAGGTTGTGTATGAACTTTCCACAATAGTTCACCAACCCAAGGAAAGAGTGAAGTTCCAGTACAGACGTGGGAGCTGGACCACCTTTGAACACCTCATTTTATCTTCCAACGGGTGTAACTCGGTCTTGTTGACTCTGTAGTCTAAGTCGGTCACTTGGGGTGCCTGGAACACACATCATTTTCCTTCTAAAGCATATTTCCACCTTGGAAAAACACTTAAAGATTATGTCCAACTTCTCTAAGTGCTTTTTATTGGTCTTCCCTGTTACTAGCATGTCGACCTAGGCTCGACCTAGGCTCGACTCTCTGTGTGGAGTTTGCACATTCCCCCTGTGTCTGTGTGGGTTTCCTCCGGGTGCTCCGGTTTCCTCCCACAATCCAAAAATGCACAGGTTAGGTGAATTGACCATGCTAAATTGTCTGTAGTGTTGGGTGAAGGGGTAAATGTAGGAGTATGGGTCTGGGTGGTATACACTTCGGCGGGTCAGTGTGGACTTGTTGGGCCGAAGGGCCTGTTTCCACACTGTAAGTAATCTAATCTAATCTAAAATTTGCCAGCTGAGCCAATGAGCATATTTGACAATGTGTTATTGTTACGCCACCCCTGCACTGCAATGATTGTGTCTCAGCAGAAAGAATGTGAGAGAAATTCCACCAGCAAATGCCTCTGTAGCTTTTTCCTAGTTTAGTGGGAAGGTCATCAAAAAAACATATCTGTCCTTGAAGCTAGCTCCACAAGTATTCAGGAAAAGCTCCTGCAAAATCAACTCCAATGGATAGGGATTGTGACTGGATGGTTGAAAAGTCTCTCCACAAACCAAGTCCTATTTTCTCAACTCTCAAATGGCTAAGGAGCTCAAAGAAAGTGCTTCAAAGATGCTCCGAACCTCTAGTTGAAGAGCAACAGCATTGACATTAATGACGGGGAGCAACCTTCTCCTAATCATTCAAAATGGTGACAACATGTTGCACCAGGCTTTGAGAAGTATTTGCTTTAACGACGAGGCAGAAGGACCGGGAAGAAGGAAAGGAAAGGAAGGGAATCTTGCAACCCACATGCCACTACCTCGTGGTACAACCGGGCCCCTAGTCCCAGAGCTCTGTGAGGTTGAGAATGGTCCTGTCCTATCATATGAAGACCCACAGCAAAAAACACATCCCTGAGTAGATGGTATCCTCTAAAGTGATAACGAGCCGACGGTATTACAGGAGAGAAGGCCAGTCACCAGGACTGTGGGACATACTTATTACCTCCAGAAAAAGTTTTGAAATATTTTAAAATAACATGTTTCACTAGCAGTGGTGAAAAATTGTGGTGATGGGGTAGTGCGTGAAGAATCCTGAGTGTGCCAGGGCTGAAATTCTTACAGTGCTCCTGCAAGGGGAGTACTTTTATTTGAAGAATTTAACAACTCGTCACAGGTTAAAAATGACAAGCTCCAATTTTGTAGTGGGACCAACACCAGAGAGATTGGCTGCAGGCCATTGAACTGCTCCCCTCACCCTTTTATACCTGACAAGTAGGTGCATTCACACAGCTTTCAACCTCACAATGCTTTTACAGTATGAGATGTTGGGCATTGTGTAATTCTTCAAAGATCAATGAGAGAATGATGTGCTGCAAGCATCCACTCTCTGTCTCTTCTTGCTATTTGATTGTGTCTTGACTGGTTACTCAGTTAACAATAACCATGCCATTCCCCTTTCTGTCACAGGCGGCTGTGGGCAGCAGTATGTTTACCAGTAGTAGTTATTAGGTTGATGCAGTCTCTCCTGTATAACTGTGGTGGAGCAAGATAGGGCATGCCAGTTTTGGATTATTATTCATTACTGACCACTCAGCAATCAAGGAATTATCAAGACAGCAACAGAAGTCATTCGCCACTGACTTGAGACAGAATGTGGCTATTCATGATGAGTGTTCAAAGAATTGCCATTCTCATAAAACATGTCAAGTAGAGTGACAAATCATTTGCAAAGATAAAACAGCAGTCAAAATCAAATAGGCAGCAGCCAGCTGCAGGGTAAAAAGTTTGACTTAAGAGCTTGATTATAATCACGCCATCAATTCATATTTTACTGCTGATCATAGCATTTTCTGTATTTGTTCATCTGTAAATCTCCACATCTATGTAATTACACTAAGTAGCCACACTGAATTTAGTGTTTCAAGGTGTCTGGACTGATTGGAGTCATTTTACGACCTCATGTTTTTCTCCTTTTCTGACACACACACACACTCACATGTACTCACAAAAACACACAGTCAAATGCACAGACACACTCACGCACACATTCACAAAGACTCACACACACACACTCACACACACAGGAACATACACACACACACACACTCGTACACACACACACACACACACACTACCATCATGCTGAGAGAACAATCCTGGTTCAATGAAGAGTGCATGAAGGCATGCCACCATCAATATTGGGCAAATTTAAAAATGGGGTATAAACCTGGTGAAGTGACAACAGAGGACTGCCAAACAGCAGAAGCAACAAGTAATGGACAGGGCTAACTGATCCCACAAGCAATTGATGAGTTCTGCAGTCCTGAATGGTGGTGGACAAGAAAACAAATAATAGAAGGTGGAAGCTCTACAAATATCCCCAACCTTAATGATAGGGAAAACGAGCATGTAAGTGCAAAACACAAGGCTGAAGTCCTTTTATCTGCAGCAATAAGTGCTGAAAGGATGTTCTATGTCAGCCTGTTCCTTAGATCCCTAGCATTACAGATGCTAGTCTTTCCCCAATTCATATCACACCATGTGAAATCAAAAACTGGGTAATGCAAAGATAATTGGACCTGACAACAATCTAGCAATAGCACTGAATGTTTAACACACCAACAGTCACTTGTTAGATGAGGAAACAAAAGACTTTGAAAAGTACATTTATATTTTGCTGTACCTTTGACTGTGGGATGAAAGTGATGTTTTAAAAACCAAGGATTGCTTCATTTTTTAAAAGTTGCCCAGAACACATTTTCAATCAAGCCATGCAGAGGTTACTACAGACAGGCTGGAGCCTGGAGATGTGCACAAAGAGAGAATTGGCTGGCAGCAAATAGTTAATTGGCCTGTGGAATGGTGATGTATTGTTGATAAAGGCCTTCTGCTGCCACCAACTATGAGATTGCTCTCAGCTACGTGAACAGCTTGTGAGTGTAAATGGTTGAACTGAAGCCATCAGACCTCCAGAAAGGAAAAAACTGTCTTTGCTCATCAGTAGCAACCACTTCAAGCCTGAAGAAAGCCAGTTTATTTACCTCATCAGTTGTTGAAAGCTGTGGCTTTGAACCAATAAGTCAGAGACTTTGTAAGTGTAAAACAGTTGCTCTGTGCCTTCTGCAGAGCAAGGGATTGTTCTGGAGAAAGATGATCAAGGGGCAGCAAGTCCTGACAAACTGATCGGACCAGCTCGGGAAATCTGTGGAAAGGGTCCACTGAAATGGCTTCCTGGTTTTTCCCTCTGCCTATGATGCTCTTGTTTCTTCTGTCTGGCTGCGTGTCTGCATGGGATGAGCTTTTCAAAGGTGCTCGAGTTTTAGTGAGTAGAATTGTCTATTGATGGTTCATAATTGCTTGCAAGAAGCTACTATCCACTTACTTGTGAGAAGTAGTGGGCCTTGTTAAGTACAGAAGCCTGCTCTGTGCTTTCTGTCAATCTATGTCTGAAAGACAGGGGAACTGGAGAGGTCTGCATAACTTTATAAAATCTAATTTTTTGATGACTCTGGGAATAGTAGGGCTTGATTTCCAAAGCACTACCTCACAGAGGGTTTATTGTAAACATATAATATATGAGCATCAGTTTCCACCTTTCCCTTCAGGACCTTTTCCATATCCAGAAGCCAAAATCCAACTGGGGATGAACTCAGCCTTTTTTTAAGCTAAACCCAATCACCAAATACAAACACTGTCTACCAGACACAATGTGACAAGTAACAGTAAATCAGAAATAAGGAAAACAAGAGTGGGGAAGGGGATTGTGGGCAGATGTTCCCTCTCCAAGGACACCTGGCTGCAGATAGAACATGGAAGACAGCAGGGCAGTTAGGAAATATGATCTTTCCCATTGGCCACTGACTGGATCTACTGATGGGGACTTTAGCCAGGCCTAGGAGCAGGCCCATAAAGGAGGTCACCTGATCTGTTTGCCCCCTCCTCGGCGCTGTGTGCCCATAGAAAATTCAACATTTAAATGCAAAGTTGTCCATTAAGCATTGTCTGTTCTCAGTCATCTCCAGAGGTGATCTGTGTGAGCCTTAAAATAGTTCTATATATCTAAGACGGACACTGGAAGACTTCTGCTCCTGAAGTAGTCATGCCCCAGGTCAGGCCATCCTAGTACAGCTACAACACTGGCATCCATTTAACAACGTAGAAAATTGACATGGCATGTTCTTTGCACAAAAAGGAGAACAAATCTTACCTGACCAATTATTGCCCAAACAGTCAACTCTTCATCATCAGCAATGTAATGGAAGTAGTCCTCAACAGTACTATCAAGCAGCACTTGTAAAAGGGTAACCTATTCACTCAAGTTCAGTTTTATTTCCACTGGGCTACTCACACCCGATCTCATTACAAGCTTACATTCAAGAGTTGAATTCCAGAGTTGAAAAAAGGAACGGTTGCCCTTGACATCAAGGCAAAATTAAGGAGCCCGAATAAAACAGTGTCAATCCATCTCAGGACAGAAAGTCTTTCCAGTTTGACTTAAATCCAGCACAAAGGAAAATGGGTGTAGTTCTTGGAGCTCAATCATCTGAACTGCAGAACATCTCTGCAGGAGTTCATCATGGTAATCTCCAGGTCCAATCATCTTCAGTTGCTTCATCAATGATCTTCCTTCCATCATAAGATCAGAAGTGAGGATGTTTGGGATGATTAGACAATGCTCAGCACCACAGCACTCCTCAGATACTGTGTAGATAGCTTGTCCCTTTGCAGCAAGACCTGGACAACATCCAATCTCGGGCTGGTAAGTGCGAGTAATATTCATGCACACAAGTGTCAGGCAATGACCACATCCAACTAGAGATAATCTAACATGGCCACTTAATGTTCAATAGCATTTGCATTGCTTAATACCCTCCTATCAACATCTTGACGTTTACTGTTGACCAGATCTGGATTTGAACTAGCCATATAGATGCTGAAACAATAGGAACACGTCAGAGGCTGGGAATTCTGTGGCAAATAGCTCACCTATTGTCTCCCTGGAGCGTACTGTTACAACACGGCGGTGAACCCTTCTGTTACGTAAACCAAACACCCAGAAAAGGTCACCTCGCCTCATAATCTGTTAGAATATGAGTGACAGAGAACTCCCAAATTCCACTATTTAAAAAAGATAATGTCAATTTATTCTTTAACACTAAAAGTGAACATTAATCAACAACTATTCACAACTCTGAGCCCTCCTTTCTCTTAACGGTGTATTACCTACCTCCAACTCGATAACAATATGTTCTTCCAATAAATATTTATTAAAATTACATCAACTTGATTTCAAAACCACACAGCAGCTGTCGTCTTCAGTGTATTTATTCTTCCGGCTGAAGGTCTTCCTGGGTCATCTTCTTTCCTTTTACTGTGAGTATGTTTCATATGAAAAGATACCTTTGATAGAGAATGTTTCCTTGGGTCTCTCTCGATGGCAATTACTCTGTCCAATTTTCAAAATGCCTGCATTTTTTATATCCTCAACATCGGATCATCTCATTGATTCAATGTTGGCAAAACAATAAATTCAAACTCTATTGGGTTTTAGTAACCTGGGGCATAATTTTAACTGATTGGTTAAAATTTGAATTGTTGCCATAACAGCAACAACTCAGGTATCTATTTCACAGCCAAATGTTACATATTTTCAATTTCCTAGTACACTCTGAGACTTCTCTTTAAAGCTCTCAGTGCAAAACAGCATTCACTCTCTCTTAAAGGTATAGTACATGCCTTCAACTTCATAACACTATCCACAAGATATAAGCTAGAAGTGAGTTGGAATATTCTCCACTCGGCTGGAGATGTGCAGCTACAACAAGATTCAAGAGTATTGAAGCTATCCAGGACAAAGCAGCCCACTTGATTTGTACCCCAAGCACTACTTTGAACGTTGATTTCCTTTACCACATCTGTCATTTGTAAAAAGGATGTACTGCAGCAACGGCACCTTTCAGACTTCAACCTTTATTGTTATCTATCAACATATAATACCATCAATCCTTACAAGCACGATGGAACTGAACCCAGTCTACAATTAAAATCATAGGGACTTGAGTGGGCTATTCAGAGCTTGTTCCACCATTCCATTACATCATGACAGATCCATGTTACCGTGCTATTCCTGTATTTAAGCATCCTCAGCGGAAAAAACAAATATTGATCTCAGGCTGGGAACATTTGAAATGACCCAGACTCGCAGCATTTTGTAAGAAAAAAAATCCACATTTCTGTTATACAGTGTGAGAAAAGAATGTGCTCAGATTATCCTAGAATTGGCCTGGCTCTACGTTTACAATTATACCCTGACATTCCTCATTTCTCGACCAGAGGAAACAAATCCTTTATTACTTGTCGTACTGAATTTTTTCAACAGTTTTAGCACCAAGGTTAGATTATCCCTCAGTCTCCTATATTCAATGGCAAACAGAATTCTATAATGTAGTCTCTCGTCCCTTTAATTAATTAACAAACATTTATAGGTGAGAGTCCTGAATAACCTCTTTATTCTGCTGACAGTATGAAAATTACATCACATTCAAAACACTGAATGGCTTCAGCGCTGTTTCCTCTTGGTGTTGATAGTTCATATTAATTTTAAGTGATACTTAAACATTACAGTAATGTTTAAATTGTACTCGCCGTTGAATAAGTCACACAGTTTAACTGTTAGTCTTATAGTAAAACTTCCAGCAATTAAACATTTTTATTAACACTTCGACATTGAAATAGCAGCAATGAGAAAAGCAGTGGTAACACATTTATTTTATTGCTGATGTTCAAATAATGCTGACCAGAAAATTTATGCAGCCATATTTTCTGTTAAACTTACTGTGTTGTCTACTAATTTAAAGTGTTTGGCAACATCATAGTGAGCAGATGGATTATGTGGTCGAGCTAGAATATATGTGACTGGCTGGATTTATTGGAATATGAAACACAATCTTGAAGCTTCCATTTTGCATCATTAAACTCTCTGATTGATGAAGGATATTATTTTCCCCAGTGTTGCTCAGTGTATTATTGCAATGCTTTCATTGAGTTTCTTTGTTTCAGTCTTTACTCAGTATTCCCCTGTGCTTTTAAGTGTTTAGATTTAGATTTAGATTTAGATTACTTACAGTGTGGAAACAGGCCCTTCGGCCCAACAAGTCCACACCGCCCCACCGAAGCGCAACCCACCCATACCCCTACATCTACATCTACCCCTTACCTAACACTACGGGCAATTTAGCATGGCCAATTCACCTGGCCTGCACATCTTTGTTATTGAACCAATTGGTTTTAACCAATTTTCTTGCTAGGTTATCCAGCTTGCTCCTCCCTAATAATTCTATTGCATTTCTGAATGGATGCTGGGATGAACTGTGTAGATTCTCTGTTAAAGGCAAATTTTTGTTTGCAGTAAGCTGAATTTTAGAGCACATGATACATCCCCTTACTTTTTGATTCCAGTTTTCTATATAGCATCGACTATTGTCAATAATGTGAATTCTGTTCAAAGGGTCATTGAAATTAAAAGTGCTATTTATTTGTCAAGTCTTAGTAGTTCTCCTTATTTGAATCCCATTTGAAAAACTGCTGATCGAGCATCCATTTGTCTCAACTAAATGGATACACATTACTGCAGTAAATCTGGGGTTATTGGCCTGTGTAAATGATTTCATCGCACTTTTGACAAATGTTCAAGTTCTTGAAGCACCTGTAATTGTGATGATCCATTACAAAAGAGTATATTATGCAGCAATGTGGCCCTATGCAAGTTTTCAACTGATAAGAAAAACTGCTACTTTTTAAGTTGTTTTGGCTATGACTTTGATTTGACATCAAAGGAACAACACATGTTCAGTTGGACTTCTGGCGGTCGCTCGGCAAACGTACCTCTTCCTTCCATTTGTCGCTGTGGGAAAAAGGTCTGCAACCCTGCCCACCCACAGAATGGCCATGTGAAAAAACACAGAAGCTGGCCTGTAAAATGCAGAAATCAAGCCTGCTAACATGTACAGAACACACCCACAATGCCCCAGTCTTAGCCAAACAGGCTAACAAAGAAACCAGACGTGGACCAAGCTATTCCCAGACGAGAGAGTACGCTTCCCAAATGAGCCTCCCAGCCCCGATTAGCACTGCGATCCTAATATCCTAAGGACAGGTTCATTTCCCATTGAAACCGATACCGCAAAAAAAAAGAGGCAGACCCAGAGATCCCGGAAGACGTCAGGACACACCTGAACATCAGGAGAAGGGACATTTACACATATTCTTGTGGATGGGAAATACAGTGAGGAATCCTCTAGAAGACATTCTTACCCACTCACGGAGATGGCTAGAATCTCCTGTGTCAATTACAAATGAATTGCTACTGCCGGACGCTTGATTAACTTCCATTCAGTTTATTCTTGTTTTAATCTCATTACAATTTTCACCATTGTACTATAACTGCTTTACAATCCTCACCTATGTGTTGTACCCCTATAAAGCCTGCCTGCACCTTCTGTTCTGGGAAGAGCATTCTGGCCATCTGTGCAGAGAATCAGTTCTGTGACAGCCTGGTCAATTTCTCTTCCGCAATATCGCTTTGTTTAATAAACCTCTTGTCAATTTCACCGCGATCCTTGTTTGTGGTTTCTGACCCATTGGCTAAACCCCTCCGACAGTCGTCAATCCAAACAGAAGTCCCATTACTGTGGCATGCCAAGCTCATCCATCTTCACTGTCCTCATAAATCCATTATAGTTCATTTGTAACTGCTCAGTGATGTCTCTCATCTAACTACAACCAGGTCAACCTCACCACTATCTGCATCATTTCCTGCTGTCGAATAGAGAAGAGACAAGAAGAGAAGAAAATAACTCTTTTATGGAAATACCATAAAATACTTGGAATGTATACAAAGGAAAGCTATTGATAGTTTGAGAGAACATGATACTTCATCGATATACGTTTTATTCATCAGATGTGGATGTCACTGGCTGGGCCAACATTTATTGCCCATCCCTCGTTGCCCCAAGAAGATGGTGCCTTCTTGAACCACTGCAGTCCACCTGGTGTGGATTGACCCACAATGCCCGGAGGGAGAGAATTCCAGCACTGTCGCCCAGCCACAGTGAAGGTACAGTGATAAATTTCCAAGTAAGGATGGTGAGTGGCTTGGAGGGGAATTCGCAGGTGGTGGTGCTCCCATGTATCAGCCGCCCTTGCCCTTCGACATGAAAATGATTGTGGGTTTGGAAGGTGCTATCTAAAGACCTTTGGTGAATTTCTGCAGTACATCTTGTAGGTTGTACACACGACTGCTACTGATTGGATGTGGTGCCAATCAAGCGGGCTCCTTTGTTCTGGATGGTGTCAAGCTATTGGAGTGTTGTTGGAGCTGCACCTATCCAGGCAAGTGGAGTGTATTCCATCACACTCCTGCCTTGTGCCTTGTGGATGATGGACAGGCTTTAGGGACTCAGGAGGTGAGTTACTCGCCCCAGTATTCTTACCTGCTCTCATAGCCACTGTTTTTATTTAGTGAGTCCAGTTGAGTTTCCAGTCAATGGCAACCCCCAGGATAATGGTGAAGGACTCGGTGATGAAAACACCATTGAACGTGAAGGGATGGTGGTTAGATTGTTTCTTATTGGAGAAGGTATTTGTGTGGCACGAATGTTAACTGCCACTATTCAGGCCTGTAGTGTACGCAGAGAGAAAGAATCAGAAGATCGTGACAAGTATTAATCTGAGCACTTTGACCAATGGTAGATACAGTGACAATAACCCACACACATTGGAAGTGGGGGCATCTCAGAAAAAATTTGCCGTCTCCAAATAGGAGTGTTCTGCATTGTGGCAATTATGGTAATGGATCGATGCATAGACCAAGAAACATGCTCCACGATTGATTTGTATAATCCAAGAAATATCAAGCCCTCGATATACAAGGAACTCTTAAGCACTATTTTGTACATCTTTCAACTAATAACTGAAGTGTGAGAAATTTTAAAGAAATAGTCAGTAACAAAAACAAGCAAGGGCAAGTTAATATCGGCCAAAACATAGGGCCAAGTTTGTTGAAGTATTTCATGTTTTGTTCTATTTGTTTGGCCAAGTTTTGCACTTTTAGATTTTGTATTTTGTTTCTGACAATGTTGTTAGAAGTGCAAACTGACAATTGTGCAATGGGGGCATTTGGAAGGATGATTAACAACAGGACACACAATGTACTGTAGTGATTGTAATGAGGTCAGCCAGATGGATCTCAGAGAATAGGAGTTCCCTGACTGGGGCTGTTAACCTGGTCAAACCAGGGAGCCCTGGCTGACAGATATAAACAGTAGTGTCAGAGGTTCTGTTCATTCTGAGAGCTGGCTTTGAGAGAGCTGGATCAGTGTCAAGGACTCTCCATGTATAAATAAAGGGTGACTTGGTGTTGGGATCCTGGTCTCTATAGAGTTATTTCAGTGGCAACAAGAGATAAGCTCCCTCCTGAAGAAATTCATTCACATCAGCCATCTTTGAGTTGGGATAAGCGTTTCTGATACCATGCCATTATTTGGGAAACTTGACCTGCTCGAGCCTGCCATCAAAGACTGGGCCCAGTATGGGGAAAGAATGTGTTATTTTTTCCAGGCAAATGATATTAGGGCAAATCAAAAGCAACAAGTAATTCTCCTGACAGTTTGTGGATCACAGCTTTTTCCATTTTTAGGAGACTAACTTTCCCTGAGGCATCAGATACTAAGTCCTTTCAAGAGTTGATGGATTTAGTTAAGGAATATTATGACCCAAGCCTCCCCTAATTCTGAAACTCTATCATTTTTACTTGACGATTCAAGAACCAGGAGAATCCTTACCAGGATTTTTGACCAGGTTAAAGCGACTGACAGAGGCATGTGACTTTGATTAAATACTCAATGAAATGCTGAGAAACCATTTGGTGAATGGGATTGACTGATGTAACCGTGCAAAAGCACCAATTAACTGAAGCCCAACTAGACTTTAAACAGGCAGTGCAAGAGGCTTTATTATTGGAAAACACAGCAAATAGAGCATTTGAGTTGCAGGGTATGCTGAATGAAGTGAACATCCTTGCAAGTCAGACTGAGTTTGGGAACATGACTTGAGTGAAGGTAATTGCACAGCTTCGCTGAGGACGTATCCTGAACAAAGAGACCAAAACACCAAAACAAAGCCAAATGTCAGCTAAATGGTTAAAATTTTCTTCAGGATTTGGACCAGCAAACCATTGTAGTTGCTATCGATATGCAGACTCAAAACAGCAAGAGTCCCAGTAGGCCTGAATTAAATGAGACAACTCATAGAAGATATCCAGGAGACTGCATGCCCTGGAAAGCCCACCTATATCTGCTCTGGGACAGTTAAATTGTTAGCAACATCCAAATCAGAACCAATCAAAATAAACATCTGGTTAAATGGTCACCCAGTTCTAATGGAGGTCAGTACCGCCATAGCCATTTCAGTGATTGCGGAATCAATCTTTATCAAAATTCACTCTGGACTCCATCACTTAAGTTCACACAAGATCTTGGCCAGACCAAGAACCTACACTGGGGAAACTTTACAGATTAAGGGTACAACTTCGGTTCCAGTCTTGTATGAGAAGCAACTGGTTCAGTTACCACTGAATGTCATAAACGGCTCAGGTTCAAGCCTAATGGAGTGAAATTGGTTGAGAAAAATTCACCTCACATTTTTCAATTAAACAATGGCTGCCTGAGTGAAGTCCTAATTTAATTCCTGGATTTATTTCAGGAAGGTCTAGGGACTATCAGAGGAGCCAAGGCCAATTTACGTGTTGATCTGGAAGCAATTCCGTGACTCTGCAACGCCCACCCTTACATGAAAAAGGAGAGGCAGAAATCAGGGAGGCTGGAAACATAAGGAACCATCAACCAGCCAGTTTGCGGAATGGGCAACAATGGTCATATCGATTGTGAAGCCCAACAGGTCGGTTCACCTTCGGGGGGAATTTAAACAAACGGTAAATGGCTTCTTTGGAGCTGGATAAATACCCAATCCCTCACATACAGGATTGATACGCAAAGGTGGCAGAGGAGTTGTCCTGCACAAAGCTGGACATAAGCCATGTGTATATCCAATTGCATTAAGATGAAGATTCCCAGACGTATGCTACGCTTATTATCCATAAGGATTTGTACCATTTTATGAGATTGCCATTTGGGGTATCGTCAGTTTGTGCAATTTTTCAGTGGAAATGGAGAACATTTTACAGGGTCTACCCTAGGTCGACAGAGAGTCGCCTGAGGCGGGAATTGAACCCGGGTCTCTGGCGCTGTGAGGCAGCAGTGCTAACCACTGTGCCATCCTGCCTTCTGAAAGATGTGACTGCTAAGATATGGGAGTTTTGTCAATATATTGCAATCTTTCCAGGAGGTAGAATATTTGACTGACCAAGGTTGTGTTGATAAATGAGATTTGTTTTGGCAACATTCAGGGCCAGCCAGAGTCTCATGTTTGCAGAGTTGAAGAGACCAAGCGTGGCTTGCAAATCTGCTGTAGAAAGGGCAATAACAGTCATCTGAACACTTCAGGCCCATGTATGTTTGTGATGATCAGTTTAGTTTTTGGCATGCAGCCAACTGAAGTTAAGGTTTTACATCTAGGCCTCATTTAAAACTCATACTAAACAGCAATGAATCTTTGATGATGTGAACAATTACTTCAGGCGGACTATAGATAATAATGGAGCTACCACGTAGCCTAGATTTAGTTCTGGATTTTGACAATATCGGCTTCAGATCTGCCACTCAAGACAGTAGCAGTCATATCATCATACACTAGTTGCAGGATTGTGATGAAGTTTCTTTGCATCAAAATCTCTGGTGAATAATCCACAGTGCCTTGCAATTTTATTCTTATTTGCTCAGGGGATATGTTTGTCACTGGCCAGATCAGCACTCATTGCTCATCTGAATCAAATGTTTTGATCAGGTTGTTCAATGCGAAGAAGAATTCCAGGTTTTTGTTCCCAACATTTTTCTTGGAATTCCCTTGTTTCATGTCAGACCTCCCTCTGGAACAAACTCAGCAAATGCTAGAGAAAGTCAATGAGGAGGGAGAAACAGAGTGAACATTTCGAGTCCAGCGTGACCTTTCTTCAGAAGGGTATCTTGTCCATTTGACCTCAGATCATTGTGAGAAATGCTTTTTTTAATGACAATCAACACTGTTAATTTTTTTTAGTATTTCTATTTCCATCATTTGTATCTTATCTTCCAGACTGATCTGTGGGCTTGAGCTGTTGGACTTCTTGACTTCTGGTCTTGGGTTATTTTGCCAAACAATGCTCACTTTTTTCTCAGGAGGTAACCTTCCCTTGTATTGTTTTCTTTGAACCAATCCTGGTAAGGACAATGCTCTAACCCAATTGGCTACACATTCCTTTTTTAGAATAGCCGATTTTACATGATCCCACCATTTGCAAGTTAAGTTGAGTGAAACTTTCCAGATTCATAGTGATTGTTTGAGGATACTATACACACATACCAGCAGAGGATGTCTGTTAAGAAGGTAATAATAAATTAGAAAGGATCCATATTTAAGAGTGTAATCTGTTTTGCGCTACAAATTTGTATATAGTATTCATTTGCAGTTACCATACGGAATAAAATTGTGGATAGAGTGAGAAGAAGCAGCAGAAAACATGGACTGATTATTAATAAAGCACCTACACTGGTTGTTTGAGTACTTTGCTTGTAATTGTCTCTGGCTGTTTCTAATCGCCAATTTCTCACACATGGCCAAGAACCTCACATTGACAATGAAGATGAAGCAAAATTTGAAGTTAAAAATATCTTTGGGACAGTTTTGCCTACCTTTTAAAGAGAAAACCTAAGCTGGTAGACAGCAAACAAGAGCAGTGAGGGTATGTTCAAAGGCACATAACCTTTTGTGAATCACATTGAACAAGCAAGACAGTTTTACAAAGGAGTCTTATCCTTGTTGATGATAACGATGGGAATATTACTTGACCTTTTTGGAAACCCACCCTTTGTGTGTTGCAGTGAGAAAAGTGGCTTGACAGAACCATGGAGGTTTTTGTTATTGACAGAGGAAAAACAAAAGAATCATTACTTTTCTACTATACCAATGTAGAAGAAGATGACATTTGTAAAACCTTTACTCCCCTGTAAAATGACTACAAATCAGGGACAATGTTATTTATGTCTTATTTAAAGCCAAAGAAAAGTGCAAGATATGAGAAATTCATTTGTAGATGCAAAAGCAACAAACCAATGAAATAACTGATCAAACTCAAGTGATGTGAATTCCAGCTAAATGAAAATGTGGAACATTTGGAAAGCGAAACAAATACATAGCTCATTGAAGTGTATGTCTTTCCAGCCATATACACCAGAAAGCTTTGGAGAAAGACAGAAAACTATCATTACTGCCAGAACTTGCAGGACCATTCTTGCTCTCTGAATGTAAACATGTTGAAGTTGAGTCTACAAAAACCTATCTTTCAAGTCCAAATCCTGTAAAAGCTGTTCATTGCTCACATGCCAGGAAAGCACCTGCCAAGCAGTGAGTGCAGTTGCATGAAGAGTTCAAAGTGTCGAAACAATGCTTCAGTTGAGGTGCTTATTCACACTGGTCAGAATGCCCTGCTACTGATAAGAAGTGCAAACACTTTGGCAAGACTAACCACTTTGTTGCTTATCAAAAACATCAACTACCAAATTGACTATCAACTGAAGGATGTGTGCTATCGCAAAAAGGGTGAGAAGATGTCAGCAAAATAGGGACATGTGATCCTGAGCATACTTCATTGCACTCTTTCAAATGTAGCAAACAGCTTCAGGTGACTGACAACTGGCTGCCCAGATGTAGATGTTGTCTGTATACAGGACCACTTGTCAAAGGCACAGTTTACAAAATGGTCCTGAAAGTTTGAGTCTTTCGCATTCTCTGCAAACCAGTGAATACAAAAACATTTCCTTGCAACATTGGCAGTCTGATGAAATTTCTTGAGACGACTGAAATGCCAGTCTCATTCCAAGATGTCAGAATTAAGGATGCATGTTATGTCATATCTGGAGCATCTGACGTGCTCATCAGTTTTCACACTGCAACAGATCCATGACTTGTGCGATTTCTAAGCATAACATCTTAAACTCATGATTCTAAATGTAGTGCTGGAATCACTAAAACTCAGTTTGTAAGTTTGCTCGCTGAGCTGGAGGTTTGTTTTCAGATATTTCATCACCATAGTAGGTAACAGCATCAGTGAGCCTCCGATGAAGGGCAGGTGTTATGTCCCTCTCTCTACTTATCTGACCTGGTCTGTGAAGGTGGGTGATATAATTTCTGGTTCTTTTTCTTAGAAGATGGTAGACAGGGTCCAAACCAATGTGTTTATTGAAAGATTTGCGATTAGAATGCTAGGTGTCTAGGAATTCCCATGCATGTCTCTGTTTAGCTTGTCCTAGGATGGGTGGGTTGTCCCAGTCGGAGTGGTGTCCTTCTTTGCCTGTTTGAAAGGATACGAGTGATAGCAGGTCATGTCTTTGGCATCATGTTAGCCCACAAACCTACCAACAAACTTAAACAGCGGCTGATAAACCTAAAGGATCCTATACAAACAACCAGCAAAACAAATGTCATTTACAGAATACCATGCAAGGACTGTAACAAACACTATTCAGACAGACAGGCAGAAAACTAGCTACCTGGATACTTGAACACCAATGAGCACAAAAAGACATGACCTACTCTCACTTGTATTCTCACATACAGATGAGGAAGGACACCACTTTGACTGGGACAACACATCTATCCTTGGACAAGCTAAACAGAGACACGGATGGGAATTCCTGGAGGCCTGGCATTCTAACTGGAACACCATCAATAAACACATTGGACTCCATCTACCATCCTCTGAGAAAAAGAACTGGAAATGATGTCACCCACCTTAACAGACCAAGACACATAAAAAGAAAGTGGGACCGAACACCAGCACTTCACTGGAAGCTCACTGATGATGTTACCTAGTATGGTGACGAAACTTCTGAAAACAAACCTTCCAGCTCAGCAAGCTAACTTACAACCTGAACCTCCACCTGAGGTACAAATCTTCTCAAGACCTGCAATCACTAAAACCAGCTGTCATCAAAGAAGTGTCAAAACAACATGAGGCATTAGAAAATTGTATGACACCTATAGAATGACAAAGCTGGAAAGACGAGTAAAGTAGAGTTTACAAACAAAATTGTCAGACACTATGAGGTCTTGACAATGTTTGGGCAGAGCTCACTTTTATAATCACTCTGATTTTATGCAATTGCATCATTATTCCACAATCATTGTTGATTGTCAACAGGAACTTGTCAATATCAAACAATGCATTCAGTCGGGGGCTTGGTTCCCAGGGATTGACCGTGTGATTGAACACAAAATCTATTGTAAAGAAAACCGAAAGAACTGTGGATGCTGAAAATCAGTTAAAAAAATAGAATCTGCTGGAAAAACTCAGCAGTTCTGGCAGCAACCTTTGAGAGAAATCAACGTTTACATTTCAGGTCCAGTGACACTTGTTCCGAACAAAATCTGTTGATGCTTCCTGTGTCAAGTAACCAATGTCAAATCTTTGTTATTCTCTCAAAATGTCTGAATGACCTGTGGGACCATGAATTGAGGTTAATGTTGATATTATAACTTGTATACTGATGATTACTTATTGTCATTGAGGACAACAGAAGATTCCCATTTGTAGAGACCGTTATGTCTTCTTCAATGAAAGCTGTCATCCTAAAACTTGATCAGATCTTTGCCTTGTTTGGAATCCCACACCACCTTTGAGAAGTGACAATAGATGCCAGTGATGACTAAATTTGCAAACTGGCAGGGTGAAAATCATCTCTTGTTACCGAGCAGCCAATGGCGAAGTTGCGAGATGTAAAGGTAAAATTTCCACAGACCTAGTAGACCATTGAGTTGCACTCTCATTAGACGGAGACGACATGTGGTCATCTTGAGAATCACCTCAGACAAGACGAGAGGTTGAGAAAGGGAGTCCTCATGATAACATCAGCCAGTGCAGGAATTGAACCCATGTTGTTGGCCTCACTTCCATTGCAAACCAGCCATCGAATGACTCTCTTGAAAGAAATTATACATGCAACTATGGCTGAGAGCAAGTCATGGAAGAACAAGAAGTGCATCATTTTCTTTACAATTCTTAATTTGACTAAAGAGGATTGATGAGGGCAGAGCAGTAGATGTGATCTATATGGACTTCAGTAAGGTGTTTGACAAGGTTCCCCACGGGAGACTGATTAGCAAGATTAGATCTCATGGAATACAGGGAGAACTAGCCATTTGGATACAGAACTGACTCAAAGGTAGAAGACAGAGGGTGGTGGTGGAGGGTTGTTTTTCAGACTGGAGGCCTGTGACCAGTGGAGTGCCACAAGGATCGGTGCTAGGTCCTCTACTTTTTGTCATTTACATAAATGATTTGGATGTGAGCATAAGAAGTACAGTTAGTAAGTTTACAGATGACACCAAAATTGGAGGTGTAGTGGACAGCGAAGAAGATTACTTCAGATAACAACAGGATCTTGATCAAATGGGCCAATGGGCTGAGAAATGGCAAATGGAGTTTAATTCCGATAAATGCAAGGTGCTGCATTTTGACAAAGCAAATCTTAGCAGGACTTATACACTTAATGGTAAGGTCCTAGGGAGTGTTGCTGAACAAAGAGACCTTGGAGTGCAGGTTCATAGCTCCTTGAAAGTGGAGTCGCAGGTAGATAGGATAGTGAAGAAGGCGTTTGGTATGCTTTCTTTTATTGGTCAGAGTATTGAGTACAGGAGTTGGGAGGTCATGTTGCGGCTGTACAGGACATTGGTTAGGCCACTGTTGGAATATTGTATGCAATTCTGGTCTCCTTCCTATCAGAAAGATGTTGTGAAACTTGAAAGGGTTCAGAAAAGATTTACAAGGATGTTGCCAGGGTTGGTGGATTTGAGCTACAGGGAGAGGCTGAACAGGCTGGGGCTATTTTCCCTGGAGCATCGGAGGCTGAGTAGTGACCTTATAGAGGTTTACAAAATTATGAAGGGCATGGATAGGATAAATAAGCAAATAGGGAGTCTAGAACTAGAGGGCATAGGTTTAGGGTGAGAAGGGAAAGATATAAAAGAGACCTAAGGGGCAACGTTTTCACACAGAGGGTGGTACGTGTATGGAATGAGCTGCCAAGGATGTGGTGGAGGCTGGTACAATTGCAACATTTAAAAGGCATTTGGATGGGTATATGAATAGGAAGGGTTTGGAGGGATCTGGGCTGGGTGCTGGCAGGTGGGACTAAATTGGATTGGGATATCTGGTCGGCATGGACAGGTTGAACCGAAGGGTCTGTTTCCATGCTGTACATCTCTATGACTCTATCAGAAACTGCCAGCTACAATTAGTTGCACCCATCTTCCTGGGCTACCTACAGAGCTAACGAGCACCATGTACATGCGTTGCATTCAAGAATAGGAGGATTGAATGAAAGTAAATGCAGAACAAAACATGACATTTAAAACTGACCATGTCAGAAAGTGAACAAATCCTTATGACATATTGCTGTCTTCTGTTACTGTCACAAAAGAGTCAGTGCTCACTGCTGAACTTGGTTTGCAAATCGTGATATGAAATGGATAATTCCTGAAAGCAGTAAAAACGCCCGTTACTGTATAAGCATTTATATCTGATTCTAGCTCCTGTCAAATATTCCAGGTGCAGAACACAGCATTTCAAATTAAGAACTTGGTCAAATGAGGCCACACCTTGTGAGAAAAACAACCACCATTCTGAAAACACTTGAGTTATTGCTCAGATTCTAGACCAGTGTACTTTTAAGATAGCTATATTACATCATGATATTAGAATTCTCCAGCAGAAAGCTCCTTGTTTTCATTCACTTCCTATACAGTGTAACACAGTCAGTGTAGTTTGCTCTGTCAGTCAGTTGTATGTAGGTAAGGCAGCAGTAAGCGTGAAGCGATTGTTTAGTAAACGAACCATATTGTCCACACGTGCACTTGGAATTTCACTTATCTGTAGCTATTTCTAAATCTTCAGAACCTCATTTTCCACCCAAAAACCCTATAAACAGCTTATGAATTTTCAATTTTAAATGTCTTTGGCTAAATATATATTAATTCTGTCCCAAGAACTTTACCTTCTTTGCTTCAGGAGGACAGTAATGCAGAACATTTAACTCTATTTCTTTATTTTACCAATTTATATCTAATATTTTGAACTTAGGCACTTTTGTACCTAAGATGACACCAGAAATGGTGGCTTTGTATGCTTTTCACTGTGTTCATGTACTGAAAATGTGTTGCTGGAAAGCTCTGAAACATTCTGCAAGTAGGTGGCCTGTCTCCCCAATATAGAGAACACCTCTGGGACACCCAGACCAACCAACCCAGCACCCCGTGGCTCAACACTTCAACTCCCTCTCCCACTCCACCAAGGACATGCAGGTCCTTGGACTCCTCCATCACCAGACCATAGCAACACGACGGCTGGAGAAAGAGCACCTCATCTTACGCCTAGGAACCCTCCAACCACAAGGGATGAACTCAGATTTCTCCAGTTTCCTCATTCCCCCTCCCCCACCTTTTCTCAGTCCCAACGCTCGAACTCAGCACTACCTTCCTAACCTGCAATCTTCTTCCTGACCTCTCCGCCCCCATCCCCACTCCAGCCTATCACCCTCACCTTGATCTCCTTCCACCTATCGCATTTCCAACGCCCCTCCCCCAAGTCCCTCCTCCCTACCTTTTATCTTAGCCTGCTTGGCACACCTTCCTCATTCCTGAAGAAGGGCTCATGCCCGAAACGTCGATTCTCCTGCTCCTTGGATGCTGCCTGACCTGCTGCGCTTTTCCAGCAACACATTTCCAGCTCTGATCTCCAGCATCTGCAGTCCTCACTTTCTCCTACTGTGTTCATGTACCCCTGTATTTGAGTGCATGTGACGTTAAATCTATTTCTAATTCTAATTCTAATTCTCCTCAACATGTCCCCTCTCCCCAACCTCATGAAATGTACCTGAAGGCTGCATCAACTTGTCTTGAATATGTAGATGGTCTTGCGTCTCTCTGTTCTCTATGTATAGGATTAAAGATGGATTTACACCAATATCTATGCCCTCATTCGTAAACCAATGCCAATATCAATTGGACAGAGCAATTTGTTCACTCTCACATATTTCATTACATTTTTTAAATTGTAAAAATATTTTCCTCTCAAAATGTGTTTCTTTTCAACAAAGCAATTTATTTTGTTATGTTTTGAGTCTTTTTCTCTCTTTCATTAAAATTATAATATTGAAAACTTGGGAAAGACATCAAAAGAAATCACACCAGAATAATCTTTTCAGAGATCTACATATTAATTAATTTGCATTACATGTGGACACAAAGACTGAACTGTTTTGTTGGCATGTGTGTGTGTCCTTACAAGTAGATCATGGTGTTATTTATATTAGCTTTTAAAAACATGAAGCTTACTTACAAGATATTTTTCAAGCTTACCATAATTATGGACTACTCCTTATTTCTTTTAATACCAAGTTAAGTTTTATCCAGAGTACAATACTGAAGTGGAAATGAGCACTTTGGTCTTCAGATAGATATTTGAGTCATCTGTTTGTGTTAAATACCATTTTGTGTCAAACCAACAATATTTTTTGATTGTCCAGAAATACAACATAAGTGGTCAGCTCTGTGCTTCTTGACTGCTGTTCAAATTGAACTACCTTCTGTTTGTTTAGTTTGGATATTAATGCCTCCAACTATGCTGTAACTAATGTATCCTATGAAAACACTTTTACAATCTTTTTAAAATGAAGTTACACAAATTAATACATCAACAATAAATGCACATTTCAGTTCAAAAGTATCTAGATAAGTGAGGTTTAATCAAAGACAACATTAATCAGCCAGAACAGGAAAATGTGCAAGAAGTGGCTAACGCGATTTAAACAAAAAAGCTTTCCCAACTTTATAGCCATGGTTTCAAAGCATCATGGCCAATTAATTGCTTCTTCAAGTGTGAATAGTAGCATTATGCAGGCAAGCATGACATCTAAATTGCTAGAAGATCAAATAAATAGCGAGTGTCTCTTTTTAGGAATGTTTGTGTGAGAAATATGGGCTGAGACATAGGAACATTCCTTAAAACTGTGCCCTGGCATCCTTTTTGTAAAATGTAATTGGCAAACAGAGCTTTGGTTTACCATTTGTGTCTAAACCAATGCAGTTGACCCTCATTATTGCTCTGAAGTGCTCTTCTTCATACTCTAGTGTTGTAATGAGGTGTGAGCCTAAGATCTGTGGGTCAACGGTGAAAGAGTCACTAACCCTCCAGAAATGGCAGAAACTCTAGTAGAACCAGCAGCAAGAAATCCAAGAGATTTTAAAACAATATCTTAAAACAAGTACATCCCTTAGTTCAATGTCAGCAATCCCCAAGAAGAGGAAAGAAGCCACAACTTCCATCATGATAAGGCATTGTCGAACAGTGACGCCACACCCAGCACAGTGCCATCCAACCAGAAACAGGGTCTGGGACTCCTTGTATAAGTAAACAGTATACTCCTCTTTCTTTCAACGAGAGAGCGTGGAGAAACCGTGGTCAGCATTTGAGGTCAGCAGTTTGGAAACAGTCGATACTCCACCCAACTCCATCCTTCCCCACTATCAGCTCTCGAAAGTCTTGTGTCTTGCACCAGTCAGGAAAACTGGTAGTGACTTGTATCATTTTCCAGGCAAAAGGCCAGGCAAGTGCAGGTGATGGAGGCGTTCCCCATTCCAGGGACTACGTTGTTCCGGCTGAGCCTTCTAAACTCTGCAAATAGTGCGAGAAAGAACAAGCCTCCCTGGTGACCTCCATTTGTGACAACTCATGGAGGAGCAGAGGCTGAGTTCCAGTTTGTTGCCTCGTTGAAGTGTAACTTTTCTTTTATCAAATTTGACAACCCATCTCCTTTTTTATCTCTGCTGTCCATCTCACCTGGAGACTCCAACTGTGGAGATGTCATTCCTGTCCATCCTCAACCAGGGTGGAACCTTAAAGGGTTTGTTTTGTGAGGTGAGCTCGGTGACAGAACCAGCTGAAGAATCTGCTGCGGCCCAAGTCCATGTCAGGAGCAACTTTTATGGATTTGCCAAGCAGAGGTGTGAGTTTCTCACTAGGCAGCAGCGAGTTGTCAATTAAGAGGAGGGCTAACATTCCCACAGAGGCGTCTCTGTCTGAGCTGGTGGGGTCAATGGTGCGGGAGGCAGCCTTTGCTGATGCTACCTTTGCAGTTGAGGAGGTGGCTTCTGGGAGAGCTGAGTGTTTGTCTGCGGAGGAAGTGGAACTGCTGATGGTACTGGCTGGACAAAGGAGAGCAAAATTCGAGAAGTCTGGCACAGGAAAAGCACAGCAGCATCTGAGGAGCAGGATGGTTCAGGCATAAGCCTTTCATCAGGAAGGCGAGAGAGAGAGCCTCGTCGACAATAATTTGCAATAATTGACAATTAAAGCAGGGTCAGTGTGAGAGTGAAGACTGGTGCGTACTCGATTCACAGGACGTGGATTTCTCGGCATCCCCACTGGAGTATTCCCTGTCCAGGGGAGTTGGTCTTTCAGCTGATACCAGTGAGTGGCGTGTTGTTTCAGGAATGCAGTGTAGTAAGGACGGGATGGAATTGGATGTGAGGGACAGAATGGGGCAGGGTAGGTCGTCAATGAGACGAGTTTGGGAAGACACAACAAGCAGACTCACTGGGCCTTATGGTCAGGACCCACCCAAAAAAACCCAACACAAAACAAAACACACTACGGAACACAAACAAAAATGATGATATTTGATGTGCCTGCATCCTTGTGTTTGGCCATTTATGTTCCCATATTGAAATTTGATATAATGCCATAGATATTTCAGTAACATCATATGGGATTAGCGATTACTGAACTATACTTGGCAGGTCCAACCACATCTGTGGAGAGAAATCAGAGTTAACATTTCGAATCTAGTGACTCTTCCTCAGAACTGATGTAAAATTCAGCCCAATGTTTCTGTAATAGTTCTGGTATCAGATTGCTACATTTCTGCCTGTGTCCTTAGCTCATCTGGTTTATTTGCTCACGTCGTCAAACACTTTCATGATAGATTTATACATAACAGCAGAGCCTGGTGGAGAAACTCAGCTCTGGCAGAATTTGTGGAGAGAGAAACAAAGTTATGTTTCAAGTTCGATGTGAATCATATACGAAGAAGATTCACATTGCACTCATCAATATTGACTCTTTGTTTCACTCTCCATGGATACTGCCAAACCTGCTGAGTTTCCAAGGATTCTCATTTATTTTTAATTTCACAACTGTAGCATCCACATTATGTTTTTTTAAAAACTTTCTCACCTTTGTTCCTTCTGCCTTCCAGGCTGATCTATTAGCTTTTCACCTTGCACTTTCAGTTGTGCTATTTACCCCAATTGAATCAGTGCTTGGGTCCCCATCCTCCTGCCTAATGACTTTGAACTCTCCCTCTGTGGTATCACCTCTGCTGACTTCACCCAGGACAAGTCCAATTGGATTCAGTAACACTACAGGCAAGAATGAAAGCAACGGGGACAAATTGGCGCTAAGTTGCAACCTGCTCTATCCTAGATCTCAGATATGTAGAAATAATCAGCTTCTGATAAAAGGCACTTGCTATGTATTTAGTAAGTCACTGTAGGTTCAGCAATTCTAAACAATGTACACCTCACTGCTGACTCCTTAATGATATTTGATGTGTGTGCGCTGTAGAGCTTGGCTGTTTACGTTCCCATAAATGGATTACGTTGAAATTTGATATAATGCCATAGATATTTCAGTAACATCATATGGGATTAGTAATTAAGATAGATAACAGGGATTACTGAACCATACTTAGTAGTAATATAAGCTCTCCATCAAACAGGCCAGAGAGAAAAAATATAAAGCCATGGGAAAACAAGACATCAGTGTATTTTGGAAATGTTGGGTGTGACCAGTTGGGCAGAAGACTTTAGTCAGGTTATAAGATAAATTTGTTTATTTAACATTATGAAAAGGGTTCAGAAAAGATTTACAAGAATGTTACCAGGGATGCTGTCAGAGGTTGACCTCATGAGGGGCATGGATAGGGTAAATAGACAAGGTCTTTTCCCTGGGGTGGGGGAGTCCAGAACTAAAGGGCATAGGTTTAGGGTGAGAGGGGAAAGATTTATAAGGGACCTAAGGGGCAACTTTTTCATGCAGAGGGTGGTGCATGTAAGCAGTGAACTGCTGAGGAAGTGGTGGAGACTGGGACAATTACAACGTTTAAAAGACATCTGGATGGGTATATAAATAGGAAGGGTTTAAAGGGATATGGGCCAACTGCTGGCAAATGGGACTAGATTAATTTAGGATATCCGGTCAGCGTGGACGAGTTGGACCAAAGAGACTGTTTCCGTGCTCAACATATCTATGACTCTCTGACTGTATGGTTCAGAGTGGTGCAGCTTTGATGATGTACCATCGTGTGGAAACTGGGGAAATTGGAACTGACTGACAATGAACCTCAAACAATAAATACCTGTCATACTGGTAAACTACTTTTATGATTAAAATATCAGTAACATTCAAAATATAAAGAACCGTATGGTTAATCACTCTTTTTTGGATTATATTAGCATGATTGGTTTCAGTAATTCAAGGAGATAAGTGGAGAGATAACAAATTGCCTGAGGTCACTGGCTATGGTTCGGCTTCTTTATGAATCCCTTGGTGAACAATTCACTTCCATGAGACAATTATATATTTGAATGAGACAGCATGCCTTGGATTTGCCTCTGCTCCAACTTCAATTCTGGACATGGGAAACATGGCAACTAAAGCGATTTGAGGACAACTTCATGGAAACAGCTAAGTGGAGGAGTTGGGATCCTTCCCTTTTCATTCACAGTAAAGCTCCGCAGTGAGTAAAGACAAACAGAACCCCCATGCTCTTCTGTGGTCCATCACCCTCACCCCTCCTTTCTCCATTTCACTTCCATAATCTGTGAATGCAACCTACAGCTCAGTAACCCAATAATCTGTCAATCAGAATGGTTGCTGTTGAATAAAGTCCCTGTTGTCCAAATCCCCAGCATCTAGAATTCCCAAGCAACTGGCTTCTGAGATTCAAAAGGCGACATCTGGATGCATGGAATCTGGATAACATGGAACATAGAACATAGAACAGTACAGCACAGAACAGGCCCTTCCCCACAACGTTGTGCCAACCACTGATCCTCATGTATGCATCCTCACATTTCTGTGACCATATGCATGTCCAGTAGTCTCTTAAATGTCCCCAATGACCTTGCATCCACAACTGCTGCTGGCAACGCACTCCATGCTCTCACAACTCTCTGTGTAAAGAACCCACCTCTGACATCCCCTCTATACTTTCCTCCAACTAGCTTAAAACTATGACCCCTTGTGTTAGTCATTTCTGCCCTGGGAAATAGTCTCTGGCTATCGACTCTATCTATGCCTCTCATTATCTTGTATACCTCAATTAGGTCCCCTCTCCTCCTCCTTTTCTCCAATAAAAAATGTCCGAGCTCAGTCAACCTCTCTTCATAAGGTAAGCCTTCCAGTCTAGGCAGCATCCTGGTAAACCTCTTCTGAACCCTCTCAAAAGCATCCACATCTTTCCTATAATAGGGCGACCAGAACTGGACACAGTATTCCAAGTGCGGTCTAACCAAAGTTTTATGGAGCTGCAACAAGATCTCACGACTCTTAAACTCAATACCCCTGTTAATGAAAGCCAAAACACCATATGCTTTCTTAACAACCCTGTCCACTTGGGTGGCCATTTTAAGGGATCTATGTACCTGCACACCAAGATTCCTCTGTTCCTCCACACTGTCAAGAATCCTATCCTTAATCCTGTACTTAGCTTTCAAATTCGACCTTCCAAAATGCATCACTTCACATTTATCCAGGTTGAACTCCATCTGCCGCCTCTCAGCCCGTCTCTGCATCCTGTCAATGTCCCGCTGCAGCCTACAACAGCCCTCTATACTGTCAACGACACCTCCAACCTTTGTGTTATCTGCAAACTTGCTGACCCATCCTTCAATCCCCTCATCCAAGTCATTAATAAAAATTACAAACAGTAGAGGCCCAAGGACAGAGCCCTGTGGGACACCACTCACCACAGACATCCAAGCAGAATATTTTCCTTCTACTACCACTTGCTGTCTTCTGTTGGCCAGCCAATTCTGTATCCAGACAGTTAAGTTCCCCTGTATCCCATTCCTCCTGACCTTCTGAAAGAGCCTACCATGGGGAACCTTATCAAATGTCTTGCTGAAGTCCATATACACCACATCCACAGCTCGACCTTCATCAACCTTTCTAGTCACATCCTCAAAGAACTCGATAATGTTTGTGAGGCATGACCTGCCCCTCACAAAGCCGTGTTGACTGCATTTAATCAAGCCATGCTCTTCCAGATGGTCATAAATCCTATCCCTCAGAACCCTTTCTAACACCTTGCAGACGACAGACGTGAGACTTACTGGTCTGTAATTGCCGGGGATTTCCCTATTTCCTTTCTTGAAGAGAGGAATTACATTTGCCTCTCTCCAGTCCTCAGGTATGACTCCAGTGGAGAGCGAGGATGCAAAGATCTTGGCAAGTGGTGAAGCAATCACATTTCTTGTTTCCCAAAGCAGCCGAGGACAAATCTGGTCTGGGCCTGGCGGCTTGTCAATCTTAATGTTTGACAAAATTTTCAGCACATCAGCTTCCTCTATCTCTATCCATTCCAGCATGCACACCTGCTCTTCAAAGGTTTCATTCACTGGTGTGAGCTATTGTGAGGGAATAATGGATAAAATGGCTTTTTTAAGCTAGTTCAAGTTAGAATCACCCACCATTGTCAGGTATACTGTTCTTTATGAGTGGTCCTGGCCACTTGCTTTTAAATCACACATTCATCTTGTGGCAGTAAAGAGTTGAGTTCTCCCAGCCACCACTAGTATTTCTCATGCAACCAGCAGATTCAGAAAACCAGCAGGCCACCACTTCCCGTGCATGCTGGATACTGGGAACACATAAATGTATTTTACAACTTGCTATCAGGTTTGCCCTTAAAGCTAGAGGAAACTTACTTGCTCAGATTTCAAAATTAGACCCTAAACCTTCCCACAACTCCTTCCTTGACTTTTTAAAAGCATCAGGACCTACATCTCCAAGTCTGGGAATCCTTACTCTTCCTCCACCTTTCAATCTGCTGACCTTGTACAAACTCTGCGTGGTAACTCTGAAACTACCAACTCAATTGATGGTGCTTCCACTATAATCCCACATTATGCAGCAGGAGGGTCACATATTTTTGACCTGTTTCTGTATAAAACTGTATTTTAGCTCCAAGGCAAACAATCAATGGCTGCATTATCTTTGCGTCTCAGAGACAAAGGCCAAAGAGCTGAATTCACGCTGAAAATTGGAAGTGCATTTTCCCTATAACACAAACTCAGATTAGCTGGTGCAATTATGACATGCAAGGTGAATGGATTATTAATTATTTCCCAGCAGTTGTTTGTTTGCTTGCTTTGTGGGAATCTATCAAAAAGACCCATGCTTCGCTTCGCTCACACTTAGCAACGTCTTTCCAGATTCTTTCAGCACACACGTGGCCCACTGTCCTCAGCTTATTGAGAGCACAATTATTGCTTCTTTTAATCAGAGTTGTGAAATTATATTTTCAATGAAATGATGCACTTGATCGAAGATCATATTTCCCTCCGGTGCTAAGTTTAAAGAAAATATAGATGCAACAACAACAGAAGACTTTGTACTTTATGAAACAGGAATAGATTCCTGTCCTATTACCCTGAATTATTCTTACGAAGTATTGTGGAAATTAATGAAAACATTTCAAATGAGGGACTGCTCAGACGTTGTTATGGGCTAATCAAGGTGATCTTGTGTGTACCAGCACATGGGAAATGAAAAAGCAATCTTCTGCTTTCTTCACTCTTTTAAGATCTAATGTTGTTCCCTCCAAAGACTGTTTTGTAGAAATGCTGAAGTGACTCGTTTGATCTGTATTGCCATGCTTTTTGTGTCCTGTCAAAATTGGTGTGCGAGGGGTTAGCCTAGTTCCCTACTTCATTGTGTTCTGTGGGGAGTTAATAAAAGTTAATTGAGGTTCACCAATTATTTTTATGTGCTGTATCAAGGCTTCCAGTCAGTGAATTAAGCTGTCACAAGTTTTTACCCATGCAATTTAAAATGGTGAATTATCTAATTACTTCCAGCAGCTGTTACATGTGTACCTTGCCTTTAAGAGAATTCACCCTTAAGAACTTCATGGGCTGCATGTACACAATGGCGTGACTCTATGTGATAATTAGTCTGCTGTGGATCTGCAAGCCATGCACACACAGAAATCCGTCAGTGTGCTGCAATCTCAGCTTCATAATTTGTAATGTGTTATACTGTGCTAAATCAACTACCCCACAGAGTTAATCAATCCCTGACAAGTTGATTTGTTATAAGGCTATGATCATTAATATGACATGGTGAACTGTAGTAGAAAATATTGTGCTGGTGCAGCCTATTGAACAGTCAGCAGGCAAGGTACAGGTAAAAATCACACGACACCAGGTTTATTTGGAAGCACTAACTTTCGGAGCGCCAGTCCTTCATCAATTGTCCACCCCAGTCCAACATCGGCACCTCCAAGTCAATGTACAGGTAGAAGACATGGTTGCCTGACCGAAATCGTGCTAAAGTACCTTTACATTTCATCAATATCTTTATAAGAGATGGTCAAAAGCATATTGTTAAAAGCATTAAATTCAATTAAATTGGTACACAGTAAATCTCCTAAACGAACGCAACATGTTTAAACATTGTTCAGAGCTATCATTTCCAGCTTCAGGTGTGTTCAATATAGAAAACAAGCCATTAACATTTACTTAACAATTAGGACTCAAGGATTGCTCAGGTTTAATATGTTACTTAACAGCTAAAAGATCTTCAAAAGATATGGACTATATTAGAAGATTAAACTTACAAATTCATCACATGAAATACAGAAATATCCTGAATCTATATAGCACTTTGTGAGCATGGTAGAGTTCTTATTATGTCAGTTTTCAGATGGGGAGCTAACAACAGAATTGTTGAGTTGGTGCTTGCGTCCACTCACAAGGAAGGTTTGCAAAACGATTTGCTAGTTATATTGACATTAGCATTTCTGCCTTCTGCACACCCATTTTCACCTGCCATCAAATTCATGCCATTAACATTACCTCAGCTATAACTGATACTTCCCCTTTCTAAGTTTGGCTATTTACAGGTTCTGCTGCCTTTTTTACATTGCTCTGGTACCCAACCACAACTGGCACCTAGTTGCTGTTATTTGCTGATTCTATAACTCTTAGATGTCTGTTTCACAATAGAACCTTTATTGGATATAGCATTCCAGGTGGGCTCAGCCCACAACCTATACAAATTCAGGATAATTTTCTGAGATGTGTGGTCTATTGTACTATCTGTACAGCTTCTATCAGATCTCTTTATGCTGCTACACGTCATGCTAATGGATTCTGTGATGCAAAGTATGTGATTGATGTAAATTTAAAATAATTTATTTTAGAATTTGATATTTGAATTTCAGTTTTAGTCTGTCTTTATAAGATGGTTTAATGATTGACTTGTACCACTTTCTGCAGCCTTGGCTTGTTAAACAAAATCAGTGTGAGAGAGTGGACCACATTGGAAGAATTTTTACCAGCAAAAGAAGTAAACAGTGTTGGCTTCAGTCAGAAGAATCTGGAACTTTTTTTTTTGGTTTCAGAGAGACATACATTGCTTGAAAGAAGTTTTTCCTGAAGAAAGGAGACAGTTTAGAATGGCTAAGAAATAGATTATCACCGTGTACAAAATTTACTTCTGAAATTTCCAGACCTGTGTGTTTGGTTAAGACCTGAAGTAATTATTTGAAGCTGAGAAAGTCTAAGTTCTATTGAATATTCAACAAAGAGGCTATCAGATTCCCAAGATCAGGAATTAAAGTATCAGTTAAGCCCTGTGGATGTGATAGATAAGGGAATTCTCTGGTGGGAGTATTTTGAAGGAGTGCTGTTGGGCTTAATGTGATTGTATTTTATGGTATGTTTTGAAATCTTTAATCGTGTGTTATATGTAAATAGCTTATTTTATTTTTACTTCATTGCCTTCTGTGACAAACTACTATTTAGTTGTTAAAAACAAATTTGCAGCACTGTGTGCTTATATTTTAGTGAAACCTCATTAAAACCAAAAGAAAACAAAATATGACACATAAAGCCAAATTTCAGTCTGGGATCTGACATTCCCAGTAATATCATCAGCAGGAACCTTTACACTGGAAGTTCTTGGTGTGATCTGAATTCACTGGATTTAAGAGATCTATGTAAACCTTTTTAACATAATGGATATGTAGTGGATCTAGACATCAAACAGCTGTGTTATGGTGAAGTTCACTGAAATTTGAGGATCTCTTTGAATGTTGCTAAGTATTTTCTGGAAGTCGAAGATATTACAGTGGGATTATTTGAAATAAGACACAAATCAGAGAGTAGCTCCTTGTATCACATATTTTAGTGCTAGTTATTCCCATTAAGGGAATTAGTTAGGAAGGAGAGAGAGTGCATGTGAGTTTGTACTGAACTGTGAAATGCAAATAAACTGATGTGGAAGACAGAATAAGCCCACTTTCCTGCTTCAGTAAATTGATGAATAGCAATTTAACAACTCAAAGTAATGACATGATTGTGATGCACTGCTGTATTGATATTTGATGGGAGGTTGTGAGGGAAATCTGAAGGCAGCGGAATGACCTTAGAAGTTGGTCTGTCAGCCAATCAAATTGATGAAGCCAAGTTCAATTGAACATTCTGCAATATCATGGCACCTTCTCAAAACCAAAGTGCAAAGAAATTGTTATATCCGAAATGTTTGTGCTCCAGCTTTTTGTTGTCAAATTTTTGCTTGATTGATGAATGCTGATAAAATCATGTGCAGAACTGGCTAAGATCAATAGCAGTGTGGAGAAACTGAATTCACTTCAGCAGATCCAAACATCTGGCAATCTCAGTTTGTCTACTTAATTCATTCAGCTTCCTCAACCAAAAGCCTGTATATCTCTGCTCAGTCTATCCCACTAGAATGTGCTGGCAATCGAAGTTCAAATTAAAATATGAAAAGCTGACAAGGCAAGTAAAAAGAAAAATTAAAGTCAGTGTAATTTTAATTGATGGTAACACTATCTCTTTATATAGGCTGCAAATGTGTTCATCTGAATAAATGGAACTTGCTCCCTGATGACGCCCCATTCTTCAGAGTGGAGACAAGGAAAAGGACAGAACTATTACACTGGATCTTACAGGAAATTGAGCAGGCATCATTTTTGTTGAATTTTATGGAGGCTTTCTTCCAACGTCTTACGTTATGGTCCCAAATGTCCCTCACCCATGCACAATTCTCCAATCGTGCCCCGTTCATTGTTTTCTCCTGCTCACCACAGACAGATGTATTTGCCACTGTAAGTGCATTCTGGGATCACCAATGCCATTTTTGAACTCTGCCATGCACACGGTTAAGTGTTGGCAGTCTGGAGTTTCATTCACTCTTCATGTGGCAGGAGAGCATCAACAAACCAACACTTCTCGGGGCATATTGGTGGCACAGCTGACTCTTCATTGCAGTTAAGTGCCACAATCTCACATCTATTGCTGGTTAGAACCTAAGCAACACATCTCACCCCATCTCATCGCAAACTCTGTCATACTCAGTGCTACTCTTTTCCCAATGCCCAGTGTAACCAAATTCTTACAGGGAAAACATCAAATGGGTCAAAACATTCGCTATTATTTGTCAAACACCAAGAGCAAATAATAAACAGCCAGGAATTGCACTCATCTCTCAGAACAGAAATGGACTGCTTGCCTTTTGAGCACCAACAAATATCCAGTCAGTGAGTGATCACTGCACACAGCTCATTTGTACTAGAAGTGGTTGTCAATGAAATCCTGTCTGGCTTGTTGCAATTGAGACAGCAGCACTCCAACATGCTGAAGTTTACGTCTCTCCTGCTCAGTGTCCTCATCTTCCTTCTTGTGCCTCCACCACATCTCCTCTTTGCTTGTACCAGTTGTGCAGAACGCAGCATGCTTGGATTATGTGGGACACTCCGTCTGGGCTGGACCACAAGGGCCCCCTCAGGCCAATCCAAGTATCAGAACCTCATTTTCAGGGTGCCTACTGTCTGTTCCATGACGGCCTTAATGAAGAATGGGCTGCATTGCTCAGCATTAGTCAGGAGTTGTTTAATCAAGTCATTAGCCATGGTCACAGAGGGTACCATTTGTCTCCCAGTAACCATCATTTAAGGCATCCAGTCCTTGAAACAAAGCAAGAATATGAGCATTCTCAAGGAAAAAGGCATCATGGTAGATCCCAGTATACCTGGCACAATGGTACCGATGGTCACAGATGAATTGTATGTGATGGAATGAAATTCTTTCTAACTGATGCACTCAGCAATGTTCTCCTCTGATGTTCTCAATGTAAAGTGTGGACAGTCTGTAGTGTCTTGCACCTGGATCAAGTCAGCCATATTGCCTGCCACAAGCACTGACCTTGTCACAGGGAAATAGGGTGAAAATGGCATGATCTTGCAACAACCTTGACGGTGGATGGTTGAGAAATCCCACATAGGTCCCCAGTGGATTCTTGGAAGGAGCCAGTAACATAACAATTTAGCACAGCTGTCATTGTGATGGTCAATGGTATCACGATGGGATGACCATGTCATAGAGTCATAGAGTCCTCCAGCACAGAGACAGGCCCTTTGGCCCAAAGTGGTCCATGCCGACCAAAATGTTCATGATGCTAACCCTATTTCCCTGCACTTGGTCCATATCCTTCTAATCCTTTCCTATCCATGTATTTGTCCAAGTGCCTTTAAGTGTTGCTCATGTACCTGCCTCAACCTGCCGTAACTCATTCCATCTGTGGACCACCCTTTGTGTAAAAAAAGAGTTGCCCCCTCAGATTCTTTCCCCTCTAATCTTAAACTGATGCCCTCTAGTCCTTGATTCCCCAACCCTGGGAAAAAGACTGAGTGCATTTACCCTAACCGTGCCTCTCATGATCTTATACGCTTCTCAGATGTCCCTGAGTCTCCTACACTCTAAAGAAAAAAGTCTTAGCTTGTCTAACCTCTCCCTATAACTCAGACCATTGATTCCAGGCAACATCTTTGTAAATTTTTTCTGCACTCTTTCCAGTTTAATAACATCCTTCCTATAGCAAGGTAACCGAAACTGAACACAATACTCCAAGTGCAGCCTCATCAATGTCCTGTCTAACCACTGCAAACTTCCCAACTTCTATACTCAGTGCCCTGACTGATAAAAGAGAGTGTGCCAAAAGCCTTCTTCACTGCCCTGTCTACCTGTGACTCCACTTTCAGAGAACTGTGGATCTGAATTTCAAAATCCCTCTGTTCTACTACACAGCTGAAGGCCCTACCATTCACCATGAAACTCCTACCTTGATTTGACTTTACAAAATGCAACTTATCTACATTAAAATCTATTTGCCATTTCTCGGCCTTTCAGCTGATCAAGGTCCTGCTGCAATTTCTGATAAACTTTCTTACTATCCACAATACCACCTATTTTAGTGTCATCTGCAAACTTGCATATTCTCATCTAAATCATTGATCTATATGGACTTCAGTAAGGCGTACGACAAGGCTCCCCTTGGGAGACTGATTAGCAAGGTTAGATCTCATGGAATACAGGGATAAGTAGCCATTTGGATACAGAACTGGCTCAAAGGTAGAAGACAGAGGGTGGTGGTGGAGGGTTGTTTTTCAGACTGGAGGCCTGTGACCAGTGGAATGCCACAAGGATCGGTGCTGGGTCCTCTACTTTTTGTCATTTACATAAATGATTTGGGTGCGAGCATAAGGAGGTACAGTTAGTAAGTTTGCAGATGACACCAAAACTGGAGGTGTAGTGGACAGCGAAGAGGGTTACCTCAGATTACAACAGGATCTGGACCAGATGGGCCAATGGGCTGAGAACTGGCAGATGGAGTTTAATTCCGATAAATGCGAGGTGCTGCATTTTGGAAAAACAAATCTTAGCAGGACTTATACACTTAATGGTAAGGTCCTAGGGAGTGTTGCTGAACAAAGAGACCTTGGAGTGCAAGTTCATAGCTCCTTGAAAGTGGAGTCGCAGGTAGATAGGATAGTGAAGAAGGTGTTTGGTATGCTTTCCTTTATTGGTCAGAGTATTGAGTACAGGAGTTGGGAGGTCATGTTGCGGCTGTACAGGACATTGGTTAGGCCACTGTTGGAATATTGTATGCAATTCTGGTCTCCTTCCTATCGGAAAGATGTTGTGAAACTTGAAAGGGTTCAGAAAAGATTTACAAGGATGTTGCCAGGGTTGGAGGATTTGAGCTATAGGGAGAGGCTGAACAGGCTGGAGCTGTTTTCCCTGGAGCGTCGGAGGCTAAGGGGTGACCTTATAGAGGTTTTGAAGGGCATGGATAGGATAAATAGACAAAGCCTTTTCCCTGGGGTCGGAGAGTCCAGAACTAGAGGGCATAGGTTTAGGGTGAGAGGGGAAAGATATAAAAGAGACCTAAGCGGCAACTTTTTCACACAGAGGGTGGTACGTGTATGGAATGAGCTGCCAGAGGAAATGGTGGAGGCTGGTACAATTGCAACATTTAAGAGGCATTTGGATGGGTATATGAATAGGAAAGGTTTGGAAGGATATGGGCTGGGTGCTGGCAGGTGGGACTAGACTGGGTTGGGATATCTGGTCGGCATGGATGGGTTGGACCGAAGGGTCTGTTTCTCTATGACTCTATGACTCTATAACAAACAGTAATGGGCCCAGCACTGACCACTGAGGCACTCCACTAATCAGAGGCCTCCAGTCTGACAAGCATCCTTCCACTATTACCCTCTGCTTCCTAACATAAAGCCAATCTTGTATCCAATTTGCCAGCTTACCCTGGATTCCATATGATCTAACCTTCCAGAGCAGTCTACCACATTGAACCTTATCAAAGGCCTGACTGAAATCCATATAGACAATGTCTACTGCCTCGCCCTCATCAGCCTTCCCGGTCACTTCATCAAAGAACTCTAACAAATTTGTGAGGGATCATCTCTCACTCACAAAGCCATGGTGACTATTTCTAATCAAACCTGGTCTTGATGTATACCTTATCCCCTAGAATCTTCTCAAGTAACTTATCCACCACAAATGTTAAGCTTACGGGTCTACAATTTCCAGGCTTTTCTCTGCAGCCCTTCTTGAACCATGGCACAACATTTGCTACCCTCCAGTTTTCCGGGACCTCACCCATGTCTTATGATGATGCAATAATATCAGCCTGTCATTGTGATGGTCAATGGCATCACGATGGGATGACCATGTCATAGAGTCATAGAGTCCTCCAGCACAGAGACAGGCCCTTTGGCCCAAAGTGGTCCATGCCGACCAAAATGTCCATCCATGCAGTGTTCTTGGATAGATCTGGCCCTTTAGGTAACGGGTTCCACAGCTGGTAGAGCTCAGTGATAGTGTCATTGAGCATTCTCACCTTGCAGTGAGCTCTGGGCCTTGCTCATCTGGAAATTGCATTCAAGCTGATAGACTCTGACTCTCCTGTACCTGCTGCACACTCTGAGGAAACCTTCAGCTGTGGCTACCACATGTGAAGGCTGTTCATCTTCTGCTGCCTGTTGCCCCTGGACGGGAGCTTGCTGTTGCATCTAATCATCTTCCATTTCTCTGCACTTTTGTTGCATCACAACAACAGCGGCAATAACCTCTGTCCTGGCTGGATCCATCAGCCACCCTTGCAATGAACCTGTGTGGGGAGTATCAGAAACAGAACAGATCCTCAGTAATGTGAGCAGTCAGCATTCACAACATTCACAAATGATGGTTTAGAATTCACCGCCATATACTGGGACATGAGGACTCTGACCTGAAACTTATTCCAAGAAATGCATCAGCAAGCATGTCACAAAGAGGCAGTAGGAGCTTGTAGGTGCTGTATGAGGACAGAGACCTTGTCTTCCCAACCCCACGTCACTCAAGAAAGGCATCATTACATATAAGACTGTGTTGGTGAATAGGCACACTTCAAGGTGAGAAGGAATCAGTTGCATTCCCTAGTAATGCCTTTGAGATTTCGCATTAACTTTATAAATTGTTCCCCACAGCCACTTTCAAAGTCACCTGGGATGATTTCTGATTCACAGAGATGGCCATCTTTAATCTGTAATGACCAATGGCCAAGTCAAGATTTCGAGTGACCACCATTTGAACCCCAAACAGTTGCTTATGGCAGGTACTTCACATAAGGATGCTATGATTATGGACGACCTCGACCTGTACAGGGTCAGTGCCTGATTAATGCAATTGTTTTTAAATGCCTCACATCACTCACAAACAGAGCCCACATGCTCAGACAGAAAAAGCACACCGACTCTGTTCACACCTATTTCCAGTCAGCAGTTTTGGGTCACAGAACCACCGCAGTGTTACACCACAGAATAGGGCCATTCATCTGTCTAAGGAGGCAACTTTGGAGAGGTTGGGTTTGATTCCTCTGGAGATTGGAAGATTGAGGGATGATGTGATTGGAATGTATAAGATCTTGAATGGTCTTGACAAGGAGGATGTGCGCATGATGGTTCTTCGTGTGCGTGAGTCCAGATCTCTGTAGCACTGTCTAATAGTTAGGGGTCATGCTCTTAGGACTGATTGAAGGATTTTATTTCTCTCTCAGAGGGTTCAACTCTCTGTCTTAGACTGAAGAGGAGAGGGGTTATTAAATATTTTTAAGATTGAGGTGGATAGATTGTTAAGTGAGAGAATCAAGGGTTATTGGGGTAGATGGGAATATTGAAATTGGCACACAAACAGATCAGCCATTATCTTACTGAATGGATCAGGATCAAAGGACTGAACGGCCGATTTTTTTAGATTAGATTCCCTGCAGTGTGGAAACAGGCCCTTCGGCCCAACAAGTCCACACCGGCCCTCCGAAGAGTAACCCATCCAGACCCATTTCCCTCTGACAAATGCACCTAACACTATTCTGCTCATAATTCATGAACATTGCCAGGAAAGGTTGAACATTGTCTGGAGAGATTGAACATTGCTGGGACGGGGAATGAATATTACTAGTGGTGCTCCCACTTCATCGTTGTGCTTTGATACTAACCGATTTACTTCATGTTCCATTGGCTTCACACCTACTACAAAAACTCAAAGTAACTCAGCATAAGTGTAAATGTCAATATGAAGTGAAGAGTGCAAGTTCCCCTGGTTCTGGGCACCTGATCCTATTGTTGTTGGAATCGTGCAGCAATCAAAGGAAGGTTAGATCTTCTGTGTAATTACCATGGATTTGCATGTGTCAGGATGCCCTTGTATTTTCAGCATTTTTAGTTTTTATTTCAGATTTCCAACATCTGCAGCATTTCGCTGTTGCTATTGCAGCTTGGAAGCCTCCAGACATGCAAAAATAATGTGACTTGAGTAAAGGTCTTTTCTTATATCAGAAGATTTGGCTCAATATTGTGAGAAAAATGGCATAATTTATTTCAGCACTGTGTCCTGAGGCAGGACGTAGAAGGTATGACTAACAAAGTTCTGAAGAATAAGAAGTGAATTGTCTATTTTATCTGCACCACTTAAGAATGCTGATAAATCTTTCCTGTAAATTAAACAAAGGAATCTCTGATGACACATTTAAATTGTATTTGAAATATTCAGCAACTAGGAAGCTTCCAGGCTGCAATAGCAACAGCGAAATGCAGGTGTTGGAAATCTGAAAGAAAAACTGAAATTGCTGAAAATACTCAGCAGGTATGGTAGCATCAGTGAAGAGGGAAACACAGTTAACAAATTAGGTCAGTGACATCTCATCAGTTCCAACCTGAAATATTAATTCTCTTTCACCACAGATGCTGCTGAGTTTTGTCAACATTTTAAATCTTTTTTTTTCCCCATTCTGGGATTTAATTCCAAAAGGGTAGTGAAGGATGAGGATGAAAAGAAAGATGGGTTAGACTGGCACAACTGAGGCGTGGACTCTAGCTGAAGGTTCACAAGCCAGAGGCAAACAGATCATTTCATGTAAGACTGTGTTGGTGAATATGCACAGTTCAAGGTGAGAAGGAATCAGTTGCATTCCCCAGTAATGCCTTTGAGATTTTGCATTAACTTTAACTCCCACGATAGGGAGTGTCAAATCCTTTTTGTGGCTGTTCGGTTTCAGAGCATGTGTTATCATCAATTCTGGCAAGCTGCTTCATCGGATTTATCTGGTGGCCGGTATCCAAGCAGACTGCATTATTCCCTGCCCATCCAAATACCTCATCGCTAATCTAATCTAATCTAATCTACTGTGCTCATTGTTCTCAATGTGGTCTCTACATTGGGAAGACAGGACGCCAACTCACAAAACGTTTCGGAGAACATCTCTGGGACATGCACACCAAACAACCTCATCACCCTGTAGCCGACCACTTCAACTCCCCCTCCCACTCAGCCAGGGACATGCAAGTCCTAGGCCTCCTCCACTGCCAAATCCTAGCCACTTGATGCCTGGAGGAAGAACGGCCCATCTACTGCCTTGGGACTCTCCAACCACACGGCACCAGCGTCAATTTCACCAGTTTCCTCATCTCACCTTCCCCCACTCCATCCCAGATCCAACCCTCCAACTTGGCACCACCCTCTTGAACTGTCCCACCTATCCATCTTCCTTCCACTTATCCACTCCACCCTCCACTCTGACCTATCAACCCCCTCCTGCATCTACCTATCACCTTCCCAGCCCCACACCACCTCTCATATTTATTTCTCAGTCCCCTTCCCCCACCACACCCCCACTTCCTGATGAAGGGCTTATGCCTGATCCTCCTGCTCCTCAGATGCTGCCTGACCTGCTTTGCTTTTCCTGTGCCACCCTTTTCGACTCTGCCCTCTTTACCTGCAGTACAATCAGTGTTATGCCCACTTTCAGCCCTTGAACTGTAACCCATTACAACAGAAATCTCAAAAATCTCACAACCCCTTTGAGTTCAATCCATCTGGTTTCTGCCAGGCCGTTTCCAGGACACACAACAATAAGAAAGAAGTACAACACTCAATTAGCCTCAGAGCAGCTGCTTTTCGTGGATTTAATGCATGTGGAAAACACAAAGTGTACACGATGTTTTCTGTGTTAATTGGCTTAAAGTGTGTTAAACACAATCAAATTAGGTAACCGCCACATTATGTGAACAATTTATGTTGCACTATAATTACCAATTTTCCTTGGTCACAGATTGTGAAAAGTGAATTTTTAATTTGGTATTTAAATTGCAAATGTTGTATCACTGGTTTATTTTAATTATAAAACCTGAACACTAAACTGTGACTAAGTATTGCCAGTGTTATCATGGCAGTGCAGTCACCATATTTGTGCTTCTTTTTCTTTCTTCAGAACATTAGGAGGTCTGACTACTTAATTAGCAACCAGCACCAATGAGCATTCCTAAAGTTCATTATCATTTTCAGAAATTTAATCATCACCAATGCTTTTGCGGGAAAGGGTTAAGTTACCTTCTTCATTAGTAGAACTGAATACACAACATCTAGAAATAGATTATTGTTTATGTCATGGCAAATTATCTCTGTAATTTATTTTAGCTCCTTAGCAATGGTGAAAGTGTGTTGAAATACGGACTTTATCTCTTAGTTGGTTTTACCTGAAACTGAATTGTTGCTAAAGTGTTTATTTTGAACACAATTTAATGCTGCCTCCGGGAGAGGGTGGGCTGAGCTAATTAAACAAGAATCAACATTTGAAAATGACAGTGGAAAGTTCAGACTGAAAGAATAGGTTGGCAGTATGACAACGACAGGTCAAGGCTCACATTGTCCTGAGGCAGGTTCCCACTTGGAAGATGAATACTGGTTGTCTTAAAACTTTCTGAAATTAAGTCCAACTTTAAAATATCTGCTACAGGAAAAGGTGGGAACTGGAACAGGTGGGACTTGAACTCTGATCTTCAAGTTCAGAGGTACGGACATGACCACTGCAAGAGAAAAGCCCCGTCAATATTTAAGATGAAGTAAACAGCACAAAGGGGACCCATGGCACCTAGTAGTGGGCAATAATGCTGATTTGCAACTGGACAACCATGTCTGAGATGGATGGTTGTCTTTGTTGAACTCTGTAGTGGAAGGCAAAGGAATAAAAGAATTGAATGGAGAATTGGATGGAGGATCGGGCCTTAAGTATATACAAGGTCCCTGTCCCTCAGCTCTTTGTTCTACAGACTCACAACCATCTGAGGGGAGAAATTTCTCCTTAACTCAGTTGAAGATTGGCACCCCGTTATTCTGAGACTATGCCCTCTGGTCCGGGACTTCCATAAGGGGAGATATCCTCTCCACACTTACTCTGTCAACCCCCTTAAGAATCCTGGATACTTCAGTGAGATCATCTCTCATTCTTCTAAATGGCTGTGAGTAGAGGCCCAATCTGTTTGCCCATCAGATAATCGTCATCCTAGTGAACCTTCTCTGAACTGCCTCCAATGAAATATCTTTCCTGAAATAAGGGGTCCAAAAATGATCACAATACTCTGAATATTCTCTCACCAGCACCTTATACAGGTCCAGTAAAACTCTTCTCCTCTTATATTCCAACTCCCTTGCAATAAGGGCTGATGTTCCATTAATATTCCTGATTACCTGCTGCACCTGTATGCTAGCTTCCTGTGTTTCATATGCAAGTCCCTTTGTACGCAGCTTTCTGTAGTTTTTAAATAGTATTCTGTTCTTTTGTTCTCCCTTCCAAAATGAACATCCATTTTTCCACATTATGCTCCATTTACCTAACCTATCAATATTTCTTGGATTGTGTTCCTCTCATCACCTGCCTTTCCAACTATTTTGTGGTATCTTTAAATTTGCCAACATTCACTTCCTTCCTCTAAGTCATTAATATACATTGTAAACAATTGCAGTCCCAGCACTGATCCCCGTGGAACCCCATTGATCAGAGGTCACCAACTTGAAAAAGATACCTGTATCTCCACCCATTGTTTCCTGTCCATGAGTCAATGAGTACTTCTGCTGAATCTAGTAATCTTTGGAAAATTACATCCAGTGCATTCACTATCTCTGTAACTACCTCTTTTCGGATCCTAGGATGCCAGCCATTAGATCTGGGGACTTATCTGCCTGTTAGCCCCATTCCCTGGCCTAATAATACTTCTTTAGTGGTGGTTCCTCCCCCATATTCTCTTGTATCAATGGCATGTTCATAGTATCTTCCACCATAAAGACTGATGCAAAATATCTGTTTAACTCCTCTGACATTTCCTTGTTCCACAAAACCATCTCCCCAGAACCATCTTCAAGAGGGTCAGTGTTTACTTTGATCTATGTCTTCATTTTCAGATAATTAAAGAAGCTCTTATTGTCAGCTTTTATCTTCCTTGCCAGTTTACTGATGTTGTTTATTTTTTCTCTCTTTGTTTTCTCTTTAGATCTCTTTTGCTGGATTCTGAATTTATTCCAGCCCCCAGGACTATCACTGACTTTGGTATCCTGATATACTTTTTCTTTCAACTTAATACTCGCCTTTACTTCTTTGCTTAGCTGTGATTGGTTATCCCTTTCTTAAAATCTTACCTCCTTACCAGAATGTATTTTTGCTGTGAATCATGAATTACTTCCTTAAGTATCTGTCGCTACTTACTTAGGTCATTCTTGCCTATCTATCCACCCTGTTCCCTTGAGTTAACTCTCCCCTCATTCTATTGTAATTCCTTTTCCTTAATTTAAACACAATTGTTTCCGATCCAAGTTTCTCTTCCTCAAACTGAATAATAAATTCTATTGTGTTACAATCACGACTTCCAAGGGAGGTCTTTTCCTTGGATGCCATTTAGTAAACCTGCCTCATTACTCATTACCAGATCCACGATAGCCTTCGCGATAGCATGGTTGACTGCATGACATATTGCTCTCGGAAACGTTCCCTCAATCACTCTACCAATTTGTTGTTGTAACTACCTTACCAATTTGAGCAACACAATCAACTTGAAAATCAAAGTCACCCATAATCATTGTCACATTCTTTTACATGCCCTTATTATTTGTTGATTGATAGCCTTCCCCACAGTTTAGAAGTTTGTATACCATTCCTATCCAATGTTATCTTCTCCTTTATTTTTCGCCAAATTTTACAATGGACTCAGCATCATCCAAATTTAGATAATCTGTCACAGCTGTCCTCGTGTTATTTCTTGTAAACAGTGCTACCCCACCACCTCTTCCATTCATTCGGTCTCTCCAAAAGGTTAAATATTCCTGAACGGTAAGTTTCTAGTTTTAATCTCCTTGTAACCCTGTTTCCGTAATAGCTATGAGATCAAATTAATTTATCTCGATTTGCACCGTCAATTCATTTAACTTATTCTGAATGCTTTGTGCATTAAGGTGCAAAGGCTTTGTTTGTTCTATTACCGAATTTCCCTTCACTTTTATGGTTTCTCGTTGCAAGATGACATTTACACATTCTATCCCTTCCTTTTAGTCTCTAGTAATGACCAGCCCCATCATTAACCAACAGCTCCACACTCTCCTTTACCTTTGATTGTGTAATTTTCCTTGCCACTGAACCCAGTGCCTCCCACCACACCTCCCCACCCCCCACCCCCATGACCCCCCAATATCCTACTCTTTAGTCTAAAGTTGATCTGTAGCCCAAGTTATGGCATTCAGCAGGAATCTGATCCCATCATGATTCAGGTGAAGATGCTGAAGAAGGGTTACTGGACCCAAAACATTAAATCTACTTTCACTCCACAGATGCTGCCAGACATATTGAGTTTTTCAAGCAATTTCTGTTTGTGTTTCTGAATTCTTACATCCACAGTTCTTTGGTTTTCAGAACTCAGGTACAGTCTATCATATCAGAACAAGTTCTGTCCTTCCCCAGTACTAGTGTTAATGTCCCATGAAGTTGAACCTGTTTCTCCCACATCAATCTTTGAACCACATGTTTACCTCTTTCATTTTGTTGACCCTGTTCCAATTAGCTCATGTCTCTGGTAGTAATCCAGAGATTATTACCTTTTTGGTTCTGCTTTTGAATTTAGCCCTTAGCTGATCATATTCTCTCAGCAGAACCTCTTTACTCTTTCTACCTATAACAATGGCACCTTGATGGACCACGACAACTGGAGCTTTCCCCTCCCACTCCTCCTTCCTCTGTAGCCCAGATGAGATACCCTGAACCTAGGCACCAGGATGGCAACACAGTCTTTGGGACTCTCGATCCTGGCCACAGAGAACAGTGTCACTTCCCCTGACTATACCATCCTCAATTACAACTACAGTGTTCTTTTCCCTCCCCTTTTGAATGGCTCCCCCCCACCATGGTGCTTTGGTCAGTTTGCTCATCTTCCCTCCAGCTCCCACTCTCATCCACACAGGGAGCAAGAGCTTCAAACCTGTTAGACAGGCTCAAGGGCTGAGGCTCCTTCAGCACTACCTCCTGAATCCCTTTACCTCCCTCACTTGTAGTCACACCCTCTGTCCCTGACTGCTGACCAAATTTGAGATCGTTACTCTCAGGACTCTGACAGCCTCCTGAGACACAGTGTCCAGGTAACGCCCCCCCCCCCCCCCCCCCAAGGTGTGACAATGTTCAAAGCTCAGACTCCAGTTCATCAACTCTGAGCTAGAGTTCCTCAAGAAACTACTTACTACAGATACGGTCACTATGAACTGCAATGGGGTCCACCAGCTCCCCATCATACAGGTGCAACACATTGCCTGGCCCTGCATCACTGTTTATTTACTTAGTTGCTAATTTGTAAAAAAATTCCTATTCATTTTTCAGCTTGTAATCTGTAAATATTTCCCCGACGTACCTTCAATTTGAAAGTGACCAAAAATGAGTGGTCAATTTAGCAGCTATTACCCAACCAATGGACTTATGGTTTTCCTGCGATGTCACTTTTTTTGTGATGGGCCCCTGATCCTGGATTTCAATGTATCCTGTAAAAAGGACTTACAAGTTGTGAGCTGAAAGGGCAAGCAAAAAGCACCTCTTCCCCTTTGCACCAAATTCCCAAGCTGCTCCAATATCCCCAAACTAGATATTCACTCAGACTGTGTCTGTCTCCAGATGTAACTTCTTCCTGACTGTGCGAAACTTACTGTATAACACACTAAAGAAATATTAGTTATTTTCCATCACTCCTGTCCTTGTTCACCTGCATTGGTTCACTGGTCTCCGATACCCTCAGTATAAAATTCTTCTCTTCAGTTATAAATCTCCTCAGAGACTTAACCCACCATATTTTTGCTATACTCTTTACTCCTGTATTCCCATCATCCTCAGCATGGATATTTTTGTGTAGATTTTCTTCAGTTGCCATACTGCTCTGACAGGAGCCTTCCTCATTCTTATACTCTCTACGTCCCTCTCCAAAGCCCTGTTGCTCCATCCACATTAGGAAAGCTTTGCAACACCCAGATCTTTGACAAGGTTTTGGTCATTTTTTCCAGTCCCTCCTGTCCTGGTTTTTGTCCTGATGCTTTTCCCTGTCATGAAAACTAAAGGGATATTTTCCTTGAATGGATAGCCACTTTAAAAAGCTGGCTGTGTTACTAAACTAATCTGATACTGTTTTTTTATTGCAATTCCTGGAAATGTGTTCAACTTTTTGCAAATGATTTCCAATATGCCAATATTTTTCAGCAAAATCACAAGCAAACCAACAGGCACAGTGAGAAGAAAAGCTGGTGAACGGAAGAGCGAAACATCCTTCATTTGACATAAATTCTTCCGTATGTTGAGCACTCCCACTCTTGTCAACCTTAGCTCAGTGGTTGTCTTCTCATATTGGAGTTACAATGTGTAGGTTCAATTCACGCCCCAGAGAGCATAAGTCTCAGCTGCTACTCCCCTGAGGGAGTCAAATGTGCCATCTTGTGGTTGAGACATTAAACTGAGGCCCTGTTTCTCCCTCCATGTGGATCTTAAAGATCCCACATCAATATTCCAAGAAGGACGTGAGAGGTTCCATAATCCTGGGCAATATTTGTCCTTCAGTTAACAACACTAATGCAGATTATCAGGCCAGTTGCTGCATTATAGTTTGGTGAGCTATGCATAAATTGTCAACAACCTGAAGATGTGAAAGGCACTACAAAATTGCAAATTCTCAGAAAATGCATTAAGCTCCGATTGACATTACTCTGTGACCACAAATCTCCAAGGAGGAGTTATACAATTCCAGACAGAATTGTCAGGCTCTTGAAATGCAAGCAAACATTTCAAATGCTAATGTGTGATTTTACTTTAAGCAATTAAGTCATATTTTATCAACTAAGTGCCTGGCACAATGTATATTTTTATTTTAACATCAGTGCTGTTTTCAATATCAATGTTGCAGCATTGATGTTGTGTATCAGCAATCTATTATCTGCAATCTACATTATACAATGGCTGAAAAGAATTCAGTCAAGGGACAGTGCAGCATTCATTGAAAACCCAGTTGTAATGTTTGGTTTTGAGATCAGGTCATATAGCTGTTAGTTCTGCTTCAAAGGAAATTGTCAATTCAATCTGGGAAGAAAAATCACAGCCCACAGTTAATACAGATCAAAAGCTTCTTGCAACAATGAGAACATTGCATATCTTTCTGAGCTGACGCTGATAGAATTTGAATACATGAAAGGATAGGAACACACACAGATACTTCAAACTTTGTTTGTTTTATTTACTTTCTACATCTACTAATAGTAAACAAATTAACATGGTTAAAATGTAATCTTACAACAAGAGCTATCAATGATTGCCAGCTCAAACTGGATGACTTCTGTACCACTTATTCCATAACTTGAACAAACCCTATTATCGATGATATATGCAGCATGTATAAATTAGCTTTCAGACAGCAGGTTATTTGCGGGGTTGTTTCTCTATTCATTGAAACATTGCCTCAGCTGCATTTGGATAAGGGGATTCCAAACATACTGCTTTCTCACAGGAAGGGATGAAATACAAATGGACTATTAGACCAAGTAGTTAGGAGCTTGTGTTCTTTCTGTTTAATGTTGTGATAGTGAGATAAATTTATGCTGAGAAGCAAGTAATACATTTCAAATGTAAACAGATAATTTGCACCTAATGTTTGTACTTTATAAAATTGGTATAATGTTGGAGCTACATTTCTATGACAGTCTTCAACTGATAGCTGTCATTACACTGAGGTAACACACATCTTATACTAATATAGTTTTGGTCTATTCACCCATTGTTGGTCCATTTCTTTGTCAACATTTGCACTGCTTTTCAGTTTTGAGCAGTTCATTATGAACAAGGATGAGCAATGTCCGTCTGCAGGCATTGAAAGGAACTCAATCTTAGAATGATATATATGAAAATACATGAGGAATGGTAGACAGCAATCAGGCACAGTGAAAAATTCAAGATGTTGTAAGGTTCTTGAGCCAACAGAGGTTTAATGGATAAAAGCTCAACACCAAAACTGCAGGGGATGGGAAATGTTGCAATCAATATTTCAATAGAAATACTGCCAATGCCCATAACATAATGACAGAATAGTCAACCCTTCTTAGAAAGGGAAATTAAGCAATTACATATTGAATGGATTGAATATTGGATATACCATACAATATAACTTCTAATGTTTCCTTTGTTGAAGCATTATTACACAAAACAGAAGAGTAACAGAATCAGACCTGGAGAGAAGCTGTGAAAGTGATTCAAACTCTAATAGGAGATGACTACCTTGAACTCATTCTAGAATGGGTTATTTAATGTACTGACTTGTAGGCTAACAAACACTTATCCATGTGTTATTTTATGATTCAAAAATAAATGTGAAAAGCAATCCATTGTCTTTTGTGATCTTTTTTCAGACATAGCATTCAGCTATTTTCCCAATTCTGAATGTGACATTGCACATGTTATATGTGAAAATGACAATCGTGTTAACTTTACGAGCTGGTTTGATTAAGTTTGTGGAGAGAGCACTTATCAACAAAGGAGAAAACATTAATTAGATTCACAATGAGGGAGTAAGGACCATAAATGTATCATGACAAGTTTATTAATAAATATTGGCTAGCTAATTCATAAAAAGTTTTTCAGTCAGTATTGTTATGATCCTAACTGATGGTATTACTGAGCAAATTAGATCCCACAGCAAAATTTTGACAGACTATAGTTTTACAAGTTATTTGCTGTGGGGGTTATTTACTGAATATATTCACATGAGGCTGCCAATGTACTTTTAACAAAAGAACTTGAAATCAATTCACAGAAAAAAATGAAGAAGCAAAACTACATGGCAATTTAGAACAAGCTTATCATGAGCAATGAAATATTCAGTGCTTTTTTTCCCAATAAGTTCCTTTACAGGCACTGAAACCCAGTGAAGTATCATACTCATTTTCATTCTTTGTTTTCTCATTTAACTGACAGGATTCCTGAAGAAGGGCTTATGCCCGAATCGTCGATTCTCCTGTTCCTTGGATGCGTTTTCAGCGCTCATTTAACTGACACCCAGGCTAGCATTCCTTTCAAGACTCTGTGCACATCCACCTGATATGATTCGCTGCATTACTCTGTCTCTTTGTCTCTCTCTCTCTCTCTCTCTCTCTCAGAGAGACATAGACAGGTGGAATGTGACTTTTCCTGACTGAATTCTTTAAAAAATCTCAAGGCTTCTTCCAGCTCAGCCTACTTGGATTGATAAAACAGCTCACTATTTCTTCCTTGTCTGATGGCGTGGGGAACAGGAAAACCAATCTACCCTTCTGCTGGTGGTAAACAATTCAACAATTATCTCTCCAGGTCACTTACCTAGTCTTTTAGCTTCAGTCATGTGATTTCTTAGAAACGCAATTTTAACCCTACCTTCACAGAACTAAAGATCAAAAAGTTATTTATTACTACTTTGAACTCAAGTTCCCAATTAATAATATAATATAAATTTTCCCAGTATGTCTGATACAATATACATGTTCAGCAGTAACAGATACAGCATCTATCAATGTTAGGCAACATTAAATGATCTGCTGTACTACCTGGAGTGGATCCAAAATGTGTAACAGCCTTGCTTTAGATCCAATTAAATATCTCTCAATAAGATTGTGGAATGTTTGTGTTCTGTAATGAAAATGTATAAAATACAGAATTTAATTTCTCTCAAGAGTAATGTTGAAATCAGGTTTTTTTTTAAAGCTCTCTTCTTTCCTCTTCACTGGCTGCTTTGGCTTATTCATACAGCTGCGATCTGAGGGTTTCAAACCCCACTCCAAAGATTTAAGCAATGCAATGTGGAAGATGTCACCTTTCAGAAGACTTGAAAGGAATCCAGTGGTATTATTTTCAGAAAAACTCGGTATTTTCCTGCTTTCCTGGCTAACTTTTCCCTCAGAAACATTAAACACAGACAATCTATTTATTTTATTGCTGTTTACATGGCCTAGCTGTCACATGTTGGTTGCCTCATTCATCTACATTATAACAATGCCAAGATCAATGGCTGTGGAGTACCTTTAGACTCCTTGAGGTTCTCAATCAAAGTGCTTTCTATTTCAGCCAATTTGGTCTTCTTGGGGAAGTAATTTGGGGCAGATTATTTCAGTTGCCTCGATGGCTAATATGTGGTTTGGAATAACGTAAATGCCGCAGATTTCATTCCTAAACCAGCGAAGGTAAACTTGGGACTAGGGATGGCAAATCACGGCAAATAAAAATGACCAAAGAAAATGGCTCAGGATGAAGCATCGTCAGACAATGAGCAAAGAGTTGCCTTTGGGTAGAGTACACATGAAATAAGGAGAAAGTGAGGACTGCAGATACTGGAGATCAGAGTCAAAAAGTGTGGTGCTGGAAAAGCACAGCAGGTCAGGCAGCATCCGAGGAGCAGGAGAGTTGACGTTCTGGGCATAAGCCCTTCATCACAAAAGATGAATAACGTAATAAACGACAAACAATTCCAAGAAATCTGAAACACTCTGGGGCATGATAGAAGAGCAAGAGGAGAACATTGTGCCAAATGCAGTGTTACTTGGGCAAGAACAGGACAACAGAACTGGCGGATAATCGAAAAAGTAGGGGACAATTTAATCAAAAACAATGCTAAACACATGGGGATCGCTGATCTTTGCAAGGCAAATGAGCTGGCTTGAGTGCACCAAGTACACGAGCAGACTTCTTAAACGTGAGTAGCAAATAACTGATTTTCATGACATATGGATATAACATACCCAGATTGCATCATTGATAATGAATTGGTTAGTTTTAATGTAAGCTGATATGCAGTGATCTGAGTAAACCATTTCACATGCAGAAACCATTGCTAGTTCCTTTACAGCCCTAAAGAAGACAACACAATTTCAGTAGGTGGAGATTGCTCATGATGTTTGGTGTTTATGTACCAAGCTAGCAATTTTTACAAACTCTTTTGAAATCTCAAAGTATTGGCAGCAGACTTCTTGAGGAATCGCTGATTGGGAGCGTTTGAAATATAAAATAAATGTATTCATCTTGAGAAGAATCAATCCCTGGTGTAGGCTACCCACACGTGATGCCAAGTTGATGCAGACCCATAATCTGCAGAAGTGCCAAACTGGGGAGAGCAGTTACTTCAGTCTTATAATGTAACTGAATAACTGCCAGCTGGGAAAGTCCATTGGGTTTTTCAGAAAAACTAAAAGACATCCCTGTTGCTCTCCAAAGTCTTTAAGTGAGAGGCAGCTGATAAATTAGGACCCCCAAGCCCTAGCCTTTATCCTGTTCACATTATCATGCAAGCTGAAGGTTAGTAGGCTGAATGAGAATAAAACAGCACTAAAAGACATAGAGAAACAGAAGGGAACTTTAATAACAGCTCAGCAAAAAGCAGGAGTGTTTAAACATTCTTGTAACATTAGGCAAGAATAACCCAAAACTGAGAAGTCAGAGACGGAAAAGAGTGATAACAAATAGACAAAAACAAACCAAATTAATAAAACAATTGGAAAACTGAGTAATTCAAAAGCAGTTTTTAACATGGCTTATCTAAATAGACAGAAAATAAAAGGCCAGGGCAGGAGATTTCCCAAGGACATTGGCCCAACAATTTTGCAGCAAAATCAATTGTACTTTTTTTATCTGTTTCCGAACTGTAAAATTGACATCATGGATCAAATGGGTTTAAAAATCTGGAGGCTTCTACTAATGCATGGTGGAAGGGTTAAGGGTTTTGTGAGGGTCAGGGACATGCATTTCTAAGCCCAGATTGGTCCTGGAGTGCAAATTGAGTATCTACTTTGGTATTTTTGAAGAATAACATTGTTGTCCTCTCAACATGTTTTTGAGAAAGCCTTACTAACACAGTGCAGGGATTAAACAATTCCTGAGGGCCATGACTGCGATTCATTTGTTTGAATCAATCTGTAATCACATGGTCAATGAGAAATTAGAGGCTTCATTTTCATTGCTGCTGTCATCCCTCTGGGTGTTGGCATATTACAAACTTTGGATAGTCTATGCAGAAGGAATTTAGGAATATCAAAATGTTGAGAGGAGACAATTTGTATGGTGTCCAAAATTCAATATCTTGGTAAATCCTGCTATTCGTTTTTGCACATACCATACCATATTGATGATTCACTCCCTAAAGGCAAATCAATCATGACAGAAAATGGGAACTGACCCTGTTCAACTGAGAAGGTCACTCTTGATTGCCACACTTGATAGCAGTTAATTTGACTAAAAATTTAAAATCAATTTTTCTCTACACAGCACTTTCTAGCAAGGCATAATGGGCAGGGCAACACAAGTCTTGATGAGCTAGCATCTTAAAATTTGCATGTGTCCATATTTTCAAATGCACTACAGACAGTTATCCGCAAATCAATGTGAAAGCAAATCGTATAAGAGGTAATTTGTTATTTGAACAATTGGGTGATCAGCACCTTACGCTCGTGGTTTACAGAACTGCACTTTTACAAAAAGGATCATAAAATCAAGGAATCTTCCATACTTGCACAGGTTCTCCGAAAGAACTGACCAACTTAGTCCCACAATTTAGTCCCAGCTTGTCCTCTATAACCCTCCACGTTACTCTTCTTCAAATATACATCCAGATGCCCTTTTGAAATCTCCAATAGATCCTGCCTTCAGGTCATGTGTTCCAGAACTTATCCTTCCCATGACAGGTTTCTCCTCCTTTCTGCTCTACTATACTTGCATGTTATTCTATATCTGTAACCTTATATGTATGACCAGTTTTATATGTAATGTGTACTAATACAATACGTAATCAGTTACCCCATTCCTTTAATAGTATGTAGGTCAATTTTCTAAATAAGTTTGCTACATGTACTTAATTAAATCCTCTTGAAAATGCATTTATGCAACATGATTTGTATCTCCTTCATCAACTTTACCTGTTGCTTGGAAGAACTAAGTCCTGTTAGACGCATTTGCCTTCACCAAATCCATATTGGTTATCCTTGGTTAACTTATGCCCCTCCAAAGAGAGAATTAATTTTGTTCTCAACAATAGTCTCTAGTAAGTTTCTCTTCACTGATATTGACTGATGGACCAATAATGATTAGGTTTGAGCTCGTCCTTCTTTGGAGTGGAAGTATAATTTTTAATATCCCCTGGTCCTCTTGAACCACTCCCTAATTCAAGGAAGATTGACAGACTATTGTCAGAGATTACATATTTCCTCCTCCACTACTCTTGCTTTCTTCAGCAACTAGAGTTGGACCTGGTAGATTATTAACTTGGAATGATGCAAACCTATTTACCCCTTTTTCTTTATTTTCACCCTATTTAATACCTATAGCCCCTGCTCCTTTTCTGCAATGCTGGATAGAATTAATTTTATGCAATGGGAGACCATATCCATCCACCATTGAGACCCTCCTCACTTCTCTCAAGGAGACCTGGTGCAACGTAGGTGCAGTCAGACACTTGTTAGGACAGCTCAGGTCACCCACTAGATCAAGGATCCAATTGGGTAAAAGTCCTGCTACCTTCTGGCAGCTTTCCTCTGCTGGCAGCCCCATCAGAAGCCATGTCTTTTCTTTATTCCTTCACAGAGTGTGGGTGTTGCTGGCAGCATTAATTACCCAGAGGGCAGTTAAGACTTAACTAGTTAAGACTCAATAAAGTGTGGCACTGGAAAAGGTGCAGGAGGTCAGGCAGCACCTGAGGAGAAAGAGAGTTGATGTTTCGGGTATAATCCTTAACCAGGAGTCATCTACCAAAGGGAATCGAGAGACTGCTGTGTGCTCTGTTTTACAGAGACATGACTCACTCCTGCTTCACCCAACTGTTGTTTACAACCTAAGGACTTCTCAATCCACTGCCTGGACCACACGGCAAGGCAAAGGGTGGTGGGATCCACCTCCTGATCAACACCTCTTGGTGTTTGGATGTGCTGACCCTGTCAAGTTACTGCTCCCCAGACCTAGAATATCCCTAGCGAGTTTACTCCCGCTATCCTGCCAGCAAGTTATGTCCCACCCCATGCAGAAGTGAAGACTGCACTTGATGACATGTACACCACTACAATTAGCCTTGAGACAGAATATCCCAAGGCCGTGTTCATCATAGCTGGTGACTTCAAACAGCTCAACCTCAAGCATGTGCTACCAATATTCCACCAACCTGTCTCCTGTCCCAGCAGATGCCCAAATACTCTGGACCATTGCTACAAACCATCAAAAATGCCTACCATTCTGTCCTGCACCTACATTTTGATAAATCAGACAATAAGGCTGTGCTCCTTCTCCCAACTTACAAGTAGAAACTGAAGGGTGAGGATCCAGTATGGAAAGTCATACATTGCTGGTCTGAGGTAATGGATGAGCTCCTATCTGACTGTTTGGAGTTGGTGAACTGGACCATATTCAATAATGCAGCGATCAACCAAAATGTGTTTGCCATATCCATAGCAGAAACCATCTCCTCAGCCCTACACTCATCCTTAGAACATCTGAATAACATAGATACCTCTATCAGACTTCAATTTAATGACTTTATCTCTGCTTTCCAACAAAATTTCATTCCAAACTCTACTCCCCCATCTGCATCTGGATCTTCCACTCTCTGACCTGCAAACTGCAATCGGTGAGGATAGGCCATAACACCTCCTCCACAATAATCCTCAGCACCAGTGCCCTGCAAGACTTGGTATTCAGCCCCTTACCATACTCCTTATATACTCATGACAAATTCAGCTCTACCGCCACTTATAAGTTTGCTGGGTAGGTTCTCAAACAACCACGAGACAGAGTATAGCAAAGAGATAGACAGCTCAGTGGCATGCACTAAAGATCACAATCTCTCCCTCAATGTCAGCAAAATGAAGGAGCTGGTCATTGACTTCAGGAACCAGAGTGGGGGACATGCCTCTGTCTGTATCAATGGTGCTGAGATGGAGATAGTTGAGAGCTTCATGTTCCAAGGAGTATCTATCACCAACAATCTATCCTGGTCCATCCACATCACCGCTACTGTCAACAAAGCATGACAATACCTCAACTTCCTCAGGAGGCCAAGGAAAAGCGGCAGGTCCACAATAACTCCAAATAATGTTTTTATAGAGACACCATAGAAAGCATCCTAACCAGATGCAACATGGCTTGGTATGGCAACTATTCTGTCCAAGACTGCAAATAATTACAAAGAGTTGTGAACACAGCCCAGTCCATCACACAAACCAGCCTTCCTTCTATTAACTCTGCCTATGCTTCCTGCTGCCCCTGGAAAGCAACCAACATCATCAAAGACCCCTCCCACCCCAGTTATACTCTCTCCCACCCTCTTCAGATGGGCATAAGATACAAAAGTTTGAAAACACCAACCAAAAGATTTAAGAACAGCTTCTTCCCCAATGTTAACAGACTTGCGAATAGACTTCATCGATATGAGAGTTAGAATTTCTCTGCACCTTCTCTGTAGCTGTAACACTACATTCTGCATTCTGTTCTGTTGCCTTGATGTACTTGTGTAAGGTATGATTTGTCTGGATAGCACTCAAACAATACTGTCCTTGATACATGTGACAGTAATAAATCAAATGGCTGTGGGTCTGAAGTCACACATAGGCCAGACCAGGTAAAGATGGCAGGTTTCCATCCTGAAGGCAAAGACATTAGTGAACCAAATGGGTTATTCTCCCCTCCCCCCACCACAACAATTGTCAATGGTTTCATGGTCATCATAAGACTCCTAATTCCAGATTTTTATTGAATTCAATTTCTACCACCTGCCGTGGAGGGTTTCGAAGACGGGTCCACAGAATATTACCTGTGTCTCTGATTAAATAGTCCAGCAACAAATGGGCTGTGGCCGCCCAATCTGCCACCATTAACACACTAAGACCTTTATGAATGAGCTCCTGGTCCTGACAATACATGGGTGTAGAGCAATGGGGGCTGCAGGCAGGTGGTCAGAGGCATGGGCCAGATATTGGTTTTCAGCAAACCACACACCCCCTCTCCCGCCCCAGTGCTGGGGTCAGGCACAAGTGTATGTAAACGAGGCGCCACCCCACCCAACATGCGGCTGGCAAGATTAGCTTCGCACTTTCAGAAGTTGCAGGAGACTAGAGTGAAGCTCATTAAATCTCTGAACTGCTATTAAATTTCAGTCAACTCAGGAATAGTTGATGAGCGGAAAAAGGTGTTCCTGAGATCCCACTCAATACAGAACATGTTTCCTGCCAAAGAGAATGGGATGCAGGTCCTTGATTCTCTCCAACCACCATGGCCATGCCATTACACCTGTACCAATTCTGCCCATTTAAGTCATCCTCTTCCATCGCGTGATGTACTTATTCACTTCAATTGCCAGAGTCATGAAGGTGATTTTGTGATGCAGACAGTAATGTTCCTGCCTTTAAGCCAGACCTTCAAACCCTCTCAACGCATGCCAATTTTAAGCAGGAAGTGTGGGAGAGATTCCAGGTCAACCACGCTATGGAAAGAACATTACAGATTCCATCAGTAAAAATCAGTGTAAGGTTGCCAGACTCCAAGTGAACTGTAACACAGGACCAATACCACAGACAGGCCTCGACTTCAGAAGATTTTTTTAGTCCCTCATCATCCCCACCATTTCTTTAAATATCCCTTTACGTCTTCTATGTTTGTAAAATGTTTATGCCTTCCTTTTACTGTGATCTATTCCTCTTCTTTGGCCTTGATAAATTATTTACTGATTTCTCCCCCGCTCTGAATTCTGTCTATCTTGCAATTTATTCTGTACCTGGCATATATGTACAGGTTAGGTGAATTGGCCATGCTAAATTGCCCATAGAGTTAGGTGCATTTGTTAGAGGGAGTGGGTCTGGGTGGGTTACTCTTCGAAGGGTTGGTGTTGGTAGTTGGGCCGAAGGGCCTGTTTCCACACTGTAGGGAATCTAATCTCATATTACAAATCTTGTCCTTTTTAAATTAAACTCCTATGCCCTTTGTCATTTGGAGTGGTGCAGTTTTGAATGCCCCAAATGTCCCCCATAGGGGAAAATGTTTAGTTGGTACATGTGCACTCTCCACGTTGTGAAGGTGTGCCATTTCTCACTTTCCTGGTTCTTCGACAATTTTTATGCTAAATTACTTCTTAAGTCATAGAAATTAGCTCTCTTTCAGTTAGGTATTTTCACACAGATTTCCTTTATCCCTTTCTACTGCAGGTTTAAAGTTAGTTATACTATAATCACTGTCATGCAGATTTTCTCCCACCAAAATTATCATTTGTCCTATTCCATTTTCTAGAACTGATCCCAACATGTCTTCCTTTATTTAGCCAAAACGTTGAGAGGGTGAATTTATCTCATGAAGCGCCGCTCTTAGCAGCTATCTGCAGATTTACCTTGATCCCTAGTATGAAGGGGCATTGATCAGCACCCCATCTAATGCCCTCAACATTTAGTCTCTCCACCACTGGCACACTCGGCACCAGTCTGTTGTGTCTATAAGTTACATTGCAGCAGCTTATCAAGGTTCTTTCAACACCCTCCAAACCCACAACCTCTACCCCCTGGAAGGACAAAAAGGCAGGAAAACCACCACCTGCAATATCCCTTTCAAGCCACATACTATTCTGGCTTGGAATGATATCGTTGTTCCTTTAGTGTCACTGGGTCAATCTCCTTGATTGGTTCTGAGTCCTGTTTTGATTAGATTAGATTACTTATAGTGTGGAAACAGGCCCTTCGGCCCAACAAGTCCACACCGCCCTGCCGAAGCGCAACCCACCCGTACCCCTACATCTACCCCTTACCTAACACTACAGGCAATTTAGCATGGCCAATTCACCTGACCTGCACATCTTTGGACTGTGGGAGGAAACCGGAGCACCCGGAGGAAACCCACGCAGACACGGGGAGAACGTGCAAACGCCACACAGTTAGTCGCCTGAGGCGGGAATTGAACCCGGATCTCTAGCACTGTGAGGCCGTAGTGCTAACCACTGTGCCACCGTATGAGAATATAGAAGGCATGGTTTGTAAATTTGTGGACATAAAATTGGTGGCATAGCAGACGGTGAAAAAGGTTTACTCAAATTACAAAGCAATCTTGATTATATGGATCAATGAACTGAAAAATGGCAGATGGTGTTCAATCTGGTTAAATGCGAGGTATTACATTTTGGTACAACAACAAGGGTATGGCTTATATGGTTAGTTGCCTTGGGTAGTGTTGTAGAACAGTGGGTCCTAGGGGTGCAGGTACATAATTTTTTATGGGCATGTAGTCAGGGTGGTTAAAAAGGTGTTTGACACACTTGCCTTGATTGCTCAGTCCTTTGAGTATCGGAATTGGGAAGTTATGTTTAGGTTGTTCAGGACATTGGTGAAGCCTCTTCTAGAACAGTGTGTCCCGTTCTGGTCGCCCAGTTATAGGGAGGATATTATTAAGCTGGAGAGGGTTCAGAAGGGCTTTACCAGGAATGGAAGATTGCCAGGTATGGAAAGTTTGATTATTAAGAAAGGCCGGATAGGCTGGGAATATTTTCACTCGAGCGTAGTAGGTTGAGAGGTGACCATATGGAAGTTTATAAAATCGTAAGGGGTATAGATAGGGTTAATGGTTGGTGTCTTTTCCAGAGGATGGGGGATTTCAGGACTAAGGGGTACATTTTTAAAGTTGAGGAGACAGATTTTAAAAATCATGAAGGGAAATTCTTTTACAGAGAGGATGATTTGCATGTGGAATGAACTTCCTGAGGAAGTGGTGGATGTGGGTACAATTACAGTGTTTAAAATATATTTGGACAAGTACATTAATAGGAAAGAGTTGTAGGGATATGGGCCAGGAGCAGGCAGGTGAAACTAGTTTAGTTTGGGATTATGTTCAGCATGAACTGGTTGGACCAAAGGGTCTGTTTCCATGCTGTAAGACTCTGTGACTCTATAACTCTGTCCCTAACAGTACTGTAGGGTGTATTTACCCCAGATGGATGGTTCATCACTACTTTTCAAGGGTAATTAAAAAATGATATGTGGATGAATTTAGAAAGTGATAAACTTGTATTTAGAGATCACTTTTCATGATCTCAGGGTATCCCAAAGTGTTTCATAGCCAATGAAGTAGGTTTTATTGTTATAATATAGAAAATGCAGCTGACAAATTGGACACAGCGAGATTCCACAAAATTTAATGAGATACTTTTATTAAAAGGCCTGGCATTACTTCACTGTTTAAATATTTTGCATCAATATGAGGCATAAAATGTCCTCATCCATCCAGAAATGTTACGTGAAACTCAAAGATGTAATTTTCAGCAGTGTGTACTGCCCCCCGCTGGCCTCTGCAAAGATATTGCTGGTTTTTTGTTCAAATTTCCAGCAAACCCTAATAAAAACTGACCCAGGGTGCCACATGGAAAGTACTCTAGTAGGAGCGTTTCACTTTCGGTCAAATATTATCGGTGTTACAAAGTACTTATAGAGATTGATAAAGTAATTAAGGTGATGCATTTGTTTATAATCTAATCAACATTGCTGCAGAAAATGTAGGGAATTATCCTGAACTGCTGTGCTCTTCCAGCACCACTAATCCAGTAATTATCCACCTTGACTGACTGCCAGATCTAGAGTTTTCTCAGCTGATGCTGAATTTCAGGCCAAGAGTCTGGAATTATGTGCTAGACTGCATAGTGTTGTATTAAACCCTGAACAGAGCTGTGCAAATGCACTGCTCCCCAGTTAGTAACATTTTCAATGTTTTGCAAGTGATCTTTTCTCACTTTCATAACATTAAAGCAACTTTGGTGTAAATTATTAAATATCTAGGAGGCCAAATTCATGCAAAGGGCATGTTTTATAAGCAGCTTCACACTCGACCTAAGCTACACCAAACTTGATGAAAATCGTCCAGGGTGTTCTGCTGGAGATCACTTCCTCTACTGCAGAAACAATAAGAAATGAGATCATTTTGGAAACGAGGACAAAAACATTTCTTCTTTGTACTTGCTCAGATATCAATTTTGCTTTAATCCGCAGCTAGTGGATTATTGATAAGGTCAGAAAACATTAATTCAAACTTTTATTCTGTAGCCTTCAGATTGGAGTTTGTTTCCTTTGGAGTAGCTTCAGAATCAGACTGCACAATAGTAAGGTAATTGAGGATTAGCTGGTACAAAAGGAAAGAAAATCTATTTTCCTATATTACATGATAATAGTATAATCATTGAATTGAAAAAAGATGTCTGATTCAATATCACAAAAACAGGTGATTTGATCTTTATCTTATTGTTGTTTGTGGGAATTACCGTGACCTAAATTGGCTGCTGTGCAATCTGCACTGAAACAATGACTACTCGCAAAGGCTAATGAATTGGCTGTAAGCACTGTCAGCAGATAAACAGAAGATCCCACAACACTCCTTTGAAGGAGAGCATGAAATGTGATCATTAATACCCTGGCCGATATTCATCTCTTGACTAACATTGTTAGAACTAATTATTTTGTAACTCACACTACTTACAAAAGAACCTTGTGTGTAAGTTGGCTGTTGTGTTTCTGATGGCTGATGGTGATAATGGCCCTGAACTAGGAATCCAGAGATTCAGACTCATGTCACGTGCTCAGATACCATCACGACAGCTAGTGGAGTTAAATTCAATGAACTGATAAACCTGGATTTGAAAGCTATTCCTAGTGATGGTGAAACTATCATCACGTCATAAAAGCCTATCTATTTCACAGAGGACCTCCGGGAAGGGATTCTGCCAATTTACCTGGTCTGGCCAACGTCTGATTCCAGAGACTCAGTAATATAGTTGATTCCTAGCTGTCCTCTGACATGGCCAGGCAAGCCACTCAGTCCAAAGGCAAGTGGGGATAACTACCAAATGCTTGCCTTGCCAGCAATCCTCATATTCCATGAAAGAATAGAATAAATAAGTGACCACATATTAAAAACACTTTATTGACCACGCATGGTCTGACTGTATGAAAGGCATATCTTCCTCACTTATGACAAGTCCAACCCATGTCATTGGAAATGGACCTTTTAGTCTTTAAGCTAACATTTCCTGCAGCGTTTTTATTGACTGAATTGATAAAGAACACAAAGCTGTTGCATCCATCAGCAGTTTACACAAAATTGTCTTCATGTCTTTGACAGCAGTCACAATCTAAGGGCACGATAATAGCTTACATCAGAAATGTCTCACTGTCTTCATTTGAACTACTTACATCTTATAGAGCGCGATTAATGTGTTGAAATACTTCAAAACACTTCAGAGGAATTGTAACAAGACAAAAACTGACACCAAGCTAAGGGATAGATTAGATTACTTACAGTGTGGAAACAGGCCCTTCGGCCCAACAAGTCCACACTGACCCGCCAAAGCGCAACCCACCCATACCCCTACACTTACCACTTACCTAACACTACGGGCAATTTAGCATGGTCAATTCACCTGACCTGCACATCTTTGGACTGTGGGAGGAAACCGGAGCACCCGGAGGAAATCCACGCGGACACGGGGAGGACGTGCAAACTCCACACAGTCAGTCGCCTGAGGCGGGAATTGAACCCGGGTCTCTGGCGCTGTGAGGCAGCAGTGCTGGAACAGTAGAAGGAAATAGATTTTAACCAGTGTCTTAAAAAGTAGAGAGGGGTACGGGGTGTGAATTCCAGAGCTTTGGACCCAGATGGGCTACAGACATGGCCTCCAATGGATAAGGGGAAATAAAGGATGCAAAACTATACACTGAGAGATCTTACATCTTGCATTTCTTAATCTGGAGCAGCAGAATGGTACTTTGTATCGAGCACAAATTTGTAGCTCCACAATTTGGTATGATTTCATGTTTATCAGTACTCTGTATTAACTTCCAATACTAATTTGCAACATTGCTAAGCAGAGTTGTGGTCACATCAATGAGCATTACAATTGGCCAAATCTTGTTGAAAGAGACAGACATAAAAAAAAAGAAAAAAGTGCTTTCAGAAATATTTCCAACAATAATATGTGCCATGTAGGATTAAAACTCAACAATTTAAAATGTTTCTCTTTTTGAATTAAAAGACTGATGGCATTGTAGTAGAATTAAATATTGTTAGGAGAATAATTACACTGTTAATTATGAGACTTTTTTTTTGTGTTGACATTAATGACCAACTACTGCAGAAATCCAGCAAGGTCTTAAAAGTAATTGAAAAGATAATCGCAAAATGTAACTTGAGCAACCAAGACAAAGTGTCCTGGAGATTCACATCTTATAGTACATCTCTTCATTGTCAGGATTTGCTGGCAGATTTGTGCTTTAATAATAGAGTACACAGTTAATTGAATTGTATTTTCCAAACAAGATTTGGCCCATTAAGCTTCCCCTAGCTTGGATCTCAACAATTAATATTTCCAAATTCCTCTTTCAAAGCTCCAATTGTACGTGTAAAGCTATTTGTTTAAATTGGGACAAGTGTCAGAGTCCATTCTCTAATGAAAGAAGAGCTGACATTCTCTGCTCCACATCTTTGCCTTGACAATAATGTTGCTTAGAAACTGGTAGTTTTACCCATTAGCTGTTGGGAAGATACTGTCTCAGATTTAGTGATTTAATACTTGTCATGACTTGCGCTACGCAAGAGCAGTTTCTGCAGCCATCCTGAGACAAACAATATAGTTTCATGCTCAGAATTCACATTATGAATGCTTAAATGTTATGCTTCCTAAATCTGCAAAGCATTGCATTCAAATAGCAATCCTAACTGTCTGTGGAAACCAGCCAACTGAAATACTGTAAGAGGCCATTGATCTTGATTGAATGTACCATATCAGCCTCTGTTCAGGCAACTATATTAAATGAACAAAGAGATTTTGATATCCAATTATCAGCATTGCTCCTTTTAAAAAATCATGTATTGCAGAAACATTATTTATTGAAAACAACTATAGTTATTCAAGATATGTCCCATGCTGCTTCGGCTTTTCACAACCTGCAACATCTTTCGGTTTACCATTGACCAGAAGCTGAAATGGACTAGCCATATGAATACAGTGGCTATAAGAGCAGGTCAGAGGCAAGGAAGCCTGCAGTGAGCAACTCAGCTCCAGATTCCCTTAAGATTGCCCACCACTTAAAGAGCACAAGTCAGGAGTATGCTGAAATCTTGTCATTTCTGATGAAAGGCTTATGCCCAAAATGCCGATTCTCCTGCTCCTCGGATGCTGCCTGACCTGCCGTGTTTTTCCAGCACCACACTTTTCGACTCTGATCTCCAGCATTTGCAGTCCTATCTCCGATGATGGAATATTCCCCACTTGCCTGGTGTGCAACTCTGACTACACTCAAGAAGTTTGACAACATGCAGGACGAAGTAACCTACTTAATTGACACCACATCCAAAAACTTCCACTCCCTCCATGGCCAAAACTCAATAACAGCAGTGTGTATTATCTACAAGATACAGTGAAGACATGTATCAAGGCTCCTTAGGCAGTATCTTCCAAATTCACAGCAACTGCCATCTAAAAGGTCAAGGGTAACAGATACATGGGAACACCACCACCTGTAAATTCCCCTCATAGTTACTCACCATCTTTCAGTGTCATTGGGTCAAAGCCCTGGAACTCACTTTCTAATGGAATTATTAGTGCATCTGCAGCAAATCGGCTTCAGCAGTTTAACAAGGCAGCTCACCATCACCTTGTTCAAGGGCAACTAGGGGTGGGCATAAAGTTCAAAACCTACATCATCTGAATGAATAATATTTTAATCAAACATCCTTGCAAATGATGAAATCTAAATTTGTAAATTTCAGTTTCCAAAGTTCAAACACCTTTTGAGACAGATCAATAGGAGGCTCCTGGTGCTAGAAACAATCAATGGATTATGTAAGGAGGACAAAAATTGAGAATTGTGCATATGAATGCATGGCTGGAGAAATGATACTAGATGGAGGACTTTAGATTCAGGATTAGGGCTTGAGCTACTTTTGAGATCTATAAAGGATCTATAAAACAACAGGGGTTGCACCCTGACATGACAGGGACCAATACTTTGTGGGATCATTTAGTAGGTGAATAGAACCAAGATGTAACATTAGATGTGGTAAATAAATGTGGTAAAACATCCTGGATTATGAATAGCAGATAGCATAGCAGTAACAGATATTAAGTGGGGTCAGAATACAATAATCTTTCAATTTAGGTAGGTATGTGAATACATAACGTGTGGTAAATGAGGTTGGTGAACTTGTGCACAAATAACAACAAGAGAAAATGATGCTGCAGCAGTAGTTGATACATAGCTGGAAAAGTGGGCATAACCAGGGACTAAATATACATGGAACAGAGTGTTCAGGGAAAGATAGGAAAGGAAGGAAAAGAGAAGGTGTGTCAGTGTTATTTAGGGAGTTTGTTATAGTACTAGGATGTGTTGTTGGGATCAAGGACAGTTTCTACTTAATTCGAGCTAAAGAACAATGGAGAATTTGACGTCAAGATAGCATTTGATCAAACATTTGTTCAAGAAGACCAAACAAAACCGGATTTGGTAGAAATCAAAGGAAAAACCCTTTTATTGTTTGGAGTAATTCTGGGCACAAGTGAAGATGGTTGTGGTTGTTAAGAAATACTCATCTCAGCCCCTGGACATCACTGCAGGAGTTCCTCAGGGTAGTACCCATGGCACACTCATCTTCAGCTGCTTCATCAATGACCATCCCCCATCGCTCCGATCCTGCATCCCAATCCCCCATCCTGCAGCGCTCCAAAAGCTAGTGTTTCCAAAAAAGGCTTGTTGGACTGTAACCTGGTGTTGGGATTTTTAACTTTGTCCATCATAAAGGTCAGATGTTGTGATGTTTATTGATGATGTTCAGCATCATTCACAGCTCCTCAAATACTGAAGCAGTCCCATTCCAAGACCAGGACAACATCCAGGTTGGGGCTGATAAGAGGCAAGTAACATTTGTGCCACTTCAGTGCCAGGCAATAGCTATCTCCAAAAAGAGAGAATATAAATATTGGCACTTGAAACATTGTGACATTTGCACCACTAAGTTCACAACTATTAACATCATGGAGGTTACCATTGACCATAAGCTGAACTGGGCTAGCCATATAAATAATGCGACAGGAATCAGCCAGGAGCGAGGACTACTGTGGTGAGTAACTCACCTCCTGACTCCCTGAAGCCTATCCACAATCCATAAGGCACAAGTCAGGAGTGTGAATGGAATACTCCCCACTTGCCTCAATGTATGCAGCTCCAGCAACACGCAAGAAGCTCGACACCATCCAGGACAAGGCAGTCTGCTTCACTGGTCACTCCAACCATCACCATCAATATTCAGTCCTTTACCAGCGACCTGCACAGTGACATCAGTGTGCACCATCTATAAGGTATACTGCAGTAACTCCCCAATGAGACCGACCAAACTCTCAAACTGGACAACCTAGAAGGAACAGATGTATGGAGACACCACCTGCTGCAAGTTCTCCTCCAAGTCCATACTGTCCTGATTTAAATCTAACACTGTTCCTTCACTCACTCAAAACCCTGGGATACTTTTCTGAACAACATTGTCTCCACATTCCAGGAACTTCAGCTGTTCAAGAATGCAACTTACCAGCACTTTTGAGATGGGCAATAAATGTCAGCCTTGCCAAAGAATTTCCGATCCCATGTATAAATATAAAAAACTCTAATACACCAGTGGATGTATTCAATCAGCTCCCAACCAGTGGGATAGAGAGGAGCAAATTTGCATGAAAATTACAGTTATGTATAAATCTTATGCTGAAGTAATAATGAGTAAACTTAATTATCTGAAAACAGGAAGGATAACTATCAAGCACAGTTGGAATTGGAAAGTTGTCTGTCTTTAAAAAGGAGATGATTCAGGTACATTCATGGTCTCATGATGGGGAAATGTTGGTCAATCAAAACCAGAGTTTGATGAATGATGAAAAAGGGCATATGCCAAATGTTAAGTTGATAATACAAGTGAGAACCATAAGACCCACAAAATATCGGAACAGAATTAGGCCATTCAGCCCATTGAGACTGCTCATTTGATGATGGCTCATATGTTTCTAACCCCATGGGGGAGACAGACCTAGATAACACAGTTTAAGAATAAGATGTCTCCCTTTTAAGATGGAGATGAGGAGAAATATTTTCTTTCATTGGACTGCTGGTTGATGGAATTTTCTTCTCTAGAGCACAGTGAAGGCTGGGTCATTGAATTTATTCACTGCATATACTTTTGATTGATGAGGGAATCAAAAATATTGGAAGAAACCAGGAAGCTTGACTTGAGACCACAACCAGTCAGATATGATCTTACCAAATGATGGATCAGGCACAGAGGGCTGAATGGCCTACTGTTACTCCCAAATCAGCCATTTCTATGATTGCACAGTTTACTGTGTAACAAGAGAGAATAATGCTGTTCATGTCATGTACAAGGGCTTTCAAAAGGCATTTGATTAAGCCCACAAAACATACTTGTCAGGTGAGCAGAATCCCATGGGGAAAAGGGCCAATGACAATACGAATTGATGTTGACAGAGGGAGAGGAAACAAGAGTAATCATACATGATTGCACCTCACTCTGGAGAAGTTATACAATGTTATTCCCCATTGTACTACAATCAGTGCTTTTCTTGGTATCTTGGCCGAGACCTGGACGTACAGAAGAAAGTAACACCAACTAAATACCTTTTTCCTTTAACATTTTGATACTTCAAAATGTAATTAATGTACACCAGATGGAAGATTTTTGTACCTGTCAATTCACCAGTAAGCCATTAAAAACGATATGATGGAACAGTTTTTACAGCATTGGAAACACATTAAAAACCCATTACAACTCTGTTCCCTTTCCAACTTAATTATAGTTATACAGACCCACAAATATCGATTGAAGCTGAACCACAAACAATCACTTTCAAAGTTGCTTTCTCCTCCTCCCCCCCAGGAACTGAATTTCTGAGGTTGTCAGTAAGGTTTGGAGGATAATAAAGAAATGTCATATTTCACGAGAGTGTTATGTCTAGTAATTGATATTTATATTGTACATTTGGGTATCTGCACCAATGCTTTCTATTCAGAAGCTTGAAGCTGGGAATACATTTGAAATTGATAATGCTTCTCCATCATCTGAATGGAACTACTCAACTGGACTTATTATTGCTGTTCTGACAATGCTGCAAACCAAGAGGAAACAGTATGACAAATATCTCAGCTTGCACCATTATAATTCAATGTAACGATTGATGTGCCTTTCGCACTGGCAGACAGGTTTCTCAAAATGATTGGAATGTAGAGCAGTACGTTTCATAGCAATTATCAACTGCAGGAGGTCTTGTGTCATGGGGAATGGCTTCTTTACCTCTGAGCTAGAAGGTCAAAGGTCAAGGTCCACTCCAGGTCTTGCAGCCACAGGAAAGTGCAATCATAACGCAGCCATACTGTTTGAATCTCAGCGTGTGAATCCTTCCAATGTATCCTTCAATGGAAGGATGTAAGATGAAGAGGATATTGCTCATCAGCCATGCAACTGAAAGAAATTGGAGGCTTTACCATCGCTGCTCTTAGCATCAGGCCTCAGAATTCACATGAAAGTGTATGTCAGACACAGTAATGCGGCTGCCAGGATGGGAGGTGATGTCAGTTGGCTCAGTTGGCTGGACACTGTGGATCAGACTGGGGCTAATAGCACAGAGTTCAATCCCTGCACTGGCTGCGGAGGATTCACTACCTCGACCGAACTGTGGTGTAGGCAGCAGCACCATGGCTTGGATCTGCCTCTAGGCAGAGAGCTGAAAAAACAAGCTCAGTTGCTTGATTCCCAGTTAGAGAGCGCTCAACTGATTAGAAAGTGACAAACTTGGATTTAGAGGGACAGCCTACCTTTTACTAGCATCTATTCTTTTGCTGCGGTTTTTTCTTCATCGTTGTTTCATGTTATGAATCTTGCCTCCTCAATGCTTTTATTAAATTCAATTTTGGGATGTTGGCTAGTTGAGCCAGCAAGTGTTACTCTTTCTTTATTGACTTGAGAAGGTGGATAGCGAGCTACCTATTGAACCATTGCAGTCCGGAGTGTAGGCATATCCATAGGACTGTTCGGAAAATATTTTGACCACATACCAGAGGAGGAGAGGTAATATAGCTTCAAGTCAGAAATGGTTTGGAGGGAAACCTCTGGCTATTGGTACTCCTGCTGTCCTTATCCTTCCAAATGGTAGAGGACACAGCATTGGAAAGTGCTGTTGGAGGAGCCTGGCTGACTCACTGCAGTGCAACTTTGTAGATGGCACTTGCTGATGCCATTGAGCACCAGTGGTGAAAGAGATGAATGTAGCAGGTATGTCGGATGGATTGCAAATCAAGCCCTGGATGGTGTCAAGTTTCTTGAGTATTGTTGGAACTGCACTCGGCCAGACAAGTGAAGTCTATTTCTCACAGTCCTGACTTGTAGATGGGGGAACAAACATTTCAACAATGGGTCAGCTGCATTTTTGTGGATATAGAGTCACACAGAGGCCAGATAACGATGGCAGATCCTAAAGCACATCAGTGAATCTGGTCAGATTTCTTACAATGAACAATAGCTTCACGGTCATCATTCAACTAGTTCTTAATTCCAGATGTGAATTAATTTAGTTAATATTTCATCACTTGCCATGGTTAGATTCAAACCCATCTGCCCAGAGCATTAACCTGGGTACTGCATTACAGTCTAGTGACAATATCAGGCATATCTCCCACTGAACAGTATTTCCACCAGTTGTATTTTGCAAGTCCTAATTACCATAATCTTTCTAATTTATAATTAGGACTGTTGCTTGATTATAAAAATAATTGCAATGAAACTTTCAATTAAAAACCTTATTCTTAGTTAATCTTGGTTTTAATTGCATATTTATTTGATACAATCATTACATCAATCTCATTTGAGTCAACTTCATTACTATCCTACTGTTGTTAATGCTTGAAAATATACAGAAAATACTCAAAGTTGTTCATTCCAAGCATGACCTTTCTTCAGCATAATCTATAATATACAGCAATGGAAGGGACATTCACCCCAATTGCTTATAACAACATTTATGCTCCCATCAAGCTTTATAAGACCAGAAATTAGGAGCAGAACTAGACCATTTGACCTACTGAGTCTGCTCACAACACATTCATGGCTGATATGTTTCTTAACCCCATTCTCCTGTCCTCTGCCTGTAATCATTGATCCCATTACGAATCAAGAACCTATCCATCTTTATCTGAAATACAATCGATTATTTGTCCTTCACAGCCTTTTGTGGCAATGACTTCCACAGATTACCCACCCGCTGACTGAATAAATTTCTCTTCATCTCAATTTCTAAAGGGTCATCCCTTCACTCCTAGTCTCTCCTCTTAATGAAATCATCTTCTGCATTGTCCACTCTATTTAAGTCCCTCAGTATTCTGTAAGTTTTAATCAGATCCCTGCTAATCCTTCCAATACGCGTATAACAAATACTTCATTCATCACAGACTCCGTAGTGTGGAAACAGGCCCTTCAGCCCAACAAGTCCACACCGCCCCTCTGAAGAGTAACACACCCAGACCCATTCCCCAAACCTATTATCTACATTTACCCCTGACTAATGCACCTAATTTATGCATCCCTGAACACTATGGGCAATTTAGGATGGCCAATGCATCTAACCTGCACATCTTTAGCATTGGAGCACCCAGAGGAAGCACACACAGACATGGGGAGAATGTGCAAACTCCACACAGGCAGTCACCAGAGGCTGGAATCGAAACTGGGTCCCTGACTCTGTGAGGCAGCAGTGCTAACCACTAGGCCACCAGGCCAACCCGATCCTGGGATCATTCTTATAAACCTCCTCTGGACCCTCTCCAAGGCCCAGCACATGCTTCCTCAGATACAATGTCCAAAATTGCTCACAATACTCCAAATGAATTCTGACCGGAGCACTCCACAGCCTTAACAGTACATCCTAGCTCTTGTATTCTAACCCTCTTGAAATGAACACGAACATTTAATCTTACTTCCTAACTGCCAACTAAACTTGCATGTTAACCTTAAGAGAATCCTGAACTAGGACTCCTAAGAGCCTTCGTGCTTCAGATTTCTCCCATTGACAAACTATTCAGCTGACCAAAGTCGCCTGCCTCACAATTTCTCACATTGTATGCCATCTGAGAGAAAGTGATGACTGCAGATGCTGGAGATCAGATTTGAAGAATGTGGTGCTGGAAAAGCACAGCCAGTCAGGCAGCTTCTGAGGAGCAGGAGAGTTGATGTTTCAGTCATAAGTCCTACATCAGGAATTCATCTGTCAATTCTTTGCCCCTTCTCCTAGCCTGTCCAAATCCTTCTGCAGCCTCCCCACTTCCTCAATACTCCATGTCCCTCCGCTGATCTCTATGTCATCCGCAAACATAGCAACAACTCCCTCAGTTCCTTCATCCAGATTGTGAACGTATAATGTGAATAACTGTGGCCCAACATGGACTCCTGCAGAACTCCACTAGTCCCATCTGCCTTCCTGAAAGAGCCTCCCTTTTATCCTTAATCTCAACCTTCTGATAGTCAGTCAATCCTCTATCCATGCCAGTACCTTGCCCTGGACACCATGGACTCCAAACTTATTTAGCAGCTTCCTGTATGGCACCTTGTCAAATGCCTTTATACCCTTTGTCCTTTTCTCACATAACCTTTAGGACTTTAGTTCTCAGACTTTATAACCTTACCGTTCCTCCAGGTAAATGCATGGGCCAGTCCAAGTCTTCCTCTCCACTAGTAGCATGTTTTTTTCCTTTGCCTTCTATTAGAGAGTCATAGTCATAGAGATGTACAGCACAGAAACAGACCCTTCAGTCCAACCCGTCCATGCCGACCAGATATCCCAACCCAATCTAGTCCCACCTGCCAGCACCCGGCCCATATCCCTCCAAACCCTTCCTATTTTAGCCACCCAGATGCCTCTTAAATGTTGCAATTGTACCAGCCTCCACCACATCCTCTGGCAGCTCATTCCACACATGCACCACTCTCTGCATGAAAAAGTTGCCCTTTAGGTCTCTTTTATATCTTTCCCCTCTCACCCTAAACCTATGCCCTTCTAGTTCTGGACTTCCCCAACCCAGGAAAAAGACCTGCTCGATTTACCCTATCCATGCCTCTCATGATTTTATAAACCTCCATAAGATCACCCCTCAGCCTCTGACGCTCCAGGGAAGACAGCCCTAGCCTATTCAACCTCTTTCGAAAGCTCAAATCCTCCAACCCCGGCAACATCCTTGTAAATCTTTTCTGAACCCTTTCAAGTTTCACAACATCCTTTCGATAGGAATATTTCGGCCACAATATTCCAAATGTGGCCGAACCAATGTTCTGCATAGTCGCAACATGGCCTCCCAACTCCTGTACTCAATACTCTGACCAATAAAGGAAAGCATACCAAATGCCTTCTTCACTATCCTATCGACCTGCGACTCCACTTTCAAGGAGCTATGAACCTGCACTCCAAGGTCTCTTTGTTCAGCAACACACCCTAGGACCTTACCATTAAGTGTGTAAGTCCTGCTAATGTTTGCTTTCCCAAATTGCAACACCTCGCATTTATATAAATTAAACTCCATCTGCCACTCCACAGCCCATTGGCCCATCTGATCAAGATCCCGTTGTAATCTGAGGTAACCCTCTTCACTGTCCACTACACCTCCAATTTTGGTGTCATCTGCAAACTTACTAACTGTACCTCTTATGCTCACATCCAAATCATTTATATAAATGACAAAAAGTAGAGGGCCCAGCACCGATCCTTGTGGCATTCCACTGGTCACAGGCCTCCAGTCTGAAAAACAACCCTCCACCACCACCCTCTGTTCTGATCTAACTTTCCATGATTTGTCTGCGACAGTTGGCAATTTATCACTTCTGCTCCTTTTCTGTTCCAGCGATTTACACATAACCTAATTCAAATGCAGAATGAGCATGTATGCTAGACATTGCACAGCATATTGTACAATGACACTGACATAATAATCCCAAGAGATGGATTTCCTACATGATTGGAGTATTGAAATTATTCTGAAATTGAGATATTTTCCCCAATGTTAAATATAATATATGTTCTAGCAGCTCTCAATTTTAAATGTATATATTTGGCAAAATCATTCTCATTACAAGATCTAAAGAATAATAGACAAAGCATTCAACTTGGAGTCTCACTGACATTTGAATCAATCAAACTTTCAAGTGAATTGCATTTTGAGATATTTTACCATGACAAGAAGAGTAACTATGAAAAAACCCATTTAAAATTTCTTTTTACCATCGATCTCCCACTGCTTCTATTTGGTGGTTTCTTTTTCATTTCACCTCTTGTTCTTGTCTTCACAGTTGCAGCAGCTGCTTCACGCAGTGAACCCGATAACCTGTCTGTGAACATGTCCACCTGTCTGTTGTATCTGAGCATAGCATTTGTTACAATGGGTGTCCGAACGACTGTATTTCTTTCCCCACCATTAAAGCACTCTTACCTTTTTGGCTCCAACCTATCACAAGAAGAAGAGATGGTTAATCTGCACCTATACTTTTTTCACATCCCCAATCTCTATTTCTTTTTTTAGGTCCTTGAATCCTTTGTCACTTTCCAAACTTATGCCCATCTTTCTAGTAATTCAATGGTTGAATTTCTCTAATCAACATTTCACTCAGGTCATTGAAACAACCCTTATCAAGCCACAAGTTGCATCTTATTTGACTACACACATCATGAGCTCTCTCTTTTCACACTTCCTAGTCTATCTGCAATCTTCGGTGGCTCGAGGGTTAGCACTGCTGCCTCACAGCACCAGGGACCCGGGTTCGATCCCTGCCTCGGGCAACTGTGTGGAGTTTGATGCTCTCCCCATATCAGTGTGGGCATCCTTGGGTTTCCTCCCACAATCCAAAGATGTGTAGGTTAGGTGAATTGGTCCTACTAAATTGCCCATAGTGTTCAGGGATGTGCAGATTAGGTGCATGAGCCAGGGGTAAATGTAGAGTAATAGGTTTGGGGGGTGGGTTACTCTTCGTAGGGTTGGTGTGGACTTCTCAGGCCAAAGGGCCTGTTTCTACACTGTAGTGACTCTATGATTTTATATTGATTGTTCGACATACTTGATTAGATAATTCCCCACTGGGTAGACATACCTTCCATTCGAATCACTCCAGTCATTAGTAAAGAATTGCCTGCAGTCAAACCTGAATCCTGCCATATTTCTTTCCACATCCAATGCCTGTATAAAAGTTCTTCATTCATTATTCAAATTCTTCCATTCACAACTCCAGTCAATAATGAATTGTTTATTGTGAGGTGGAGAAAGGATGAAAGAAAGAGGTCCTAGGGAGTGTTGCTGAACAAAGAGACCTTGGAGTGCAGGTTCATAGCTCCTTGAAAGTGGAGTCGCAGGTAGATAGGATAGTGAAGGCGGCGTTTGGTATGCTTTCCTTTATTGGTCAGAGTATTGAGTACAGGAGTTGGGAGGTCAGGTTGCGGCTGTACAGGACATTGGTTAGGCCACTGTTGGAATATTGCGTGCAATTCTGGTCTCCTTCCTATCGGAAAGATGTTGTGAAACTTGAAAGGGTTCAGAAAAGATTTACAAGGATGTTACCAGGGTTGGAGGATTTGAGCTATAGGGAGAGGCTGAACAGGCTGGGGCTGTTTTCCCTGGAGCATCGGAGGCTGAGGGGTGACCTTATAGAGGTTTACAAAATTATGAGGGGCATGGATAGGATAAATAGACAAAGTCTTTTCCCTGGAGTTGGGGAGTCTAGAACTAGAGGGCATAGGTTTAGGGTGAGAGGGGATAGATATAAAAGAGACCTAAGGGGCAACTTTTTCATGCAGAGGGTGGTACGTGTATGGAATGAGCTGCCAGAGGATGTGGTGGAGGCTGGTACAATTGCAACATTTAAGAGGCATTTGGATGGGTATATGAATAGGAAGGGTTTGGAGGGATATGGGCTGGGTGCTCGCAGGTGGGACTAGATTGGTTTGGGATATCTGGTCGGCATGGACAGGTTGGACCGAAGGGTCTGTTTCTGAGCTGTAGATCTCTCTGAGTCTATAAAGAGGCGAGGGGAGAAATGAAAGTGGGATGGAAATCAGCAAGGTTTCTAATTGCTAATCATTCTATTTTTATAATTCAGCACATTTGAAAAGTGGAGTCAAGCCTCATATTTTAATGAGTACTCTGAAACCATTCCCTAATCAGAACTCATTGCTTTCTGGACAGCAACACAAAAAATTGGCATGGAAAAGTATTGGTTCTTGGATTAAATGCACTGTTACATGAATGCAATCTGGTTACATACTGCTTCATTCCACACTGTAAGTAATCTAATCTAATCTAATCAAAAACAATATGGGGATCAAAAGAAATGATGCTTTGACCATGGGAGCAGTGCAACACTGGTGACCATAAGATTGGGGGATGGTGATGCTGAAGGGAGAGGGTCATTAAACTGGACGCCACATCCAGAGCCCTGATGGACACGGTAAAAGATGTCAAGCTGCACCACGTCTTCAACTCCCCTGCAGACAGAGCACAGCATAGATACACCTGGTCACGGGCAGACGGGTCTATCTGTTCAAGGATAGATTACCTGTTTGTGTCCAGAACGCTCTCGATCAGATCCACCAACATCAAGCCAGTGTTCTTCTCTGACCACTGCCTCCTGCTGGTCGACTGTCACCTCCAGGACGAGCAGCGGGCTGGTAAGGGAACGTGGAAGCTGAACACAAAGCTGTTGACCCCGGGAAACATTAGGAGCTCAAGAGGGACTACGCAGATTGGAGAACCGCAAAGCCCCTCTGAGTCCCCAGCGGACTGGTAGGAAACAGTAAAAGGGAACATCAAGAGGTTCTTCATCCTCAAAGGAGTTCAGGATGTGAGAGAGAGGCGGGGAAAACTGTCCCAGCTCCAGGAAAGTATGCAGAACCTGCTCCTGTTGCAGACGATGGGGGTCGATGTCACGGAGGACCTCAAGGAGGTGAAGGGCCAGCAAGCCTCGCTCTTTTCCTCGGGGGCCTCTAGGATAATCTTCCGGTCCAGGGTCCGCTCGGTGGAGCAGGATGAGACGTGCTCACGTTTCTTCTTCCAGAAGGTGCACAAAGAGAGCTCCGTGCTCAGCAGCCTGAAGAAAGAAGATGGCTCAGTAACGTCATCTCAGGCTGACGTCATGAGGATCAGCAAATCCTTCTATGCCAGTCTGTATGACTCGAAGCCAACCGACAGCGCGGCCTCCCAGTCATTCCTGTCCTCTATCACGGAGGTCTTAGATGACGGAACACGAGAGAGGCTGGAGCAGCCGCTATCTCTGGATGAGCTGACCAAGGCCCTCGAGTCCTTCGAAAAGAATAAAACTCCCGGAAGCAACGGCTTACCGGTCGAGCTCTATTCCGCTCTGTGGGACTTGATCGGCCAGGACCTGCTGGAGGTTTATGTCAGTACGCTTCGGGCAGATACCATGAGTGAATCCATGAGGAAAGGCATCATCACCCTCATCTACAAGCGGAAGGGGGAGAGGGAGGAACTCAGAAATTGGAGACCAATCTCACTGTTGAATGAGGATTACAAAATTCTGCCAAAGGTAATCGCCAACTGGGTCAGGTCTGCTCTGGGGTCGGTGATTCACCCTGACCAAACCTGTGCTGTACCGGGCAGGAAGATCGCTGAGAGTCTCACACTCCTCAGGGATACGATCGCCTACGTGCAGGACAGAGGATTAGACACCTGTCTGATCAGCCTGGACCAGGAGAAAGCCTTTGACAGGATGTCACACACGTATACGAGAGATGTTCTCTCCAAAATAGGCTTTGGGGAGGAATCTGCAATTGGATCAGACTGCTCTACATCAACATTGTCAGTGCAGTCTCAATCAATGGGTGGGAATCAGATAGCTTGCCAGTCAGATCTGGAGTCAGGCAGGGCTGCCCTCTCTCTCCTGCCTTGTTTGTGTGCTGCATAGAGCCGTTTGCCAAGTCCATCAGGAAGGATGCGAGCCTGAGAGGGGTGACTATTCCTGGCAGTGGGGGCCTGCAGGTTAAGGCGTCCCTGTACATGAATGACGTCACCATTTTCTGCTCGGATCCACTGTCCGTGCACAGACTCATGTGCATATGTGACCAGTTCGAACGGGACGTGGGGGGGCCAAGGTAAACTAAGGCAAGAGCAAGAGCGAGGCCATACTCTTCGGGAACTGCCCGACCAATCCCAATCCTCGATCCCCTTCACTGTCAGGACCGACCACCTGAAGGTACTGAGTATTTAGTTTGGGGGGGGGGGGCTGGGGCGTGCGCCAAGTCTTGGGAGGAGCGTCTCAGCAAAGTGAGGCAGAAACTGGGCAGATGGAAGCTACGGTCGCTCTCCATTGCGGGAAAACTCCTGGTCATCAGGTGTGAGGCACAGTCATTGCTGTTATACGTGGCACAGGTCTGGCCTATTCCCAGAACCAGTGTCGCTGCAGTCACTCAGGCCATCTTCCAATTTATATGGAGATCAAAGATGGACCAGTCCGAAGGGACTCGATATACAAAGATCTGGGCAACGGGGGAAAAAATACACCCAATGCCACCCTCACCCTGTTGGCCACCTTTGTGTGTGGTTGCATCAAGCTGTGCGTGGATCCCCGGTACACAAACACCAAGTGTCACTATGTACTGAGGTTCTACCTGTCCCCGGTGTTGTGAAGGATGGGCCTGGCCTCGCTGCTGCGGAACGCTCCGAGTAGTTGGACCGTTCTGTATCACCTGTCCTTCGTGGAGAAGTTTATGAAGAAAAACACCTTTGACCACAAATCCATCAAGAAGTGGTCAGCACGTAGTGTCCTTGAGGCCCTTCGGGTAAAGGAGAGGGTGGATCCTATCGAGCGATTCCCTGAGCAGACTGTCAAAGCCATTTGGCAGAATGCCTCATCGCCAGAACTTTCCAACAAGCACCAAGGCGTGGCTTGACTGGTGGTGAGAAAGGCTCTGCCTGTGAGATCCTTCATGCACGCCCGGAGTCTCTGCCGCACCGCACACTGCCCTCGAAGCGGCTGCGGGGGGGGGGAACGAGACTGTCACACACCTCCTTCTGGACTGTGCTATGCAGAAGAAGTCTGGAGAGGAATGCAGTGGTGTTTGTCGAGGTTCGTCCCGAGCAGCGCCGTGACGTGGGACTCCGTGCTCTACGGCCTGTTCCCCAGGACGCACACCGAGACGAACATTAACTGCGCCTGGAGGATCATCAACTTGGTGAAGGATGCTCTCTGGGTGGTCCGAAACCTGTTGATCTTCCAGCTGAAGGAGTTGACCCCAACTGAGTGTTGCAGACTGGCACATTCCAAGGTCCAGGACTACATGTTGAGGGACACGCTGAAGCTTGGGGCAGCTGCCACCAAGGCACGGTGGGGAAAGACCACCGTGTAACGTCTGCCTGCCTAAAGAAGAACAGGGGGCCCACGCAGTCATTTGGGGTCTGCTAAATATATGCATATATAATTGATAAATGTACAGACCAGGATGTACAAATGATAAATTCTGATCTCTGTATGCAAATATTTACATATGTATGGTATGACCAACTGTACAGACCATCAAATTATTTTATGAATAAAGTATATTTTTGAAATAAAAAAAATGTACTCCCTCTGATGGCCACAGCTACAGTGTGCATGCTTACACATAAAATGCAATCGCAAGAGGAGATTCCGCAGACTCAGTGAGGTACAAAAGATATTCCTCTCAAACTCTCAAAATATGTGATAATTCCTTTAAAGATGGAATAATTGAACACCTTGTACCTCATCAGACTGAAGTGGAAAAGAACAGTCAAGTCCTACCAAAAACCAAGCGTGATACATTCAGCTCAGGACACCCACTCAAATATAAGGATTTCAAGTGTGACCTTCACAGATGTATTAAGACAGCCAAGGACCAATACCAATCCAAACTAGAGACCCAGACAGACACCCGGCGACTATGGCAAGGACTGAATGACATCACAGGTTCTAAAAAGAGATAATGAAATATAGCAGATGATGACATATCCCTCCCAGATCATCTCAACACCTTCTCTGCTCGCTTTGAGCAGAATTTCAGCGGAGAGGTAACACCTATTCTGACAGGTCCTGACGAAACTATCCCAACAATCACTGCATCAAAGGTCAGATCAGTTTTCCTTCATGTGAATCCAAGGAAATCGATGGGACCAGACATAGTACCAGGATGTGCACTCAGAGCATGCGCAGATCAACTGGCAGAGGTGTTCTCGGATATCTTCAACCTCTCCCTGCAGCAGGCCACTGTCCCAGCCTGTTTCCAGAGGGCCAACATCATCCCTGGGCCTAAGAAGGCTCATGCAGCATGTCTCAATGACTACCGCCCAGTGGCCCTAACTTCAGTGGTCATGAAGTGGTTTGAAAGGATGGTCTTGGCATTAATCAGCTCCATGCTCCCCACTACTCTTGACCCACTCCAATTTGCCTGTCGGACCAACAGATCCATATCAGATGCCATATCACTTGCCCTTCACTCCTCTCTCGAACATTTTGACACCAAGAACAGCGACGTAAGAACCCTACTCATTGATTCCACTTCAGCCTTCAACACTACTATCCCCTCGAGACTGATTACAAAACTCAGTGATCTCGGACTAAGCCCCACTCTCTGCAACTGGATCCTCAGTTTCCTGATGCAAAAGCCACAATCAGTGAAGACTGGGGACAATACTTCATCGTCACTAACTGGAGTCCCCCAGGGGTGCGTACTCAGCCCCCTACTGTACTCATTGTATACCCATGACTACATTGCCAAATACCAGACTCATGCCATTTACAAGTTTGCTGATGACACCACCAAAGTCAGTTGAATCTCAGATGGCGATGAAACAGACTACAGACAGGGAGGTGGAAGACCTGGAAAAATGGCGCACTGAGAACAACCTAGCTCTCACTTCCAGCAAAACCAAGGAACTCATTATTGACTTTTGGCAGGACGTTACTCATGTCCCCCTACACATTAACAGCACAGAGGTGGAATGGGTGGAGACTGTCGAGGTCCTGGGAGTGGTCATCCACAACAAGCTTTCTTGGACTCTTCATGTGGACGCACTGGTTACAAAGACCCAACAACATCTCTTCTTCCTCAGGCAGCTGAAGAAATTCGGCACAATGGCGAATACCCTTGCCATTTTTATATGTGCGCCATCGAGAGCATTCTGTCTGGATGTATCACTACCTGGTATGGCAACTGTACCATTCAAGATCAGAGACAGTTACAGAGAGTAGTGAACTCAGCCCAGACAATCACAAAGGCCAACCTCCCATCTATGGAATCCACCTAGCAGGCCCACTGTCAAGGAAAGGCCACCAGCATTCTTAAAGACCCATCCCACCCTGGCAATGTTTTTGCAAAACTTCTATCACTGGGGAGAATGTACAGCAGCCTGAATACATGGACCAGCCGGTTTCACAACAGTTTCTACCCTACCGTTGTTAGAATACTGAATGGACTCACAAACTCTTAACATTCACCTGTACCTGTGTTGTTTTTGCCGCTGTTTACCTACTATTTACTATCTATACTACTTAACTATGCGATCTGCTTGTATTGCTCACAAGTCAAAGCTTTTCACTGTGTCTCGGTACACATGACAATAAATTCAATTCAATTCATTCAAGTCATTGAAAATACAGTCTGGGTGAAGATTCTGCACTTTCTGAAAACTTGGGTGACATTCTACAGATTAAGACAGTCAATATTCAAATAAAACAATGCATTTCATACCGAATTCTTAAAAAATATACAGAAAATAGTAAGAGTACCATCAAAAATAGAAAAGCATAAAAATTACAGGAATAAAAAAATCCTACCAACCCTTGTTGAAGATCCCAGGGCCATCTCAGAGCTTTGAGCATTGAAGTCGACAGCTCAGAGAAAGGTCCTTTAGTTTATTGAGTCTGTATCAGTCAAAAACAACCACCTTACTATTCTAATCCCATTGTTCAGCACTTGGTTTTGTATGCTTTGACATCACAAGTGCACATCTAAATACTTCTCAAATGTTATGAGAGCTCTGTCTCTACCATCCTTACAAGGAGTGTGTTGCAGATTCTCACCATCCTCTGGAAGAAAACATTTTTCCTCACATCTCTTCATCTTCTGTCCCCTACCTTAAATCTACGGTCATGGATCCCTCCACCAAGGTGAAAGGTTCCTTCCTGTGCAACCAGTCTGTGCCCCTCATAAACTTATACATCTCAAATATGACCCAGATAGTCTCCTCTGCTCCAAAGGAAACACGCCCAGCCTATCCAATCTCTCTTCAATCGAGTTGCAGAGTCAGACAGCACGGAAACAGACCCTTTGGTCCGACAAGTCCATGCTGAACATAATCCCAAACTAAATTAGTGCTACATTCAGTCCAGGCAACATCCTGGTAAATCTCTGCACCATCTCCAGTGCAATCACATCGGTCCTATAATTTGTATTCCAGAAGTGCACACAGTAATCCAGTTATGGACTTTAACAACTTTTTATCCAGTTCCAGCCTAATGACCCTGCTCTTAAGCTTAATGCTTCAGCTAATCTCTTGAACCTCGTAACTCATATTTAATATTGTAGACTACAGAGAGAAAATATTATTTTATTGCCAGGCCTTATTTTTTTTTCCATCTACACCATTTGAATTCACATTGAAACTTTGGAACCGGCAGAAAAACTATCCAGTGTTATGCAAGGAAAAGAAAACTGATTACAAAACCACAAGAGCAAAACAGTTCCAATAATTTGGAGATAAACAGCATCATTCTGTTTTGACATCTTATTAATGAGTAATCAACTCCTGGCAACAAAACGATAACACATACAACGACAGTACCACAAAATTTAATTCAGCTACAAGTTGGGTTGCACACAAAGGAATTTGCATTTAAAATAAAGGAATTGTTTTGTGGAATAAACATCTACGTATTCCTAAATAGCACATATGGAAATTGGGAGCAATCTTTTCTCAAAAGTTAAGGAGCATTTGATTTAGGCAAAGAAAAGGGGATTTTTTTTAAATTAAACAGATCAGGATAAAAGCAGAATTGTTTACTCAGGATTGAAGCTTTCTAAATTCTGTCCGCATTAAAAATTCAAAAGTCTGCGCCCTGCCACACAATTGTGAGAGCAGAACATCACAAAATATCCAGTTTGAGGACTTTGCTCAGAGAGCTACAAGGGATTAAAATTAAAGTTAAAATTATAACTAGTTTGTACCATAAATGGGCTCTTGCTTTGTGCAAATTGATTTCCGTCTTTCCAACATCAAAAATACTTCATGGGCTGCAAAATACATTTGAATTTTGCAAACTGTTATAGAGTCATAGAGATGTCCAAATGGAAACAGACCCTTCGGTCTAACTCATCCATGCCGACCAGATATCCTAAACTAATCTAGTCCCAGTTGCCAGCACTTGGCTTCAATGAAAGTTTTTATTTTATCTTTATCTTATCAATGAAAAAAAACTAAAACAATACTAGTAAAGGTGACTACAGGTTGAGTGCCCAAAAATTTTTTTTTAATAACAGTACAGTCACATTTATAGATGGAAATTTTCATGCTATCAGTCCAATTGCATTCAAAGCCAAATTCCAATGATGGACACAACTGATACATATCAAGATGAATTTAGTCCTAAGTAGTCAGAATAACATTTTAGATGTAATATCACATGAAATACAATCAGGTAGATAAAGCTTTCCACACTTGGCCTGCAGACTAATCTGGTGCGTCATCAGCTTGTCAGCGTTATTTGGTTAATATAATGGGCACACCTTCAAAACACAGGAGCCTCTTCCCTCTGTGGCAATGTGCATCCCCTTCTAAATTTGGTTTTGTGTGGCCCCCTGCGTCATTGTTAAGTGAGGCAAATATTGCACATCAATATGTCTTATGTCACCATAGTTGGTGTACCAGTCAACTGTATCCTTGGTAAGTAAGATTAAGCAGAATCCTAAGGTGTTTTTTGCATATCTAAGGAACAAGAAGGTAGCTAGGGAAAGGGCAAGTCCACTGAAGGACAAAGAAGGGAAATTATGTGGGAGCCTGAGGAAGTGGGTGGGTTCCTAGTGAGTACTTTGCATCAGTATTCACTAAGGAGAAGGACGTGGATGATGGCAAGATTAGGAAGGAGGATGTTAATATTTGAGGGCATATAGATATTAAAAAGATGTTGGGTGTCTCAGAAAATATTTAGGTACACAAGTCCCCAGGATCTAATAAGAGCTATCCTGGGATACTGAGCGAGTGAAGTGAGGAAATTGCTGGGGCCTTGACAGTGATCTTTGTATCACCTTCAGCCACAGGCCACAGGAGACTGGAGAGTAGCCAGTGTTGTTCTTTCATTTAAGTAGGGCAACGGGGGATAATCCAGGAAATTATAGGTGGATGAGTCTCACGTCAGTGGTAGGGAAATTATTGGAGAAGATTCTTAAGGACAGGACTTGCTGACATTTGGCAAAGAGCAGACTTATTAGGGGATCCCTTATTAGGGATAGTCAGCACAGCTTTATGCAGGGGAGGTCTTCTCACAAATTTGATTGAGTTTTTTCAGAAATTGATGAAGATGATTGATGAGCATTTTGTCCACATGAACTTTACGAAGGCATTTGACAATGTCTCTTATGGTTGGCTGGTCTGGAAGGTCAAGTCAAACGGGATCCACAATGAATTGGTAAACTGGATACAAAGTTGGCTTGGTCATAGAAAACAGAGGGTAGTTGTGGAGGGGTGTTTTTATAATTGAAGGTCAGTGAACAATGGTGTTCTAGGAGAAAGTGAGGACTGCAGATGCTGGTGATCAGAGTCGAGAGTGTGGTGCTGGAAAAGCACAGCAGGTCAGGCAGCATCCGAGGAGTAGGGGAATCGACATTGGGCATGAGCCCTTCATCAGGAATGAGGCTTGTGGGGCTGAGAGATAAATGGGAGGGGCAATGGGGCAGGGTGGAAGGTAGCTGGGAATGTGATAGGTAGATGAAGGTCGGAGTGAAAGTGATAGGAGGGTGGAGCGGATAGTTGGGAAGGAAGATGGACAGGTCAAGAGGGCAGTGTTGAGTTGGAGGATTGGCACTGGGGTAAGGTGGTGGGAGGGGAAATGAGGAAACTAGTGAAATCCACATTGATCCCGTGTGGTTAGAGGGTGCCAAGGCAGAAGATGAGGTGTTCTTCCTCCAGGCATCAGGTGGTTAGGGTCCTCCAATTGCCAAACCCTAACCACCACACTCTTGACACCAATGGTGTTCTGCAAGGATCATTGCTGGGACTACCGTTGCTTGTAAATGATTCCGAAGAAATCAATGTAGGTGGTGTGATTAGTAAGTTTGCAGATGACATGAAAATTGATGGAGTTGTGAATAGTGAGAAAGGTTATCAAGGACTACAGCAGGACGTAGATTATTTGGAATACTGAGCAGAGGAATGGCAGATGGAGTTTTATCTGAACAAGTGTGAGATGATGCATTTTGGGGAGTCATGAACAAGAAGAAAATACACAGTAAACCGAAGCATTCTTCAGACCATTAATATACAGAAAGATTTTGGGATATAAGACCATAGCTTCCTGAAAGTGGCAACACAAGCGGGTAGGGTGGTAAAGAAGGCATTCAGCATGCTTGCTTAGGACACTGAATGTAAAACTTGACAAGTCACATTGCAGCTGTATAAGGAGCAAATTACTGCAGATACTGGAACCTGTACTGAAAACGACATCAGCTGGTGATCACAGCGGGTCAGACAGCACCCATAGTGAGACAGCAAGCTAACATTTCAAGTCTTTAAATCCAACAGCCTTTGTTTACATTCCCATTAACAAAAAAGATAGACGAACAAAGAAAATAACAAAACTGGCCAGATTACAAGTGGCTTTCGCAATGTAATTGTTCCACAGACATAGTATTTTTTCATTCATTCCCAACTTGAAGGCATCACTGGCTCAGACAGCATTTATTGCCCATTCCAAATTGCCCAAAAGGCAGTTAAGAGCCAACCATATTCCTGTGGGTCTGGAGTCACATGTAGGCCAGACAAAGAACAAAGAAAATTTACAGCCCAGGAACAGGCCCTTTGACCCTCCAAGCCTGAGCCGATCCAAATCCACTGTCTAAACCTGTCACCCAATTCCTAAGCATCTGTATCCCTCTGCTCTCCACCTACACATGCATCTGTCCAGACATATTTTAAATAAATATACCGTGCCTGCCTGTACTACCTCTGCTGGCAACACATTCCAGACACCCACCACACTCTGTATAAAGTACTTGCCGCGTGTGCCCCCCTTAAACTTTTCACCTCTCACCTTGAAAGTGTGACCTCTCATTATTGAATCCTTCACCTTGGGAAAAAGCTTATCTCTATCTACCCTGTCTATACCCTTCATGATTTTGTAGACCTCAGTCAGGTCCCCCCAATCTCCTTTTTTCTAATGAAAGCAATTCTAACCTACTCAACTTCTCTTCATAGCTAGCACCTTCTATACCAGGCAACATCCTCGTAAGCCTTCTCTGCACCCTCTCCAAAGCATCCCCACCCTTTTGTCAGGTAACATCCTTGTAAGACCAGTTAAGAATGGCAGTATCCCTCCCTGAAGGACATTAGTGAACCAGGTGGATTTTGGCAACAATTGGCAATTGATTCTTGGTTATCATTAGACTCTTAATTGTAGTTTTTTTAAATTGAATTCAATGTCCACATCTGCCGTGGCAGATTGAAGATTAGCTAGGTCTCTGGATAAACATCAAGTGACAATAAGTGGCCATTGCCTCCCCTAAAATAATGGTTTCTGAAGATGACCATCAGGGTCATATTTGTCATTTACTCAGATAAAGGCAGTAATATACTTGTAACTAGAAAGTTTTCTACTTTCTGAACTTCAAAGAGTTGATAAGGTATATTAGGCAGCGAATTTTCAAATCTTCACATTGCAGCATGAACAGCCAGGTTCCTTCTCATAATAAACACAGTCCAAAGACCAATTTAAACCCTGACGACTCTCTGACAGACTAACCGTCTCCTCAGCCTCGGTTACCATTAAGCATTTTTCATCTGTGAGAGCATAAGTTATTTTCCAGGTATGTTGGAACCAATTCCCAAGTAATGCTCCTCCTTGTGCTTCTTCAAAACCTTTTAGATTGGGAACCCCATTTGTAATTAGCTTCCAGACCTGTCTTCGTGAATAAAGAAATGCTTGTTTGATCTGTTTGCCTTTAAACTCGAGCCGTTACACACAGCCCAAAAGTCATTTTTAGTTCCCAGTCCCCAGTTCACAGATCTAAATGAAAATTGATAAAGTATGAAAACAAAAAAGAATGAAAAATCAGTGACAGCTCGAATAAATGATAGAGATAAACTATTTCCACTAGTTGGGTATCCTAGAACTATGATGTGGAGGTGCCATTGTTGGAATGGGTTGACAAAGTTAAAAATCGCAAAGTTAAAAAAGCTTGTACTTCCAAATAAACCTGTTGGACTGTAACCTGGTGTTGTGTGATTTTTAGCTTTGTCCACTCCATTCTAGAACTAGATAGCATAGTTTACAAATTCGAGCCAGACCATACAGGAGAGATGTTATGAAGCAATTCTGTACACCAAAGGGTGATGGAGGTTTAGCACTGTCTGTGACAAACTCCAACCAAGATGCCAGCACCAGCATGGGAGGTAGCATTTGGGCTCCTGAGCCCATCCACTCCAACTTGCCTGCATCCTTCTTTCTCTTTGATTTTTGTCTTCTTTCTTTTTCTTTTTCCTTATCATCTTATTCTCAGTGGCAGAGGAGGTGACAGTGCAGAGGAGGCTGGAATGGGACTCATGGCGAAGATGGCAGCTGCAGCATTGCTTATGGTTACACTAGGCCCAGATCAGGACTCCTCGTGATGTTGGTGAGGAGCTGGCTGCAGCTTTGTCTGTATGGTGGGCCAGGATCGGGACTCCTCGTGATGACGGTGAGGAGCTGGCTGCAGCTTTGTCTGTATGGTGGGCCCAGATCGGGGCTCCTCGTGATGACGGTGAGGAGCTGGCTGCAGCTTTGTCTGTATGGTGGGCCCAGATCGGGGCTCCTCGTGATGACGGTGAGGAGCTGACTGCAGCTTTGTCTGTATGGGGGTGGGCCCGGATCGGGACTCCTCGTGATGTTGGTGAGGAGCTGGCTGCAGCTTTGTCTGTATGGTGGGCCCAGATCGGGGCTCCTCGTGATGTTGGTGAGGAGCTGGCTGCAGCTTTGTCTGTATGGTGGGCCCAGATCGGGGCTCCTCGTGATGTTGGTGAGGAGCTGGCTGCAGCTTTGTCTGTATGGGGGTGGGCCCAGATCAGGACTCCTCGTGATGACGGTGAGGAGCTGGCTGCAGCTTTGTCTGTATGGTGGGCCTGAATCGGGACGCCTTGTCATGATGGTTAGATGATGGCTGCAGCTTTGTCTGTATGGTGGGCCCGGATCGGGACTCCTCGTGATGACGGTGAAATGGTGGCTTCAGAGCCGGGGACTCTTTGGACTTTGGCTGGACTCAGAACAGGGACTCTTTGCGGCCCGGACACCAAACAGAAACCCTTGAAACCTTAAGAAAACCCGACGCCATTCTTGAGAAGACTGTAAAGATGGCCATTATTGCTTATTTTTCTGCCAATTGAACTGAAGATGAAGCTCTCAACTAATTTCTTTTTGGTGTTGGATTGTGGCAACAAAACACTTATCACTGTATTTTCCAAATATATGTGACAAATATTCATTCATTCATTTAAACCACAGTTGATGCTTGATCAGTTGCTGGCTTCAAAGGTATTAAGGGATGTGAGCCAAAGGCAGGTATATGCAATTCAGCTACAGATCAGCCACGAAAGAAATAGAAAATTTACACACATTGTGCACACTCCGTGGCAATGTGTCTCCCAAAGTCCACTTACCAACCAATCAGCACTCTCTTCTCAAACAGTAGAAGTGTTGGTTTCCATTGATATTGGAAATTATATCTTCTAAATTACCCCGATGAGTACAAAATGAAAAGCTTTGACAAAATGTTTTTTTCAGCAGTCCTCAAATTACTACACTGGAGACAACAGTTCTCCTGTAATGGGAGGCTGTTGATTTATATGGAACCATTGAAACCTTTAAGCTCTACTCTTTTGAACAGAGCCATTGTGCACAATGTTGGCTTTCTAACTATTGATATTCCTGTCAGTTAAGAAGCTAGAGCAGAATTTGCAGAATCGATTGATTTAAATATTCCATTGTAACCAAATAACATTATAAACCCTCTTGTGGCAATTCTTCACCCTTTTCCAGGTGGTGTGGCTGACTTCACATTGGAGTACAGTTCCGTGAGAGTTTGCACAGTGGTTTCTCCCACCATGTGGTAAAGTAACTTGGGAAGTGAGTGCTGACAAACCATTTCCATTCTGGGGTTGGGCCCAATTCTAACCTCGTTAACTACACATTTGAGCACTTTCAGAAAGGATCAGTTGCAAGTACAAAAGAAAACTGGCCAATCCTTCCCTCTCGAAACAAAGAGAAGTAACACAGCCCTTATTGGAGGTGGAAACTTGAACTGTTAAGGACTGCATGCCTCAGCAATTTGCAGGACTAAGCTAATGAGCCATCACAGGAGTCTCTGACAGAGCTGAAATATTGAAATAAAATTGAAAATGCAAAGAGAATGTTATTTTATGGTCCAAGATCTTTTGCTTACATTTCCTCAAAAGATCAGTGACCGGCAACAGCTAAACAGGAGGAAATTTGGATGCACATCCGCTCAACACTAGCTGCAGCAGGACCAGTGATAAAATCAAATATAATGCAAAGAAAATTAATACTGGATCCACGGTCCTTTGTAAACAAAGTCAAGAAACTTTGTGTCTTTGACGAGGCATACATTTTTTAGGATGCAAACCAAACTATGTTGGCTGGGAGCTGCTTATATAATTGTTGTTGCATTTATTTACCACTTCAGGACAGCTCCAGGCATATTAACTATCAAGTTCGATAAGAATTAAAATTGACATAATGGGCTGTGTAACAGGCTCAAATGTTGCTCACATTCTCGCCTGGAAATGCAAAGGACTCCATTAATTGATATTCCCACCCAATCCTATTGCAAAGAATGCAGAAATTCTATTTCTCTTTAGCAAAAGGTAATGCAGGTATGCAGAGCTCATAGAGATTTCCAATCAGCTCTTCAAAAATTCCAGACCTATAAGTTGTTCATGTGATAATTGAGTAAAATAAGAGTTTGCATTTATACGGGAGTCTTTAACACATCGCAAAAAATTATACATTCCTTCATTAAAGCCTTATCAGAATAAAATGGCATCAAGCAACAAAACAAGATACATCAAGACACATAATAAGGTGAGCAAAAGCTTGGTGAAGAAGATTGTTTTTTTAAGGAGTGACCGAAGGAGCTTGAAAGATAGTTAGGTAAAGAAGTTTAGTGAAGTCATTCTATATCTCAGGATCTAGACAGCGAGTCACAAATTACAATACAGAAGAAACAGAAGTGCAAAATTAGCCAGAGGAGCACAGACATTGGGCTGGAGGACATGAAAGATTGTGGGAGGAGAGGGCAAGGCTATAAAGGGACTTGAAATCAATGATGAGGGTTTCAAAACTGAGACATTGCTAATCTGGGAGCCAACGTAATTCAGCAAGATGGATGAATAGTATTTGGTGCAAGTTAGGATATATTGCTATGACAGCTTGACCTTACAAGATGGTTATGTTTTAAACTTTAATTCAAGGTCATTTGGACAAGTGTCTACAGGGAAATGTAATCTTGTAGAAACATGGAGATCAGCCCAAGTGAACTGACAAGGAATCTGCCATGAGGCAAGCCTATAAGACCCCATTGCTATCAGTCAAAACCACATATGAACTATCAGATCCCTTCTAAATCTTTCTCCTCTCGCATTACAAATATGCCCCCTAGTTTTGTACTCCTCCATCAAAGGGAAAAGATCTTTGCTGTTCACTTTATCTATGCCTGTTGTGATTTTATAAATCTTTTAAGGTCATCCCTCAACCTCCCACATTCCAGTGAAGAAAAGTCCCAGTCTATCCAGCATCTCTTTATAACTCAAACTCTCCAGTCCAGGCAACATCCTGATAAACATCTTCTGAACCCTCTCCAACTTATTAATATCCTTCTTATAGCAGGGTGACCAGATATCTGCATAAGAATGGCCTCTCCAGTGTCATGTACAACCTCAACATGACGTCCCAACTCCTATACTCAATGATCTGATAATGAAGGCAAGCCTGATAAATACCTTCTTAACTACCCTGTCTCCTGTGATGCAACCTGATGTACCTGAACCCCGCGGTCTCTCTGTTTGACAACACCACCCAGGGCCCTACCATTAACTGAATAAGTCCTGCCCTTTTTTTCACTTTACCAAAATGCAATACCTCACATTTATACAAATTAAACTTCATCTGTCACTCCTCAGCCAGTTAGCCCAATTGATCAAATCCCTTTGTAATCTTGGATAACCTTCTTCATTATTGACTATACCGCTAGTTTTGGCGTCATCCATAAACTTACTAAGTATGCCTCCTAAATTCTTATCCAAATTGTTTATATAAATGACAAACAAAAGTGGACCCAACACCAAGCCCTGCGGAACATCACTGGTCACAGACCTCCAGTCTGGAACTCAACCCTCCACCACCACCCTCTGTCTCCCAGCATCAAGCCAATCTTGCATCCATTGACAAGGTCTCCCTGAATACCATGTGATATAACTTTACTAACCAGTCTACCGTGTAAATTGTGTCAAAGGCTTGATGTCAAAGCTGGTGAGAACAAATCGCCTGAGCAGAGAAAGTTAATTTGTGGATAATTGCCAGTGACCAGAGTTGCTAGTGGGCACCTTATTACGGAGGCCCTTTTTAAATATAAGCACCCACACCACTGCCAAACAGCTGTGGTGTTTAATTATTCCCCAGCACCCTTGGGTCATGTGTGTGCAGGGGAAGAATGAGTGCAGAAATCTTCATTACTACAGAGGCCGATTTCAGTGTGCTCAGAAGATTGAATGAAGAGGACCATGTTTAAAAGGATACTGGAAGATTGTGGTTGTAAAGGGAGAAGAGGTGCTGGAACGTAGGGACTTTAATCAGAAGCTATATTTTGATGGGCCAGTTAAGTGTAATGTATCAGTTTAGCACGAGGATTTTATTTGTATTAAGGGGTTAATAGACAGTATGTTTTCTATTTTTTAGTGTATTAGTTGCCTACTAAGTAATGCTGTCATTGTTGAGTTTAGTTTGTTGCAGTAAAGGACCTAAGACATGAAACATTGTTTGTGAACTTGTGTCACTGAAAATTCATATCTATTAATAATTATTCGTCTCGGCAAGGATAGTAGCACTGGGCAGCAGCATTTTGGATGAACTCACATTTATCAAGAGTGAAAAGAGGGAAGAACTTCAAAATAATCAAGACCAGAAGTTTAAATAGATAGAGATGAGATTTTAACAGCAACAAAGGGCTGATACAGAATGGAGATATGTGATGTCATTAACTGGTTTTGGTGATAATGAGGATATGGGTCCAAAGCTCAGCTCAGTTGAGAATGGTCTGCTTTAGTCTCAGATAGTGATCAGTGAAGGAAATGAAATCAATGGCTGGGGATAGATGTTGTGATATTAACCAGGGACAATGGCTTCAACGTGCCCAACTCGAAAAGCAACATGACAAGTCAGATTCAGTGGAGGGTCTTAGAAAGATAGTGCTGACATTGAGCTGGTTTTAACAGTGTGCAGGCAGAATCTGGACTTATATTTTTGAATGGTGTCACCAAGAAGCATCATATGGGTGTGAAAAAAAAGAAAATGAAAGATCTATCCTTGGTAGACTCCAGGCTTGAATTTACTCTGGTGTCCTTCACACTAAGACAACCAGGCAATGTTGTTTAGACTTTTTTAAGAATCTGATGCTTTGCTGAGTCCAAGGAGATTTCTCTTCGCCAGTATATTTATATATGTATAATATGTATATCCAGTTTATATACGTTATATATGCCAATATAGAATTGCAACAGTGGCGAAAAATGAGGAATAATATGTTGAAAAAACATAGGCCCAGATCTTTCCTGAAGCATCATCATTGTTGGATTGTTAATTTGCCTGAACATTTTCTTGTCCCACATTCTCTGCATTTCTTGTTGGGTCTTCTGAACCTGGCTTCTCCAGAAATAAGGAATTTAGCCTCCATTGAAGAGCTATATTGCAGCCTGACAATGCTGAGGGTAGACTGCATATATGGCACTAGCTGCCATACAGTCAGTTTAAATGTCTAGTGTGAAGCTTAGGGCATGAATGAATGAATGTGTAGGATGGGTGAGGGAAGTGGCTAACTGGGTAGGATTGGCAGGGCATGTAGTTAGGGTTCAAGGTGGCTGAGGTGGTTCAGTGGTAGGTTGGTAACTTGGTAGGAGGGCAGATTGTTTTGTGGGAAGGTAGCAGGTGGCCAAACTGGGTGGGGTAGGTGAATGGGGAAGTGGTTCAGAGACAGACTGGCGGTCAGATTGACTGGGCAAAAGTGAGGACTGCAGATGCTGGAAACCAGAGTTTAGATCAGAGTGGTGCTGGAAAAGCACAGCAGGTCAGGCAGCATCCGAAGAGCAGGAAAATCGACGTTTCGAGGTCAGATTGACTGGTCGAGTTTGTCAGGGACATAGCTAGGTTGGGTCAGTGTGACTGATAGGGGGAAGTTTCAGTCTTTAGTTATCCAGAAGTTAAACTATATTTTAATCTGACCAAACTTTCCTGGGTAATTAACCAGCAGAAATGTTCAGAGAGTTTCAGGAAGGGAGGGAATTGTCTGTCAGAAGTTCAAATTCCTGCAATTCTCACAGATTTAAGTGTGTGAAAATCTCTTTAGACGTTACAAATCACATCTTGGACCAACACACTGTATACCAGGAGATATGTGCCATAAATTCAACAAAGAACATCCGATATCAATAAAAATTGTTCTATCTTGCATTACAGCCTGATAAAAATCTGACTTCAAGCCTTCAAAGTCCCACAAGGTGGGAAAATAAAAGTGCACAGCATCTGCTCAATTTCCATTTCTGGATAAAAAAGTGACAAGGTGCTTTTCAAATTCATTGTCATTTTATCCTACAGAAACTGGGCCATGCCATCATTTAAGTCAGACTTAAGTGAACATGAACTTATTTTCAATTTGCAGCTGTCAACTATGAACAGAAAGAGATAGCACCTTTCACAACCTCAGGGTCATCTAAAAGCACTTTCAGATAGTATCAACAGCTTCTGATAGAAACAGATTGGTCATCTAATACCAGGTGTCAGACAAACAGTGTTAAATCACATGTATTGGAGAGGTCAAGGGGGTCTAGTGCTGAGGTAGACATGGGTTTCATCAACATATATACAAAATCTGAAGTTGTATTGAATGGAGGTCCAAAGTGAGTTGATTGGCCATGCTAAATTGCCCGTAGTGTTAGGTAAGGGGTAGATGTAGGGGTATGGGTGGGTTGCGCTTCGGCGGGGCGGTGTGGACTTGTTGGGCCGAAGGGCCTGTTTCCACACTGTAAGTAATCTAATCTAATCTAATCTAATATGTAAGGACATTAAGATGTCATTAATGCACTCAGAAATTAGTCTGAATTGTTAATGAAATACTGCCTTTTACATCTGAAGGTTTAGAATACAAACAGAAGCTATGCTATAACATCTTGATTTTTTAAAAGTTTCTTTTATGGAATATAAACAACAAGGCTTACACTTGTTACTTTTTCCCGGTTAACTCTTGAGAAGGTGGTGATGTGCTGCCTTCATGGATGACATGGTCTACCTACTCTCTTTACCCCATAATGCTTTATAGTGCATAGGAAGGGAATTAAAGAATTAAAGCCTTTATCCTTTGTTGTGGTAGAAGTTTTATTGGAAATGTACAATCACAGTAAACTTGGAGGTTTGCTAAAATACTTCTTGAATATGATATATACTGCAGCGACTGTGTGTCAGTAGTGAATAATCTGCATATCTATAATTGCACCAATCTTAAGTGGTTGCTTTTTGTTGAATGGTGTCAAGTTTCTTGAGTGTTGTTGGAGCAACATTCACCTGAAAAGTGGAGGATAGTCTATTAAACTCCTGGCTGGTGTTTTCGAGATACTGGGAAGGCTTCAGGAAGTAAAGAGGTAAGTTCCTGGTTGCAGAATTCTCATGTATTGACTTGCTCTGATAGTCATAGTATTAATATGGCTCATCCAGTTAAGTTTTTGATCAACTTTTTTTAATTCGCTCATAGGATGTGGGCATCTCTGGCTGACCAGCGTTTATTGTCCAACCAATAATTATCCTTAAGAAGATGGTGCTGAGCTGCCTTCTTGAATCACTCTGCTACAGATAGACCTATGCTGCAGATAAATCTACAATGCACTTAGAGAGGGAATTCCACAATTTTGATTCAGTGACAGTGAAGAAATGGCAATACATAGCCAAATCAGGATGGTGAATAGCTTTGGGAAGAACTTGCAGGAGATGGTGTTCCCATGTCTCTGCTGCTCTTGTCCTTCTATATGGAAGTAGTCTTAGGTTTAGAAGCTGCTGTCTGAGAATCTTTGGTGAATTTCTGTTGTGCATAATACACACTGCTGCTACTGAGCATTGGTGGTGGAGGGAGTGGATCCTTTTCGATCTGATACCAAACAAATGGATTGCTTTGTCCTGGATGGCATAAAGCTTCTTGAGTGTTGTTGGAGCTGTAGCCATCCAGTGTATTCCATCACATTCCTGACTTGTCCCTTCTCGATGGTGGACAGGCTTTGAGGTGACTTACTTGCTGCAGTATTCCTGGCCTCTGACTTGCTCTTGTAGCCACAGTGTCGGTATAAATAGTCAGATCAATTTTTAACCCCGCAGGATGTTGATAGTGGAGATTTGGTGATGGTAACACCATTGGATGTCAATTGGTGATAGTTAGATTCTCTCTTGTTGGAGATGCTCATTTCCTGGCACATGTGTAGTGTGAATGTTACTTGCCGTTTGTCAGCCCAAACTTGGATATTGTCCAGGTCTTGCTGCATTTAGGCATGGACTGATTCCATATATGATCAGTCATAAGTGGTGCTGAACATTGTGGAGGATATACCCTGAAGAGTTTTCCATATTGTTGGTGAGATGTCAGTGCTGTAGATGTACTGGGGACCCCTAGCCAACAAGTCCTTCAGTGAGACTTGAGTAGTGTGGGAGATCATGCTAACACTGGATACAATAAAGGCCATGCGCTCCTGCCATCTTGACAGTAGTACTGAAGACTTGTGCTGCAGAACTATCAATCTGGTGAAGCTACAATACACAACAATTGCATACTGCTTTTGTTATTTTGTGGCAATTAATGTAGCTTCACCAGGTTGGCACCTCATCTTTGAATAAGCCTGGTGATGCTTCTGGCATAATCTCCCGCACTCTTCAGTCGGTTCTAGTGCTGTCTCTGAGCTAAATTATCCAGCTTAAAGTGTCACTCCAGATTGTGTTGAATGGAATATTCCTGAAGCAGTTTAAAAGATCGATCATTTGTCTAATAATCCATCCAACCCTTCCTTACTATTCTCCAAAGACTGAAAATGGTATATGAAAATGTAAAACAAACAAACAGAAGTTGTGCTTCAGCTGTGCAAAGAAATTAGCTGATACCTGGAATACTATGTTCAGATTGAGGCAAAACCTGCTTTGAAGAATGTATTGGCTTTTAAGGGGGTTCAGCATAAATCTACCCACATTCTTCGACTCCAAGAGTTAACTTGCAAGGGAAAGATTTAACAAAATTGTTCTGTATTCTGTGTTTGTAGAATGTCATGGCGTAATATGAAAGAAGTTATCAAAATTTTAAAGGAACAGGTAGGCCAGACTGGACATAGAGAAATTAGGAGGGTGCTGCTGGAAAACCACAGCCGGTCAGGCAGCATCCGAGGAGCAGGAAATTCGATATTTCAGGCAAAAGCCCTTCATCAGGATGCTCCTAATGAAGGTCTTTTGCCCAAAACGTTGATTTTCCTGCTCCTCGGATGCTGCCTGACCAGCTGTGGTTTTCCAGCACCACACTCTTGGCTCTAATCTCCAGTATCTGCAGTCCTCACTTTCGCCACAGAGAAATTAGGACTTGGGGCAGAGTCAATAAATTAGTGCAGGAGTGAAAACTGCCTCACACAAAAGGTATCAGAATCATAGAGTCCATACAGTGTGGAAACAGGCCCTTCCACCCAACAAGTCCACACCGACCCTCCGAAGAGTAACCTACCCAGACCAATTCCCTTATCCTATTTCTTTACATTTACCCCTGACTAAAGCACCTAACCTACACATTCCTGAACACTATGGACAATTTAGCATGGCCAATTCACCTAATCTGCACATCTTTGGGCTGTGGGAGGAAACCGGAGCAATCGGAGGAAACCCACGCAGACACGGGGAGAATGTGCAAACTCCACACGGACAGTTGCCCGAGGGTGGAATCAAACCTGGGTCCCTGGCGCTGTGAGGCTGCAGTGCTAACCACTGAGCCACCATGCTGAACGAATTCTTTTCCGAAACAGTTACCAGATTAATTGTTAATTTTAAAACTGAATTTGATACGTCTTAGTTAGCCAAAGGTATTAAGGGACATAGGTTAAAGCTGGATATATGGAGTTAGGTTGCAATCATTGAATGTTGGAACAGCTTAAGGACTTAAACAGCCTACACCTGCTTCAGTGCTTTTGTGAAACATCAAAATATTTTTCATCACTTTCTCTAATGTTGTGGGAGCCAAGAGTTGATCAATAAATTGGATGGTGACTGACAATAACAACATTTTGTAAAACACAGAAAGTCCATTCATGGGCAAAATAAAATGTAGGCTAAACTGTCGCCTGTTTTATTTATTCTGCATGACTTAATGAAGGCAGTGTAATGACAGCTCATTGCACAAGGTAGTTTGTCAGTGATTGTTGAAGTTGTTCACTTAAACATCTTTTATCAAGTCTTCCTGTTGTGAATGTATACTGATTTGTGTATTATGGAAATTGTAAGACACTTGGATCCACATGCAATTTATTTAAAAACAAGAAAAAGTGAAGGAAAGCAATGAATCACTTGTAATAAGTAACATTTTGATAGATTTATGACTGTCACCTTTCAGCCTGTACTTTGTCAAGTGGCCAGGATGGGTCGAGGCTTGCTTGGGGAGATAGTGACATAATTGTGTTGTTATTGGGTAGTAACCCAAAACCTAAGGATAATGCTTTGGTGATATAGATTCAAATCTCAATGCAGACGATGGGAAATTTGAATTCAATAAAGTCTGAAATTTAAATGCTTGCATAATAATGGTCAGGAAATCACTGTTGATTGTTGTAAAAACACATTTGGTTCACTCATGTCCTCTGTCTAGGCAGGCAATTCTGATCTGGTCAGGCCTACAGGTAACTCCAGACCACAGGACTATGATTGACTCTTAACTGCCCTCGGAAATGGCCTAGTAAGCTTATTAATTAAAGCAAAACTGTTTCAATGCGGAAGGAGAGGAAGGAAATTGAAAAGACTGCCTTCAATAGATCTAGGCACCAGAAAGGGCAATGGCCTTCTTAATCCTTCAAAATCCTCCATCCTAGCATGTGGGACTCCTATCAAAATTGCAACAGACTGGTCAAGCAATGGCCTAAGATAGTCATACTCAAAGAATCATGCCTTCCAGTCACCACCATCACCGTCCTTTGGTATGAAGTTCCTATCATGTGATATTCGTGCCACACAAGTGGCCGAACCACCATCTTCAACAAGAGAGAATCTAACCATTGCTGCATAGATGTCATATACATGGACTTTAGTAAGGCATTTGATAAGGTACCCCATAGTAGACTGATGAAGAAGGTGAAGTTGCATGGAGTCCAGGGTGTTCTAGCTAGATAGATAGAGAACTGGTTGGGCAACAGGTAACAGAGAGTAATATTGGAAGGGAGCTTTTCAAAATGGAGACCCACACGGATCCGTGCTGGGGCCACTGTTGCTTGTGATATACATAAATGATTAGCAAATTTGCAGATGACACTAAGATTGGTGGAGCAGCAAATAGTGAAGGGGACTGTCAGAGAATACAGCAGAATATAGATAGATTGGAGAGTTGGGCAGAGAAATGGCAGATGGAGTTCAATCTGGACAACTGCGAGGTGATGCATTTTGGAAGATCCAATTCAAAAGTGAACTATACAGTAAATGGAAAAGTCCTTGGAAACATTGATGTACAGAGAGATCTGGGTGTTCAGGTCTATTGTTCCCTGAAAGTGGCAACGCAGGTCAGTAGAGTGGTCAAGAAGGCATATGGCATGCTTTCCTTCAGCAGATGGAGTACTGAGTACAAGAGTTGGCAGGTCATGTTACAGTTGTATCAGAGTTTCGTTCAGCCACATTTGGAACACTGCGTACAGTTCTGGTCACCAAAAGGATGTGGATGCTTTGGAGAGGGTGCAGAGGAGGTTCACCAGGGTGTTGCCTGGTATGGAGGGCGCTAGCTATGAGGAGAGGTTGAGTAGATCAGGATTATTTTCATTGGAAAGAAGGAAGTTGAGGGGGGACCTGATTGAGGCCTACAAAATCATGAGAGGTGTAGACAAGGTGGATGGCAAGAAAATTTTTCCAGAGTGGAGGAGTCAATTACAAGGTCATGAGTTCAAAGTGAGAGGGGAAAACTTTAGGGGAGATATACGTGGAAAGTTCTTCATGCAGAGGGTGGTGGGTGTCTGGAATGCGTTGCTAGCGGAGATGCTGGGACAGGAACGATTGTGTCACGAAAGATGTACCTAGACATGAATGGGCTGGGAGCAAAGGGATGCAGATCCTTAGAAAATAGCTGGCAGTTTTAGATGGAGGATCTGGATCGGCGCAGGGTCGGGCAAAGGGCCTGTTCCTGTGCTGTAAGGTTCTTTGTTCTTTGCTTGATATTCAATGGGACTACCATTGTGGAAACCCTGCCACACTTCAACTTTCAATATTATGGGATTTACTGTTGAACAGAATCTAAACTGGACTCACCAAATGAATAATATATATAAAACAAAGCAGGTGTGAGGGTAGGAGACCTGCAGCAAATAACACACCTCTTGCCTCTCCAAAGCCTGTTATCATCTACAAGGCAGAAGTCAGGAGAGTGATGAAATATTCCCCACAGCACTCAAGAAGTTTGACATTATGCAGGATAAGAAAGCCCAGTTAATTGGCATCATGTCCACAAATATTCACTCCCACCACCATTGACACTCAGTAGCAACAGAGTAAACCATCTACAAGATGCACTGCAGAAATTCACAAAGGCTCCTTACACAGTATTTTCAAAGTCTCCCCTATGATTATCCGGGGGAGAAGGGCAGCAGAATGGTGAGGTTGCACTGAGCCATCTTGATGTAGCTTTCAGCGGATCAATAGAGACATAAAAGTCACAGAGTTTTGTACATTCAGTGCAGTTTCAAAAGACAGCTCCTTGTGAGCAATAGGAAATGTGCAGGTCACCCAGGGTGCTAAAAGCATGCCAGTCCACCTGACCCTGCACAATGACCAGGTTGCCTTTGGGGAGGTTAAAGGAGAACATTTCTAATGGAGCCTTGGCATGGTGCTGGCCTCTCATTAACTCCTAGAACTCGCCATCCATCCCCTTGTGTGGCATTTATGAAGAATGCCAAGATATGCAGCCCTCATGCAGTGATTGTTGGCTTAGGCTGAAGGGGCAGTTTCTTGATAGCATTTGTCTCCCTTGCTGCAATTCTTCCCACAAACCTGGGAGATGATGAGCTGGCAATTAGGCAAAATAGTATTTTGGCTCCATGAATTCAAGAGATTGGATTGTGACTACCTGAGCACTGTTGATTTCAAAAGATTAATCAGTCAGTTCAGATATTATAACACACCATTATCCTGGATGGACCACAGTCCATTCATTGGTTCCTGATTAATAGGAGCCCATTTAGTTGGCCAAAATATACAGGTTGGAATTCCAACCCCAAACAGAAATTTCTCCCATCTTGCCTGCAGCCATTTTGATTTCAACAGAGTTTTGCACAATCAGTTTGAGATTCACCACACTTGTTGTACTGTTCAAGGATAAACTGCTACCCCTGAGAACCACTATCTCCTCCCATTATCATCCATCCTCACCAATTCACCATCCATGTTGTCCCTATGACCCTCCAACTCTTTGACCTTATTGTGCCAGGCCAACCATTTCACCACTCGTGTCTCCACACCTTCCCCAAAGCTCCTCAACAGCTCCCTCTGCTGCATCAGACACTCCCCCCACTCCCAACACCGAGTCCTAGATATGACTGGCCTCGGGATGGACGACATCCAGAACTGACCCTTCTCCAGCCTGGAAAGACTGCAGATCCTCACCCGTTATAAACTGTGGAGCCCAGCAACTCCAGACTGACCTCAAGTGCTCAAATGTAAAATGACTCAAAAAGCAAAAGATCAAGCTGTAAAATAATTGCAAAAATTCTGTTACAAAACAACAATGACATAACGCAAAACCTTAAATTAACTTGAAAATACCTCCCAAAGATAACACACAGCTTCAACACGCAGTACAAACTTCCTTCATCAGTACTCCAATTACATAACCCCAGTGACTAGTTGATGTGGATACATTCTAATGTGGTCATATGAAATAGAATGGAAAGAAGGTGATGCTAAAATATGGCAACAAAAAGCCATGCAGCTCAATCAGAAAGTGCTACCAGGTTTAAGTCTTTCATATGCTGTAGGTATCAAATGTTGCATCTGAGCATTTATTTTGAACTCTACAGCTTCATTCAACAAATGCTTTTGATCCTTCCAGGTACTGATCATCCACAGGAGTGGGCGTTTTGGAGAATGGCTGGTAGACAACCACCCTGAGACAAGCAAAACCAGCCCTGTGTGAGGAGATCAAGAGAAACTTTGAAGCAGGAAGTAGTTTCTCGATTCAAAGCACATAGGAACACCCAGCTGTCAGAGAAAAGCTTTTTTCCATAAATAATTAATCACCACACAAACATTCAAGGAGCAAACAAATCACTGACACTTGATTTTCTTAATCAAAACTGCAATTGAAGGGGCACCCCAATCACATTTCGAGCTCAGTTGTCCTTAGCAACAAATGCAATCACCATTTCCAGCATGAACAGGAACCAAATTACTTTTTAATCTCTCAAGTTTCATGGAATTACAATTACTTATTGTAAAATGTAACTACGTTTACAAAGTATACCATAATTAAAATCATTGATATTGTTCTCTAAATTGTCAGAGGAGCTACATTCAGTTGTCACTTCAATCCAAGGCATCATCTGTCAACTGAAGCTGACATAAATAAATTTCTGTGGTACTATTTAAAATCACAGAGTCATGGAGATGTACAGCATGGAAACAGACCCTTCAGTCCAACTCGTCCATGTCAACCAGATACCCAACCTAATCTAGTGCCATTTACCAGCACTTGGCCCATATCCTTCTAAAACCCTCCCATTCATATGCCCATCCAGATGCCTTTTATGTGCTGTACTTGTACCAGCCACCACCACTTCCTCTGGCAGCTCATTCCATACGTGCACCACCCTCTGTGTGAAAAGATTGCCCCTTAGGTCCCTTTTATATCTTTCCCCTCTTACCCTAAACCTATGCCCTCTAGTTCTGGACTCCCCCACCGCAGGGAAAAGACCTTGCCTCTTTATCCTATCCATACCCTCCTGATTTTATAAACCTCTATAAGGTCATTCCTCAGACTCCAATACTCCAGGGAAAACAGTCCCAGCTTATTAAGCCTTTTCCTATAGCTCAAATCGTCCAACCCTGGCAACATCCTTGTAAATCTTTTCTGAACCCGCTCAGGTTTCACAATATCCTTCCGATAGGATGGAGACCAGAATTGCATGCCATATTCCAAAAGCGGCCTAATCAATGTCCTGTACAGCTGCAACATTGGGCGGCACGGTGGCACAGTGGTTAGCACTGCTGCCTCACAGTGCCAGAGACCCGGGTTCAATTCCCACCTCAGGCAACTGTCTGTGTGGAGTTTGCACATTCTCCCCGTGTCTGTGTGGGTTTCCTCCGGGTGATCCAGTTTCCTCCCACGGTCCAAAGATATGCAGGTTAGGTGAATTGGCTGTGCTAAATTGCCCGTAGAGTTAGGTGAAGGGGTAAATGTAGGGGAATGGGTCTGGGTGGGTTACTCTTCAGAGGGTCAGTGTGGACTTGTTGGGCAGAAGGGCCTGTTTCCACACTGTAAGTAATGTAACGTAATGTAATCTAATCTAAAAATATGACCACCCAACTCCTATACTCAATGTTCTGACCAATAAAGGAAAACATACCAAACGCCTGCCTCACTATCCTATCTACCTGCAACTTTTATGGAGATTTCTTATGATAGCTTGGCTATGATTCCTTTCTCAACCAGTATCAGCAAAATGATCCCCTAGTTTTCTGTCACAACAATGATCAGAATTCAAGGTTAATCAATTGGTTGCAAAGTGCATCGTAATGAGGTTCCACAGAAATCCAAGTTTCTACTTTTACCAATTTACTACGATTTTAAAAATAACTTTACTTCATTAATTCACATAAAATTCCAAAGATTTAAAGAAATCAATTAGCTCCTCGTAGCTTGGACGCAAGGGATTTCTCCATAACGTTCATTACTCCATTCATGAAGTCAGCCAAATATGACTATATAGCAAAACTGATTCCCACTTGTTACAATAAGGAACATTTAGAGAAACCATTCTCTACCAAGTGATCAAACATTAATGTGAATGATTGAGTCTAGGAATGGTAATTCAGGCTAAATAGGCTGGCAAGTTTTATTAATAGACAATAGACAATAGATGCAGGAGTAGGCCATTCAGCCCTTCGAGCCTGCACCGCCATTCAATATGATCATGGCTGATCATTCCCAATCAGTATCCTGTTCCTGCCTTATCTCCATAACCCTTGACTCCACTAGCTTTAAGAGCTCTATCCAATTCTTTCTTAAATGAATCCAGAGACTGGGCCTCCACTGCCCTCTGGGGCAGAGCATTCCACACAGTTTTATTAAGTTTTATTAAGACATGCGATCAGGCACTTGACACATCATCCATACAGCAATGACTTCCTCACATTAACCGGAAAGCAACTATATTACACATTATCCGACTGGATGATTCAGACCATCAGTTATACCAATTCCAACATCCTTGCAAACTGACGAAACATTAAAAATAGCACATCTCATTTTTGTTTTCTTTACAGTTGTTCAGTCACACAAATCTTGAATATTACAGGAAAAGAAGAATTAGCTGAAGATTTTCAACTTGCACTCATCAGGATAAATGCAAGAATACCAAATTTCAAACCATCATACCATTTTTTGAATGACTGAAGAAAAAGGTACTCAGTGACTTGGGTAGTCCACAGTTCTCCATTGCTTTCTCCATGGGAAAGGCTTGATCAATCACATTTGATTTGCCAATCATTCAGCACTTCTCAGTGAAACACCATCCACTCTGGATAGGTATCTCCACTGTTGTCACCATGTTTTAGTATTGGATTGTCTATGCATATAAGCTCAGGCCAGACCAAAAAGCATTTCTTTGAACACTATTTATTTACCTCACAGTGTATCTCAGAGACTAAACTGCATATTCCTTAAACACAATCTCTACAAACAATACCTCACAAATCTCCTCCTTGGTCTTTCTAAGAGCACTTTGATACTCTCTGTTGCAGAGGGTTTTTTTTTCCAAATCCTTCAGCCTGTCTTCACAGCTCTGTTTTTTTATTTAAAAATTGCTACTTTTATACAAGATGTCATTGTTTGCAGAAAGCATGGCGTTCATATCTTCCCTTATAACAACTTCAAGGGAACAAACATCCTATGTCATTTTCATCAAAACTCTGTTCAACTTCTACAACATTGTTATCCTCTGGTCTGCTCTCAGCTCACCCTGTTGCTGAATCATTGATTTATGCTTTTGTTGGCTCCAGGCTCAACTTTTCTCATATTCTCTTGGTTAGTATGCAACCCTCCACTCTTCACATCTGGCTGAATTTGTCAACCAGGTGACACCATGGTGTCCTTTGCCCAGTTAAGTTAATGGATTATCTTTTTACAGGCACAGAGATATCATCCCCAAACATAACCTCCTTCTGGAGAACTGGCTAAATATTCAATCCCAGATCTTGAGTTTGAATATACCTTTGCACAATCTGATGTGAGTGCAGCAAATTCCTGAGGAGACAGCTCATCCTACTCTGACCAATGTTACTTTCATTTGGATTTAACTGCATATTTACCTCAATACAGTTATGTTTATCTTATGGAAATTTGTTACAGGTATAGTTGCTCTGCATAATGAAAAATAGAGAATGACATCAACAATATCATAACACATGTCACTGCAGAGCAATGGCAACAATTCAGTCAAACAGAATAAGGAGAGGTGGAAAATAAAGTCATGCTTCCGGATCAGGTACCAACAACGAATGCATAATATAACTATGTTCTCTGTGATGAAATCTGCTATTTTTGCTCATTTTTCTGTACTGAGTAAGCCAGCAATCAATGGCCATTAACATCCATCGAACAGACAGTTCTAAAGTTGCCGGTTGGCAACATTCCTGAGCGGCACGGTGGTACAGTGGTTAGCACTGCTGCCTCACAGCGCCAGAGACCCAGGTTCAATTCCTGCCTCAGGCGACTCTCTGTGTGGAGTTTGCACATTCTCCCCGTGTCTGTGCGGGTTTCCTCCGGGTGCTCCGGTTTCCTCCCACAATCCAAAAATGTGTAGGTTAGGTGAATTGGCCATGCTATATTGCCCCTAGTGTTAGGTGAAGGGGTAAATGTAGGAGAATGGGTCTGGGTGGGTTGCGGGTCGGTGTGGACTTGTTGGGCCGAAGGGCCTGTTTCCACACTGTAAGTAATCTAATCTAAAAAAAAAATCAATTCTGCCTGACAATAGAGTGGGGGCATACTGCAAAATTTTAAATAAGACCATTAGATATAGAGCAGAATTAGGCTATTCAGCCCATTTGAGTTTGCTCTGCCATTCGACCATGGCTGATATGATTTTCAACCCCATTCTCCTGCCTTGTTTCCGTAACCCTTGATTCTCTTACCAATCAAGAACCTAACTGTCTCTGTCTTAAATATATTCAATGACTTGGCCTCTACAGCACGGTTCAGCACTAAGTTGCACAGATTAACTACACTCTGGCTCAAGTAATTCCCCCTCATCTCAATTCTAAAGGGTGGTCCCTTCACTCTGAGGATGGACCCCCTCCAAGGTCAGCACATCCTTCATCAGATATGAGGTCCAAGCTCACAATATTCCAAAGGTGGCCTGACCAAAGCTTTTTATACCATCTGCTGTACATCTTTGCTCATGTACTTTAGCTCTCTTGAAATGAAAGAAAACTTTGCATTTGCCTTCTAAACTGCCAACTGAACCTGCATGTTAACCTCAAGAACCAGGCTTCCCAAATCCCTTTGCTTCAGATTTATTAAGCCTTTTCCCATTTAGAAAATAGACTCTGCCCCTACTCTTCCACCAAGGTGCATAATCTCACATTTCCCCATATTGTATTCCATCTGCCACGTCTTTGCCCAAGTCCAAGGAGCACCCCCATTTCCTCAATGCTCCTAGTCCCTCCACATATCTTTGAGCCATCTACAACCCAAGCAACAATTCCCTCAGTTCCTTCACCTGGGTTGCTAACGTATAACATGAAGAGTTGTGGTCCCAACACAGACCCTTGAGTACCTCCACTAGTCATTGACTGCCATTCTGCAAAAGAACCCTTTATCCTTACTCTTTGCCATCTGCTAGTCAGCCAACCCTCTATCCATGCCCGTACCTTTCTCCAAACACCATATGCTCTTATCTTATTTAGCAGATACCTGAGCAGCATCTTGTCAAACGCCTTCTGAAAATCCAAACAGATCACGTTCACTGACTCTCTTTTGAAAAATCTGCTCATCATCTCTTCAATGAGTTGTAATAGATTTGCCAAGCATTACCTCTGATGAAGCTATGTTGACTCAGTCCTATTTAACCATGCAATTCCAAATACTTCACAGTCTCATCCTTCAAAATGAACTGTAAAATCTTACCAATAAGTGAAGTCAGACTAACTGGCACATAGTTTCCTGTCTTCCCCTCCCTTCATCAATGGATGTGTTACATTAGCCATTTTCCAGTCCTCTGCAAATCTCCTTGACACCAGTGATTACTGAAATCACCACAAATACCTCTACAATCTTCCCACCTATATTTTTTAGAACTTGAGTTATAGTCCATCTTGTCCTGGTTATTTATCCATGTTCAGACCTTTCAGCTTCTCCAGCACCCTTTCCTTAGTGATGACCACTCGACTCCCCTTTGCCCGTGACTCTCTTAAGTTCTACTATGATTATTACTGTGAAAGCTGATGCAAAGTTCATGCACCATTTCTTTGTTCTGTGTGGTAAGGATTCAGGGAACCCTTAGACCAGTTGAATAATATTCATTCGTGAGAGCTCACAGAAGTCCTGAAGGTTATAGGAGCTCAAATAAAACCATGTGCCATTAATAATTTAGTACAGTTGAGAGGAGTTGCAAATGCTCCCAAGTTATATTTGCAGCATGCATGTCAGCAAGATTCAATCTCAATGAAAAACCAGGGGGTGGAAGCTTGGTAAAGGTAGATGTCTGTAAAGAGATGGAGTTTTGCTTCTGAATGATTATTGGAATGCAGTTTTAGAGCTTAGGATAGCATAGACCCAGGAAATACAGGTGATTATCCAAAACAGGAGAATTTGTTGAGGCTGTCGATGATGGAGCAATTCATAGTAATTGTGCCTGCAGCAAAATTTTACAAGAACAGTAAAATTGCATTGATAGAGTTTCAAGGCCAGATCAGCAGGTGAAGAATGAAAAACTCTTATGAGGTTTAATGAGATTTGCCATATCGTTAACATTGTGAAGGAATTGTTTAGAATTCCATAGAATCTATCTAGGTTACATTTATTATTTAATATGCACTGCAGATTGTTTATTCACATTTTATTACTTCTGTGAACGGCATGTTAATTGTGGGTGTCAGAGTATAAGTTGCACATGAATTATTGATTGTATGACTGTTCTAACAGGTAAAGTTTATTGTTGTTTGTTCAAAACTGTGAAATTTTATAGCTTTACTCTTTACGTAAATCCCCTGGAAATCAAACATAGTCTTTGTAAAAAGGATTAGCATGCCACCAGACTAACTTCTATTTATTTTTAATCAACCTGTTCAGAGATACTATTGTGCACGAGAGTAGGTGGAACTTAAACCTAGGCCTCCTGGCTCTGAGGTAGTGACACTAACGCAGCACCACAAGGGCCCCCCAGACTAACCTCTATGCTATGACCTTAGAATCAGCCCTTCTGCAATTCTTATCCAAAATTCTCCACTGTGCAAATTCCACCAGGAACCAATTTAAAGTTATCAGTTGGGCTTGCAGTGGGATGCAGTGTGTGTGCTAGATACTATACAATAACACATACAATCCTGCTTTATATAGGCAAAGAAATTCCAACATACATTATGCTATTTCAGTGGGAGAAAATAAAGGGCCGTGGAGATTACCAATCCCTGCTGCAATCCTATGGCAATACCCTGATCAATCAGTTTCTCCCTGTTGTAAAGTCTGATCCCAAAAAAATGGACTGGTTCACCAGCCAATGTGTGAAACATGATGCTTCATTCACTCAATGTTCAAAGTACACAAAAATCAAATGCAATGTGACTTAATAGAGACATACAAGATAATCAGAGGGTTAGACAGGGTGGACTGGGAGAACCTTTCCCCAAGTATGGGGACGGCAAACACAAGGGGACACAACTTTAAAGTGAGGGGAGATGGGTATAAAATAGATGTCAGAGGTAGTCTCTTTACTCAGAGCATAGTAAGGGTATGGAATGCTTTGCCTGAATCAGTAGTCGATTCGCCAAGTTTAAGTGCATTTAAGTCGTCATTGGACAGGCAAATGGACGTACATGGAATAGCGTAGGTGGGATTGGCTTCAGATTAGTATGACAGGGCGGCGCAACATCGAGGGCCGAAGGGCCTGTACTGCGCTGTAATGTTCTATGGTCTATGTCCTCTGATATAAGGGATTCTCAGTAAAAGGATAACTCAAAGTTTTTTTTGAAGAACCCTTCCAAAAATTAAAATTGCAAGTGATTTTTCTTTCAAACTATACTTGTGAAAAGCCCTGAAATTGTTTATTTCAGACAGATTGAGAGAACAACTAGTACTGGATATGCATAGAATGTCTACGTTTTTGATGTAATTGTTCATTTACACACAGAATAATCACATGGCTCTCTCCTCCTAACCTGGAAATGTAATCTTCTATGGTGACCTATATACATCTCCAACATTTCTTTCTGTTAACTTTCTCTTTTACAGCTCACCAAGGCTCCTTCCAAATCTGGGGCCTCCATCATGATGTAACAGATGCATGAAGGTACTGCTCTCTGTAGTTCCACTCCAAGGTTGACATCTCTCTGACCTGGCTTGATTTCCTTTGAACACGAAGCAGTCTATTTGAACAGCAGCCCATCCATCATTGGAACATGGTAGTTTACAATGTGTACTTAAGAGCAGATTGAAATACAGCATTTCACCAGGGCTTTTTCAATGACAGCTCCCAAATGTGCTATGGCCACCACCCAGGACAAGCAGTAGGGGCATGGGCACCCCATAATCACCAAGTCATATACTAGTCTGTCTTGCACACATATCTTGGCCTTTTCACAGTGTCTAGGTAAAAATGTTGGAATTCCTCACTAAAAATGTAGTAGGGCTCTCATGAACCAATGTAGTAGGGCTGTCAACATGAACCAATTCAAAAATGAACGCTACCACCCCTTTCTCAAATGAAGCTCACCATGGATGATATATGCCATCTGTTCCCACATCCAATAAAGGATCAGGGAAACAAACAATTTCTCAACAGTCTTTGGAGCACAAGAATGTGAATGAGTTATAGAAAGAGGCGGCAAGCTTTATTTTAATTGAATTAACTTTTGGAAAAAATACAAAAATTCTGGAAATAGAAGCCTACTTATATTTGTGTTGACAGCAGGAGCAGAGGTGATCATTCATTTGGAGGTCTTGCAGGATTGCTGCAAAAAAGCCTGTAATTAATGTATTGACATAGGCTTATCACATTATAAAATGCTGAGAGCTTTATTTAATGAGAGCTTCAAAGATACTACTCAGGAGTGGGAAGGAAGTGAGGGTGTAGCAGCATGATAAGGATGTCTCAGACTTTGACAGCACTGGGGTTGAAATGTGATACAGTCTTTGCTCCCTGCTGGATTCCTGGCATCCGTTTTCCGAGAACAAAAATGGACAAAACAGGCCTGACAGCACAACAGGGTCAAGAATAACAACTTGGGTTTGTATCTTCAAGCCAACTCCATTCTGCACATTTGTATGTTTATCACACAGTTATCACACTTTTTGTACAAATGAAATGATAAACGTTTAAATTTCAGAAGTCACACTGGCATTAAGATCTTTGCATGTCTCAATTTCACACTTACAGCAGGTGAAGAAAAGTTTTACAAAAGTATGTGTAAACCTGCACAAATTAATCATCAGTTTCTAATCTTTTCAAAAGTATACATTCAGGAGAAAAACAAGCAGATTTTGGTTTCATTAGAAAAACAAATATGTTTACAATTCACCGATTAACAAATGCACTCACAACTGAATCATTACTTGTGGTTTTGTTTGAAATGAGGGCTGTTACACACAGTTCTTCAGTTATTTTTAAAATGCAGAGGAATCTTGATTATCTGGCATTTGATTATCTGAATTTCGATGATCTGGACAAGATCGCAAGGTCCTGATGCTTGGCTAAACTGTGTCAACTGGCACGCAATTATCCGAACATTTGATTATCCCCGACTACATCATTCAGATAATCAAGGTTCCTCTGTATAATAAAGTCCAAATTTTACTTGACTAAATTTGTTGAAGTTTCTCCCTTAGGTTTTTTTTTAAAATTAGCAGAGAAAAATTGCAGGTCGCTCAGAAGAAACATCTCAGCATTGGACGTGACCCAGTAGTACTGATGTAGTGGACTGAAAAATGATAAAGGTAACACCCCTATTCAAGAAGGCAGAGAAACAGAAATCAGAAAACAAGAGATCAGTTCACTTATCAAGTAATTGAGAAAACGTTAAAATAAAGGAAGTAGCAGCACAACAGTTTGAAAAATAAGCAGGGTCAACATGGTTTTGTGAAAGGGAAATGGCATTTGACAAATATATTAGTGTTCTTTGAGGATGTAACATACAAGCTGGATAGAGTTACCAGGAGAAGTTTTGTCCTTGCTTCCAAAAAGCATTCAATAAGCTGCAACACATAAGATTACTACACAAGACAATAGCTCTTGTGGTCGGAATTATATATTGATAGAGAATTGGCTAAACAACAGGGAAGAGAACCATGATAAATGGGTCAGTCCAAACTTGGCAAACTAACTAGAGGAGTAACACAGTGATCAGTGCTGTGGTCTCAACTATCTGTGATCTACTGATGATTTGGATGAAGGAACAAACTGACCTGTCGCAAAGTTTGCAGACAAGAGAAAGATAAAAAGGAAAGATGGTTGTGAAGATGAAACAAAGACACTATAAAGGAATATAAATGAGTTATCAGTGGGATAAAAAAATTACAGATGAAGTATAATGTAGGGAAATGTGAGAACAGTCACTTTGGCAAGAAATGATCTACAAATAGAGAGAAACTACAGAATATGCAGTAAAGATATTGGTATCCTTTAACAAGAATCGAATGTTAGGAAACAATATATTAAGCAATACAGTAAGCAATGAAGGTGAATGGAATGTTGACTTTTCTTGCTAGGTGGATACAATGTACAAAGGTGCCTTACTACATCTGTACAGGGTACTAGTGAGACCATATTTGCACGAGAGACAGTTGAGAGAATATTGACTACACTGATTCCTGGGACTAAGGGATTGTCTTTTAAGGTCAAGCAAATTGGCACTCTATTCATTAGAGTTTGGAAAATGAGAGGTGATCTTGATGAAACAAAATTCTGAACTGAGCTGGAGATGGTAGATGCTGAGAGAATGTTTCACCCAAGAACTAGGGGACAGAGTTTTAAAATGAGCTCATAAATAAGTCATGATGACTTAGACATGGAGAAATTTTCTCTTTAGAGAGTCGTTAATATTTCAAAATCTCTTTCAAAAGCAGTGGCATCTTGAGCACTGAATGCATTCAAGGCTGAATTAGGCAGATTTCTCATCCACAAAGGCATCAAGGATTGTGGACATGAAGGCAGAAAAGAGGAGATAAGGCAATAACCACTACCTTACGGAATTATGAAACAGACTCGAGTGGGTGCATGGCACACTCCTGTTCCTTTATCTTATGATTTAATCAAAAAACACATTTAAGACTGCAGGATCTACATTCTGATCACACAGCTATAGGTCTGCAATAATATTCAATCTAAAATAAGAACAGTCAATAGAAGAACTAAGTAGGTCTGACAGTATCTGAGGAGAAAAGAATAAGAGTTAACATTTCAGGTCTACAGGCTTTCATCAAAACTAATATTCCAAGGCACGCTTTTGAGAAAATAAAAGTAGATAATTCAAGAAAAAGCAGGTAACTATTATTATAAAGTGTGCGATTTTAATTTTGTTCAAAACACAATTTTAGACATTTCAATGACAAGGAAAAAAAACTAACTTCAAAAGAGATTCAATGGTACATTTTTATTGTAGATTTTCAACAAGTTTCAACGTTTTCGTCAATTTTCAGTTGTCTATAGCAAGTGCAAAAGTTTCTAAAATGTCAAATTGAATGATGAGGTGCTTTACTGGATCAGAGAGGTGCTTTACTCAAGAGAGCTTTACTGGATCAGAGAGGTGCTTTACTCAAGAGAGCTTTACTGGATCAGAGAGGTGCTTTACTCAAGAGAGCTTTACTGGATCAGAGTCTAAGGACAGAGAATTCAAATGGCAAGTGATCAGGAGCTCAAGGTTATGCCCCTGCACTGAACAGAAGCATTCAACAAATACTACAACTGAATGTTTCACAGAAAGTACTGTCTATAGCCCTGGGCAGGCAGAAGGGATGAGGTGCAAGTGTTTCATTTCCTCTACCTACGCAGGATGGTGACATGGAAAGGGTAAACAAGTTTGAGGATGATGGATGCCATTCTGGCACCGGGTTGGAATGGGGACTCGTATCCTTTTGAATGCTAAAAGAGGGCTGACAAGGTTCTCCACCGTTTCTTTGCATCTTTCCTTCCTCCCAGAACCTTGCCTTCATCTTCAATCCAACCAGCCTCCACAAACAACAGATCACCTCACTTGTAACAGCAATGCTAAGCACATCTGTGAACCATGTTTTTCTTCTTGACCTGCTCATTTGTCCTGAACTATTATCCCTATTTAGGGCACTCCTTCCATTCATCATGATCACAAAATTTATCCTTCGGTTCTATCCTTCCCTTTCCTTGTCTTTTATTTGTTTGAAGTCGGTTACAGTTTTCCAGTTCTGACATTTGCAGACTCGAAAGATTAATTATGTTTCTTGCTCCATTATTGCCAAGTAGCATGCATTATTTTCAATATGTTATACTGTAAGCTTGTCTGTATTTTTGAATGAGCGCGTATTCAAATTTTCTTCAATATCAGATTGCTTTCACACTTTGAAATCAAAAGATTCAACAGCTATTATGCAGCTGAGATTTTTTTTTGTATGGTCTAGATGGACGGTGTGACTTCTGACAATGTGATCAAACACTGAACAATTGCAATGTTCACAAAAAATTAATAAAACAAACTCCTTAAAGTGAGTTACAAATTGGACATTCTTGAAAAGTTACTGATTCAAAGCACCGAGGTATTTGCTTGCTGTTATTTTTTCATGAAAATAGATAAAATCAGGCGTTCTACTGCTGGTCTCTCACTGTTCATACGAAGAAGAATAGGCCATTCAGTCCCTTCAGCTTTCCTCCATTCAATAAGATCATGGCTGATCTATGGCCTCACTCCATATAACTGTCTTTCCCTATATCCCTCAACAGCTATGCATAACAAAATTTATCTATCTCAGGTTTAAAATTAACAATCGATTTAGTGTCAATTGCCATTTGTGAAAGAGAATTCCAAACATCTACCACTCTTTCCATGTAAGAAGTGCTCCCTAACATTTCTAATGCATGGTCAGGCTTTAATCTTTAGACCACACACCCAGTTCTCAAATCCCTAACCAGCAGGAACAGCTTCATTGTCTACCCTGTCTTTTCAGGTTAATATCTAGACGACTTCCCTCTGATCACCCCTTAATCTTTTAAGTAATAGAGAAAACAGGCCTAACTTTATAATTCCTCCTCATAATTTAACATTTGAAGTCAAGGTGTCATTCTTGCAAACATATAGTGTACTCCCTCCAAGGCTTATGAATCCTTCCCAAGGTGTGGTGCCCACATCCAAAGATCTTTAAACAACAATTTCCAAACCTACAACCGCTTCTATCTTGATAGGCAAGGTTAGCGGATACATGGGAACGTCATCAATCCTGACTTGGAAATATAGCACAGTTCCTTTATTTTCGCTGAGCCAAAATATTGGAATTTATTCCCAAAGATATCGTGGTTCAGCCTACAGAAAGTGGGCTGCAGCAGTTCAAGGAAACAGCTCACTCACTATCTTCTCAGGAGCCATTTGGATGAGCAATAAATGCTGGCCAGCCAGCGACATCCACGTCCCAAGCGTGAATAAGAAAAAAAACATAAAAGTACTCAAAAAATTCTAACTACAATGCCTCCACCATATTCTTCAGATTTAGTGTGAGGACCATCAAAGAAACACTAATGTGCTACTTGAAGTCAGCTCCATAAGCTTTCAGGAATAACTCCAAAACTAACGTTGATGAACTGCACACTGTTAAAATAGCCCATAAACATACGTCCCATCCTGGTCCTGTTCTTTAACTCTTAAATGGACAACTCATGCCATTCCAAAGACCACTCTGAAACCCTCCTTGAAGTGTCACAGCACTAACATTATTGCTCTCAATCATTCAGAAAACTAACGTCTTGCACATCAAGCTGCATCACGCATCAAGTCCCAAAGCCTTAATGAAGCAGAACGAACTCTGTTCTTTATTTCTTGGACAACTGTGGGAGACTGATCCTGGGAGTTTCGAAGGTGCGTTCCAGCGATTCGAACGGGACTTCAAGTGAGGGATTTGGTCAATTAAAGAGGAAGTAACGTTGTGACTCAACGAAATAAGTTACAACATTTGGATGATGTTAGACCTCCTTCCCCGTTCTAATATTTGCGGAATAAAGTCGTAGACGTAAAGAAATTTGGAAATCCACACGATATCACATTGTAAACTGCAGATGTTTCCGTCTTCACTCTGAGTCCTGAGGGAGTTGTTACACCCATTGTCAGGTCAGACCTCCTACTCTCTCTCTCCATCTCCTCCTCCAGCCGCCATGTTGCCCTCCTTTCTGCCGCGATGTCTCTCGGGAAGTACAGACCGTGGCGCTGAAGGGACTACAATTCCCGTCGGCCCCCCCCGCCCCCGGCGTCCAAGGCGGGGGAGATGAGACGCGACATCCGCCGCCTCGACGGACTTCCGGCCATCTCTTCCAGCTCGTTGACCGGGTGGAACGCAGCCGGCGGTGGGGCGGGGGAATGATGGGGGAAGTAGTCCAGGCGCGGTGCGAGGATGTGGGCGACGGCGGGGGCGGGGACTACAACTCCCAGCGGCGCCCGCACGGCCGCACATGCGCGGTGGATGTCGGGGGGGGGGGGAAAGCCGTGGCCTGTCGGGCGGAGCTGCTCCCGGAGTCACGAGTGATTTTCCTGTTGGTTTCTCCCTTCACACTTGTGTTTGTGTTTTGTTTTCGTTTTCGTGTGCCTCCCCGACATTGACTATTATTTCTGTGAAAGTCCAGTTTCCGTTTTGCGATCGAAGCGCTGGTCAATTTTTTTCCGGCGTATATTCTGTTTTTAAAAAAAAAGCATGAGCGATAACGATGACATCGAGGTCGAAAGCGACGTAAGTCTCGCCTGGTCCCTTTTTATTATTGCTATTTTTGGTTTGAAATTTTGCTTGGTATATATATATATATATTTTTTTTTTCAGTTTCGTTTGTGTTTCGAAAATAATAATAAAACGTTCTTAACGTGTTGGGAGTTGTTTCCACCTGATTGTGTGAAAAAAAAATAATTTTTCCCCCTTTTTTCTCTGTAGTTACGGATTTCCCCCCTTTCTCTCCTTCTTTCTCTCTCTCTCTCTCTCTGTCGATTTTTTTTTTTGTGAAGCGCCAACTCTCCGGCTGTGTGATCATTTTGTGCACTTGTCTGTTTTTCAGGAAGAACAGCCGAGGTTTCAGACAGCGGTACGTAACGGAGGATTAACATAGACCCCGTCTCGTCGCCTTGATTTTTTTTTAACATATATTAAAAAACACATTTATTTCTATCCTTAAACCTATTTCACCACCCCTTATGCTTAATTTACTTAGTGTTTTTTTTTCCAAAAAAAAAACAAATCAAGTTACTCTTAAAAGCCTGTATTGTTATTTCTAAAATAATTATTGGGATGTGGCTTCAAGCTGCTGTCCCTGTGACCTCCCTCTCTCTCTCTCATTAGAATTTTATTGTAATCCTTTTCTTTCTTCAAAGTAAAACGCCCCGAAACCTAACTTGCATCCTTTTTTTGTTTTATTGTTTTAAAAAAAAAACAAAACTCCTCCGCCCACAGCCTGAGTCTGGTCAAATGACCAGCTCAAGGGCCTTTAAGAGCTTGAATGATAGCGTCTTAAGATTGAAGACATTACAAAGGCCCCAACAGCCTTTCGTGCAAAACAGCTCACACAATGTGGCACTTTAACCCTCGCTGTCTTAGAAATACTTCTTCCTCCATCTGTTGCCTGTCGATTTTCTATCTTGGTTACACTTCTGGAGATTTTCATCCCCCCCCCCCCCCTTTCCCCCCAATGCACTGTTTTTAAAAACAATTCATTTTGCCCACAAGCCTCAGCGCGTCCTATTTACATCCCATTCCACTCTTGTACTGAAGCCAAACAAACAGATTCGCTCGAAATCGCTGGCATCTCATTTTTATTCCAGTATGTCTTTTTGTTTTAAATCCCTCTCCTTTACCTCGATTCACCCACTCTTCACTTTTCGCGTGAAAGTGTGATCGACCCATCGGAAACCTGCACTAATGGGAGCAGTTAACAAATTCGTCGTGACGCTTTTTCTCTCTCTCCCTCCCTCCCTTCCTCTTTTGTAGATGTGTAAACGTGTTTGATACAGCGGCTTCGGGGACGACCGGCTGCTGAAAGCAATTCTTATGCGTCGTTTCCGATAAACTTTTTTTTTCCCCCCCTCTCTCCACGTATCAAAAACGAAATGTAAATAGTTAAGATACTTGTACGATTTTTTTGGTGATATGCATAACACAAAATGGACTCCAGGAAGTGTATATGTGTGTGTAATCTTTGATCAGGTAGAATGATGCATTTAAAGCTAACTGAGCATTTAGTTCTATAAACATGATCCAAGTTTATGTGTAGTATTAAATATTAAAAATAAATTGACAGAATAAGTTCAAGGTCATGTGAAAAATTATACTTTTTTGTGATGTGTATAATAGTCTATACCACATTCACATAAGTCAGCTGTACTGCCTAATGATGAACCGTCAAGATGCCAAATACTCTACTCTTTGGTGGGCTGAAGTCCTAACATTTGGCTGACATTCAGATCCTTAAGCCCGTACATTTGTTTGTTTATTGTCCATTATTAGGCACCAAGAATGGTGACACTTAGATCTTTTATTTATGTCTCCTGCGAAGTAAGCACAGAGCAACAATGGCCTTGAAAGTTGTGGAGGGAACTGTGACCTATTTGACTGACCTCCAACATTTAGTGTTGAGGTGAGACTGATTGCATTGACCACAATTAAGTTTTTGTCTTAATTGTAACTAACATTCAATAAAGGAAAAATAGGCAAATGGTTCTTGACCTGTGGAAAATAAATAAGAATGAGCTTTATAGATGTTATGAATGATACTGAGAATAGAATGTTTATTACGGATTGTGTATTCAGAAAATCATTGTTAATCATGCTTATAGGTTTTCCACCTGTGCAGGCTTTGGAGGGAAGCATTGCAGGGGCACCAAATCTTATGTATTTGAGTTGTTGTTGCACCAGTCAGGTTTCATGCTTGCAGTGGACTGTAAATTAATTGCAGTCAAAGCTGCTGCTATCACATTTTTTTGCGTTTGAAATTGAGTAACTACATTTTTATCATGCAAATCTTAGGAATTTACCCAATAAATATACCTAACTGTTCATTAAGTACAGAGTTGAGAGTGTGGTGCTGACAAAGCACAGCAGGTCAGGCAGATTCTGAGGAACAGGAGAATCGATGTTTCAGGCATAAGCCCTACTTTAAATAAAATCTATCAGAAAAATGCAATTAACAAGTTTTCCCAGTTCATGGGAGTTTCGGTTGAAACAGTTTTGTTTGCAAGTCCGATCGTTATCTGTTTTTCCAGCAAGAACCTGCATTGAATGTTACCAAAAAAGATTATTTGGTTTACCAATACTTTGACAATTACACTACTCCTAAGTGGTCAGGCTAATATATGGTTATCTGCTTACTCACAGCTTTAACTTCCTGTGTAATATGATAGTTTGATAAGAAATTAAACCATGAGAATCTTTTCCTAAAGAATTAGCTTAAATGTTTATGCAGTATTTTTAAGGTGTTATTCAGTATTCCAGTATCTCACCTGATAATGTTAAAGCTGACATTACTATTTGCAGATGCGCAAAGCTGCCTCAAAAATGATTGCCATTTTTTTGTGGAATGTGACTTGTGTCCTTTATACTAATTATCCAATTTGGTGAGGCACATTCAGGAGTTTGAAAGAGAGAATATGAAGTCAGAGTCAGTTTTGGTTATCTGCAATCATTTTTCCTATGTGGTGTGTAATGCTTTGTGGGTTAAGCACAATTCCTGCACTTAAAGTTCTTTCTTATTAATTACTTGCCATACCACTACAAACCAAACTGAAAGTTAGAATCGGCAAGAAGTAAATTGTAAATGATGTTGCCCCAGGAAAGTATGTTTTTATTGACTTACAGGATATTTGCACTGCTTTTGACTGTTTGAGTGCATGTTTTAAAAGTTTGTACCCTTTTCTGTGTCGTGCTTCATCTTGTGAACAGGGTTTTTAGTTAACTTTAGTGTAACTTTAATTTGTCGTTATTGTTTGTCATTGTCTTCGTTAGAATTGATAAATATCTATTAATTGTTGGGTGTTCTGTTCAAGAAACAACTGATTTGATTGCCATTGGTGTGTGAATCTTATGGTTGCACAATATATTTGCGTAATTTGTTCTTTTAATTTGCTTTTTCTCTGCAACATAAATGTTTAAAAATATTTATTTTCAAATAGAGAGGCGAAAGGGTTCTTTAAAATGTTTACTGCTGTTATAATATCTGCTCCTGGTTCATAAAAGAGATCTGATCCCAACAATTACACTTAGCAAAGCCACTGTCTCATGTTAATATTTAAATATTGATTTCAAGTTTTAAGGGGTGGTTAGATTTTAAACATGCAACGTTCAATGACATTTTGAGTTCACTGCTGTTCATAAAATCTACAGTTAACAAGACAGAAAGTTTTAAGAATGTAAACTGTTGGAACTCCAGTGAGCAGTCAGGCGACACTTTTTTTCTCTTCTTTTTTATTCCCTCTGTCATATTTATTAAATGAAAAATTCAAACCTTAAATACTAAGTTCATTTACTAAGGAACTTTAACTTTTTAATTTAATATCATTTGAAATCAACTAAATTTTTATTCCCTTAAAAGAAAGTATCCTTAAGTTGGATGTGATATTGGCTGTTGTATTTAAGTGTATTTTCTTATTACCAGTTAGTTCCGGGTTGTTATTACACAGATCTGGAGCATGTGGGAGTTGAACCTAGGCCTCTTGCTTTAGAAGTAGGGACGTTTTCACTGCCACAAGAGCCCTCCACAAGATCCTTTATTTTCACCTTGAAGGCAACAAGGATGGGAATCCCTGGCAGATTTTGTATTTAAAAGCTAAACTAGTTTAACGTTTAAAACCAGTGCCTTGTAAATGCTGAAAACAGAGATTAAATGATTCATTGGCTATATTAAAATAATTCATTAATTTTAGCTATTTCAAATTTGGGACTCTAGCTGATGCAGCTGCAGGAGGATAGGCTAGCACCAGATGCTGGCTGGGTAGAGAGAATTTGAAGACTTTGGTGTTTGTGGACTATTAACGTATGATTCAAAAATGTTATTCTTTAACTGGATTGTCCATAGTAACTTGCAATTTCAGCACTATTAAATATCATTAAGATATGACTCATGAACATGTGTTTATTCTTTTATGAAAAGTACTTCAAGCTAACTGATGGTGTCATATTATTTTTTCAGGCAGATAAAAGAGCACACCACAATGCGTTGGAGCGCAAGCGCAGGGATCACATCAAAGACAGCTTTCATAGTTTACGTGACTCCGTACCATCACTCCAGGGTGAAAAGGTTGGTAATCTAGTTAAGTTCCACAGGTCTTTTTTTTTAAATGGAATGTTGTTTGTGTTTTGGCATTTAATAAAAACCTTTGTTTGAGGAATGTGGGGAAATGCACTTGGGGAATGTTTGAAATATTTATTTTGAAATGATGTGTAATAGATTTGAGGGAAAATTATCCATTTGATTTCCTATGCTGTTCTCTTTCTAACTATGCTCCAATTCTTTAATTATCTTATTAAGAATTGTTTCAATATATTTCAAGTACAACATAATGTTCCCACGCTGTCACTTAAGTGCTTAAAATAAATATTATTTTTGTAAAATCTTTTGACACTGATACCTGTCTTATGACTGATATAAATGCAGAACAATAATCTTACATTCAGGTTGTTAAGACATAACTGTGTGAGGGGTAGCAAAGTCTATCACATACCTCCTGTGCATGTGTTCCATAGTCTGTTCTGGGTGACCTGTTGCAAATTTCCCCACATATACAACAATTATCCACCTCAGCTGTAATCTACGCACATGTCCATGGGCTTTGCTGAAGATTGAAACTTTCCATGCGGGCGATTCCTTCTGCTAAACTTTACCAAGGCATTTGCTTGGAACTTTTTGTGAACTTAATTTAAATTTCATCCCAGTTGAAGTTGCTTTGTCAAGATTAAACGTGATCAAAATTTCAGTGTTGAAGGAAACAACATTGGGCTGGGTGGAGGAACGCATGAGTCTAATGTCATTTCTTATCCTGAATTTTTAAAAATTACATCATATGAACAAGCTGAATTTCAAACTCTGTTCAAGTGTTAAAGTGGATTTGGATAAATATGTTAAATATATCATTGCATTAATTCAGTTTAATTTTCATACAGTCGGAAGTGAATTTATTTGTTACAGGTCATGCAATTGCTTTCCTACACAGGAATTCATCAGAGGTGTATTTTCATGTTATTTAGGCACAGGTGCAATATGTGGGTAACCAATGGTGCTTTAGCAATATTCCCAGTATTTCAGTTCAGAGATTTGTGTTAAGCTTTGTGTGCAACCAACAAATGTCCAAACCTTGCATGCATAGCGTAGAATACATTGCATTTGTTAATGTTTCAAAACTTAATGAAGAAGGAAGCTACTGTTAACGGATAGTGAGTTTTTTGGATCAAAATGGGGAGTAATTTTAGCCACCAAAATATAGGGATGGTTCGTATGTGGTTTAAAGTGCTAAAAATCTGGATTGGTGCTTGAACGCATCAATGTTAGGTTTTAACCTACATAGATGAAGTATTTGTGATCAAGGTACTCTTATTGGGTCAGTGGTTATCTTTTTAAGGAAGCTGTGGATTATTTTTACAAGGTTTCTGTTGTTGGCCAAAACGTTTGAGCTTTGGGAAACATGCTTTGGGTGAAAATGGCTAGATCCATTGGGTGTATGGCCTTACTGGTTAGGGCGGAATAAGAGTGCTTCCCAGTGAGCTATTCTGTCATCGCCCACATTGTGCAGCAGTCCCACCTGAATTAATATCAAAGGTGATTTCATTAGTAATGAGTTAAGGACCTTTAATTCTTCTAGATAACTGAATACTTGCACATTTTCATTTGGCATAAAAATAATATGTTAGATGAGACTGTTGTAAAAAGTTTATAACAGTGCTGGCAGATCAACCATTGTTTATGGCTAGCTGGAATATGAAACAGCATTGTGATTATTCAGCTGCTCAATGATCTGTTCCTTTTAAGATTGTTCTTCTAAATGGACAAAATATAGGTAATGATAGCCAGTCACAAATTGCTGATGCAGCTGGCAGATTATGTCTAATTATGAGTAACTCCTGAGCTCCATATCATGGGTCTCTCTTGTGGATACATAATTTCAATGTCATTACAATGTTGTAATTAATTTGGGAGAACCATTGTAATTTTGGCATGTCAGAGAAGATTTGGTACCTTGCATAGTACTTTAAAGTGCCCTTTTAAAAATGTTATCTTTTTTTAATAATCTGTCAGATTATTGAAATATGAAAAGTTCTTTAAACAATTTGAACTAATTTAGTATTCTGCACTAAAACAGGCTCTAATGATATCATTGCTTATTGTATTAGAAGTCCTGATTTCAAGGAGTAGAATTAATAGGGATAGAAGTACGGATGAATGGGGCTTAAGTTGTGAAGAGCTAGAAACCTAGCTGAGTGCAGTTTCTCATGTACATTGAAGCCAAAATACTCCAGTCAGGTGTATTCAGAAAACAAGATTTTCTTGTAGATTTGATGGTGACATGATCAGGAAATCTGGCTCAGTTTATCAAGTGAAACTCCACTTTGTGGATCAATAGGAAAAGTCAAGGTAAGAGACTGAATAGCTAGTGGCATTAGTAAGATATAATACTCAAAATGGATTCTGTGAATGTTCAGAGACATCTTTTAAACAGCTTGTGTTATTGTGTGATCTTAGTGCTCCAAATCATAATTCCATCCATCTCACTTTATACCATTTGGTCCTTACTGGAAAGGATTTTGATATTTGAAGTTGTATCTAAAATGTTTCAAGCAGCTTTCACTCTGTCTTTTGCAATAGCTGTAGATATTAAGGGATAAAATTAAAGTACTGAGGCCATCTTATAGAATTTAATTAATACCGTAGATTCAGTTATCCCTTCACAGAATTATCACCCAATTGACCTACATTTGTATCGTACCTTAATGCAGTTATATGAATCAAGGTGATTCATTGGGATTTATTAGGCTCTGTGTATTTTGAACAGCACTAAGGTGATTTTGCTTTTTGGATGCACGCTCAAATTGGGTTTCATCAATTGAAGAAAAGGACAGAGGGAAGGTCTAAAATGGTAGAAGGCAGAAAAGACCAAGTGATGATGGTTCATGCGACAAAAGCTGAAAGGTATAGTAACAGGACTGGTGACAAATCAAAAGCTGTATAATGTGTAGATGGTTGCATAGCAAGCATCCAGATGCAAAGGGGAGGAATAAAGAATGAAAACTATACCAGCAAAAATAAACCTTATGGAAGGAGAGGTTATGATCTAAAGTCATTGCACTTGGTCTTGAGTCCAGAAGACTCTTGAGTGTCAAGTTGAAAAGTGCAGTGCTTCTTGAATTCATGAAAGGTCATGTTTGTAAGTCTGTTTCTATCTGACATGCTTCCCCTGCGGAGTAATTTTAGCATTTTTTAATTCCAGTTTTCAGCTTATGCAGAACTTTATTTTTATAGAAAGTTGTCACTTTGCCTGCCTTTCCTCTCTGCTATTGTATAAGTTCAAAATGCTTGAAATTGATTTGGACAAATAAATAAATCATAGCCAATGTTCTGTTATCAGAAGAAGAGTACAAAAGTAAGGAAATTATGCAGAACTTACATAATACACTTAGTAAAACCTCACCTGGAATTTGTCCAATTCTGGTTGCCATACTGTAGGAGGAATTGAATATATGCAGGAGTGTGCAGAAGAGATGTGCAAGAATTGTTCCAGAGGTGCCAAACTTTAGTTATGAGGGTAGATTGAGGTTAGGACTGTCCTTAGAGAGGTAAAAACTATGATGAGATCTGGTAGACATTTTCAAGATCATTGGATATAGTAGATAGGGAGAAGCTGTTCTTGGTTGTCTTTAAAAAAAATCACAAATGAGAGGGGACAGATTTAAAATTGTGTGCCAAAGAAAGAAGTTTATGAAAAATCCTTTCTGGAATGCACTGCATGGAATGTGGTAGAGGTAGATTCAATTGAGGCATTCAAGAGGGCATTTAATTATTATTTAAATAGAAATAATATGCAAGGATTTGGGGAAAAGGAAGGAAATTTGCTGTATGTCATGATGCTCATTTGAAGAACCTGTCTAGCCTGATGGGCTAACTGGCTTCCTTCTGTGATTCTCTGACACTTCTATGATTGATGTATGAAAGTTTGGTTGAAAATATGGTCAGTAAATATACATGCAATTGTAAATTTGTAAGTTGTTTAACACACTTTGTTACATTTGAAGGTGCTTTGTAAATGCAAGTTGATGTAGATGGAATGTTGATAGATTGAGTGAGTGGGCAAAACCATCCCAGCTGAAGTTTAATGCATTGATTAGGCCTGTATTCCCTTAAATGTAGATGATGAAGGGATAATTTAATTTGAGATTATTTTAAGATGATCAGAAGATTTGTAAAGTAGGATGAGAGGAACGGTTTCCTCTTGGAAGTGCAGAGCAGTCCATTCGATTATGTCAGGCAGTTCAGGAAGATGCCAGCAGTAACCTCTTCTTCAAAGTGTGATGGTAAAACACTTCCACTAAGTATTGGCTGAGTTGAAATTTCTTCCCAACTAAACATTGAGAATGGCAAAGCTATTATTCTCCGTCCTCTCCATAAACTCTTTCCTATCCCTCACTCTGGAAAAATGCATGAAGCTGAATCAGAATATTCACAACCTTGTCATCATGTTTGACCCTGAGCTTAGCTACTGCTCAAATATTCATGCTTTTGTTAAGACTGCCTATTTCCACCTCTTTAGTATTGTACAGTTACTGTTAAAATCTCTCGTCTGTGCCTCTGCTACCTATGGCTCTGATTTAATCCAAGGCTATCCTGGTCTCACCTAAAATTTAGGTTACTGCTACACTAACTGCAACCAAATCCTGTTGCACCCATCACTTCTGTACAGCATTCCCTACTTGCAAAGCGAAGAAGAAGAACACCCGTACAGTCTTCACCAAGAACGTATATCCCCACAACTTCATCTGCAGATGCCAAAAAGACAGACAACACGACGAGGATGTGCCACAACCCACCACACTAATCACTCTGCCTTTTTGAAATAAAAAAGTCTCAGAACTGACAGCCAGACATCTCCGACAACTCTGATTCCTGGCAGACCATAAACCGACAACCACGCTCAAGCAACAACTCACCAGAACAAAAGACCCTATACCCATCATGTGCAAGACAAACGTAAAAGATACCATGCAAAGACTGCACAAAACACTATTTAGGAAAAAAGGCAACTAGCAATCCACATCCACAAACACCAACTAGTCACTAAACGCCGCAATCAGCTATCTGTATTAGCCATGCATGCTGATGAAGAGGACCATAAATTTGGCTGGGACAATGCAACAATCGTAGGGCAAGCGAAACAGAGGATAGTCAGAGAATTTCTAAAGGCATGTCATTCACCCACTGACTCCATCAACAAAACATACAAACTGAGACCCAATATACCGGCCATTATAACAATCATTTGGAAGCAGCAGGAACGGCACCAAATAAATTCCAGAAGACAGTACCGCAGCATTTCACAGGAAGCTTCAAAGCCCTGAAGATGTAACTGAGACAGGGGAAAGAATGTCTGCAAATCAACTTCCCAGCTCGGCAAATATACTCATGGCAAACCACACCCGAGCTACAAATCTTTATACAAACCTTTAGCACTGCTATATGTTGGGTCTTAATTCAACAATTGATTCTGGTCAATTGATATGTTCAAAATTTAACTTAATTTTTAAAATTAAAATTTAATTTTTGTTCCTATATTGGGGAAAATGGAAGCAAAGCATTAAAAAAACAGATCAACAGTGTTCTATTTGAATGTCAGAACACCTTGATTGGCTGAATGAATGGCATCTTTTCCAATATTCTTTTGTTCCTATTTCAGTGTGTAGGGGTTACAAAATATGTTGGAAACTTTGTATTATACAAGTACTTAGTTCAAGTTCAGAACTTAAACTTGGACTTTACAATAATAGAAGCAAAATGCTGGATATATAAAATAAGCACGGGTTGTGCTAGCGAAATTCAGTCTTGGCAGCATCTATGGAGAAAAAGGCACAACATTTCGGGTCCAATATGACTCCTGTTTAGAACTAGTTTTTACGGTGTTAGCTTATCAGTTAAGATCAAGGAACAAATATTAGCCAAGAAACTGAAGAACCACTCTGCTGTTAAGGGATTTTGAGGTTCTAACACAAGGCAGATGGATAGATTTTTCAGTTATAGAACATCCAGTTGTATGGTGGAATAGTCTTAAAAGGGTGTTTCCTGTTCCAGTATAACAGATTAAAGAGACAGCAAGGTGTAGGTGTATGACCTGGAACTGAGAGCAAAAATATGGATGGTGGGTTTCATGAAGTAACTTAGAAGAAAGGGAATACCAAAAACATTCCCAGAAAAAGGACACAGTCCATGATTTATCATATTAATCCCATTTCTCAAGGAAAGAATTGAGATTTGGTTAAATTGCTATAATTTACTTTGTTTCTACAAAGTCATTTAATTATGCCTGTGTGACAAGGTGGTTCAGTGATGAGCACTACTTCCTCATAGCGCCAGGGACCCAGGTTTGTTTCTAGACATGTGACTGTGTGGAGTTTGCATATTCTTCCAGTAACTGCGTGGGTTTCCTCCAGGTTTTCTAGTTTCCTCCTCATCCAAAGGTATGCAGATTAGACTGATTTTTTTGGCCATGCTAAATTGTACTGTAGTCTCCATTGATGTCCATAGGTTCATTAGCCATCGTAAATTTGTGGTTACGGGGCCTAAGTCTGAGTACAACACTGTCAGGGCGGTCGGTGCAGATTTGATGGGCTGAATGGCCTCTTTCTGCACTGTGTGCATTTGTATGATTCTTATCCATCAAAATTTGACAAAGTGTACATTAGCACATGCAAGTCAAAATATCGATTCAGATAGCTGGATAATTCCTTTGCATTTCTTGAATGTTGTAATGTGCTATGATCAGAAAGAACATCTTGTGTTCTATTGAGAATTCTGTTGAGCAAATTCTCTCACCTGTTAACCAAGTTAAAAATATTGTTTTGTGAGGACGTTTTTCACAATTAGTGTGTGTAGGCTTCTGTAAGGAATGTGCAATGATTACTTGGAGTAATTACCTGCCTTATTATCCCAGATGGAATACCTAAAGCTGACCCAAAACACACACTAAGGTATTTTTGGCAGATAACTTTCTAACGATTCAGTTTTTCTCTCCAGTTATGCAACCAGGAGTGTGAAACTTCGAATCTAGAATCAAATGGGAGTTGGGCGGGGGGGGGGAGGGGTGATTGCCCTAAACTTTCCCGAAGGTAATATCCTTTTTATGTTATATGGCAACAAAAGCAGTCATGAAACTTCTGTCAGAATTAGGTGAGGTGTTTCTTAGAGTCATACAACATGGAAACAGACTGTTCAGTACAATTTGGACATGCTGATCAAACATTCCGATCTGACCTAGTCCCATTTACTGATATTTGGCACATATCCATCTCCAACCTTCTTATTCATGTACCCATCCAGATGCCTTTTAAATGTTATAATTGTACCTGCCTACACCACTTCTGGCAGCTTGTTCCACACACTCACCATCCTCTGCATGAAAATGTTACCTCTCTGGTCCTTTTCAAATCTTTCCCCTCTCACCTTAAACCTGTGGCCTCTAGTTTTGGACTCCCTCACCCTAGGAAAAAGACATTGGCATTGCTAGGGTCAATAGCTAATCATGATTTTCTAAAATTCTATAAACCCTACAGCCACTGATGCTGCAGGGAAAAAATGCTCCAGCTTCTCCATATAGCTCAAACCCTCCAGTCCTGGCAACATCGTTGTCAATCTTTTCTACACTCTCAAGTTTAACCACATCTTCCTTTTGAAGGGAGAGCAAAATTGTATGCGGTATTCTAAAAGTGGCCTCGCCAATGTCCTGTACAGCCACAACATGATGTTTCAACTCCTATACTTACTGTTCTGACTATATACTAACTTTATCACCCCTTCATCACCCCTGTCTACCTGCGGCTCCACTTTCAAGGAACTATGCACCTTCACCATTGGGTCTCTGTTCAGTAATACTCCCCAGAGTCCTACCATTAACTATATAAGTCTTGTCCTGGTTTGCCTGACCAAACCAGTTTGTAAAGGCCAGGTGTCACTGTGGAAATGTATTTTTCAGACTGGTTGTACTTTGAGGATTCATGAAAAATTGAGCTTCGGGAAGTGCTGCATGATTGCTTTATCATAAACATGACTTTTTTTGGTAGCAGAAGCCACTGTTGGTTAATGACAGGTGTAATTCTTTGATTAAAGAATAATGATACTTTTGATTAAAGGTGAAGAGTGTGATGCTGGGAAAGCACAGCCAGTCAGGCAGCATCAGAGGAGTGCGAGAATCCACTTTTCGGGCATAAGGAATGAGGCTTGTGGGCCAAGGGGGCTGAGAGATAAATGGCAGGGGGTGGGGCTGGGGGATAGGTAGATGAAAATGGGAGTGAAAGTGAGAGGAAGGTGGAGCAGGTAAGTGGAAAGGAAGATGGACAGATAGGACCATTCGAGGGTGGTGCAAAGTTGGGAGGTTGTTACTGGGATATGGTGAAAGGAGGGAGCACTTCAACCACATGGGATCAATGTGGATTTCACCAGTTTCCTCGTTTGTCGTCCTCCCACCTTATCCCAGTCCCAACCTCCAACTCGGCATCGCCCTTTTGAGTGGTTCTACCTGTCCGTCTTCCTTCCCACCTTTCTGCTCCACCCTTCTTTCCAACCCACCACTTCCACCCATGTCTTAATCGATCTTTTGCATTCCCAGCTACCTTCCCCCAGCCTCACTCCCTCCCATTTATCTCAGTCCCCTTGGCCCGCAAGCCTCATTCCTGATGAAGAGCTTGTGCCCAAAACTCCTCCTCGGATGCTGCCTGACCGGCTTTGCTTTTCCAGCACCACACTCTCTTCAACTCTGATCTCTGTATCTGCTGTCCTCACTTTCTCCTACTTTTGCTTAAAGACTATCTTGACAACCTGCTTTGACAATTTTTTAAAAAATTCTGTGATAATTGCTTGGTTCTATCATTTTTGTTTTTCCGTAATAAGCTATGAATCTTAACTGAAATCCACCTATTTCATAGAAGTACAAAGGTTTTACTTGTGAAATATTAGTCTTCATTATAAAAAGTTAGTATATAATGGTTTTTAAAAATAAATTAAGTGCTTGTAGAAATGACTAAAGGTGAAATAGTAATGATTGTGGGAATGTCTTCATGTTCTATTTAGTCAAATTTGAGCCTGATTAACTGACTACTACGATGTTAAAAGTTCCATTTATTAAATCTAATTTTAATGTTTCTCAGAACCATAAGAACAACACTGAAGGAAGGCAATACAATACAACCTCGATTATTCGAACGAGCTGGGCGGGGAGTATTTTGTTCGGATAACTGATCTGATCATAAACAAGCGGTAATTTGAGTGTCAGTTATCTGGCAATACATGCCATAATGTCATTTTACTGATATCTGATCGTAAACAAATGGTCATTTGAGTGTCATGTTATCGAACATGCTCGGTTATCCAGCAATGCACGTCATAATGCTGTTTAATTGAATGCTGAATTGTCCTAATGCTGTTTTTATGGGGCATTAAGATCTTGTTCGGATAATCCAAAATTCAGATCATTGATGTTCGGATTATCGAGGTTGTACTGTATACTGCAGCCAGTCTCAGTAACCCAGACAATTTATTTCAGCACTACTGTTATTCAGTCAAGATATGGATGTTTTATAATAATAAGATATTCAGATCTACTGTCCTGCATCATTGAGACTCCTGCATGAAAATACTTTCACAGCTGTTTTATAATCAATAAGAAAACACTAACTTGTATTTTAAGATAATGTTAGTCTAGCATGTATCTATAACATCAGATAACTACACATACTAAATGGTAGCACAGTGTCTCATTTAAAATATTTCAGATGGGTTTTTCTCTCTTTTGACCTCAGACTTTTATCTCAAAAGATATATGTGCCAGCTACTTTTGCAGTACCTCATTTTGTTGTTGTCAGGTGAGCCTTGTGTCACGGGCTATCAGGCCTGCACCAGGGAACCAAACCCCTTTCCCTTTAAGATTTGGAGAAGCCGGTGTTGGACTGGGGTGTACAAAGTTTAAAAAAATCTCACAACACCAGGTTATAGTCCAACAGGTTTAATTGGAAGCACACTAGCTTTCAGAGCGCCACTCCTTCGCAATCACCTGATGAAGGGGCGTCGCTCCGAAAGCTAGTGTGCTTCCAATTAAACGTGTTGGACTATAACCTGGTGTTGTGATTTTTTAACCTTTCCCTTAACACAGGCCAACTACAGGCCTGCCACAACTCATCTCTCCCCAATCCAGATTAAGTAGTGGATTGACAGAGAACATGAATAGTTTGTAACAACCCCAATCTGGTTATTCACTGAATAAACTCTCAGTTCATTGATTTCATCTGTTTAAGCTCATTTTGATTAAAAATCTACTCTTGCATGGTACTTTTAAGCAATAAATATTTGGTTGGTAATTGTTCTGTTAACTACACAACGTGTTTTGCTCTTTGATACAATGAAGATTTGAATTTGAAATTAGATGGATTGCAGAACAGTTCAATAACTAACTTGGTCTTTCTTGAAAATTGTTTCAATAGGCATCCCGTGCCCAAATCTTAGATAAAGCCACAGAGTATATTCAGTATATGCGGCGGAAAAACCACACACATCAGCAGGACATTGATGACCTAAAACGACAGAATACTCTGCTTGAGCAGCAAGGTAAGATTCTAATAAAGTTCATTTGTATTTTGATTTGTAGTCTGGAAATTGTTGCAGGTTTGAGCAAACTTTATCTCTAATGAGGGAAGTGTCCCTTATACTTTGGCTCACTGTGTAGGTGCTTTTGCAATGCGTTAACTGCTTTTCCAAAAATGCACAGTACAATTTTAAAATCAATTTTTTAAAAAAAACTAAATTGTATTAAATTTGTAGTAAGAGCAATCCCTTTCAAAGGATTTTATTAGTCTTTCTTTGTGCTGTTTGAAGGTTCATTTTAAAAAGCTTAGATGATTGACCCTGCATTCAGGAGATGTGGGCTATTTGAATAGAATAGTCTGAGAATCTTTGGAAAGGCCAATGTGGGGGGGGGATCTACTGTAATTATTTCTAAATTTCAAATTTGTGGCAGTCTTGGCAGGCTGGCCGAAAATAAATTGATGTGATTGAAAATAGGTGGTTTTAAAACCTGCTCTTTCAAACAAACCTGTACAAGTTATTAATGTCTTGACAACCGGAAGCGGCAGAGACAGGCCACTATAAATGTCGGAGGAAAGATCACAGAAGCGCTTCACAGGAGGCTCCCAAACACTGAGTATGTCACCTAGACAGGGGGCGAAATGTCTGCAACACAAATTCCCAGCTCGGCGAACACAACCACAACAATGAGCGCCCGAGCTACGAATCTTCTCACAAACTTTGAATTATTTTCTGTTTTATAATCTCTAAAAGGTTACCTCATTACCTGAATTCATATTTTCTCTTTGATAGACCAACGGTTCACTGATTAATGTTGTCAATGAGATGTAGAAGTCGTCAATGTTTAATTATTAAGTATTTAAATGCAAAATTCATGCAGTGACTTTGTTTTGTTCAAGTACTGATTTTGGTCTAATGGTAGGGGCGATGGGGAACATAACTCTTAAGCATTGAAATGCAAGATCGGATCTGCTTTGCCCACCACTCTTGGACATACCAATAAGGATGGTTCAAGTTTCAACTGACAATGCCACTCCGTTTCTATGTGATTTGAAATATGACAAATCAAGACTGCTGTTGGTGAACCAGGCCTTGTTCTGAGGTGTATCAAAGTTCTCAGCACTGTTGGCTGTTAACTTGTGAAGTTTTCTGGTGCTGCCATTGCCAACCGTAGCTCAGTTAGAACATTGTGCCTCATGAGTTAAAAGGGAGCGTTCTATTCTCTCAGAGCTTGAAACGTAAAAATCAAAGCTGATACTTCAGTTTCGGACTCCAGGAGTGCTGTACTATCAGACCAGATGCCTGTCATTTGAAATTCCCAAAGGACCTTCAATTCCATGTGGCACTATTTCGAAGTAGAGTTTCATCTTAAGCAAAGTGGACTGGCTAATATTTATCCCTCTATCAGCATCGCAATGAACAGTTATCTGTTGGTCGACACATTTGTGGGAGGTTGCTGTGCACTCACTGGCTGTTGTGTTTCTCTCACTTGAAAAGTACTTGATTGGCTATTAAGTGCTTTGGGATGCCCCATAGTTGTGAAAGTTGCTTCCAGAGCATTACAGCACAGTACAGGCCCTTCAGCCCTGTGCGCCGCCCTGTAAATCCAATCTGAAGCCCATCTAGCCTACACTATTCCATTCTCATCCATATGTCTATCCAGTGACCATTTAAATGCCCTTAAGGTTGGTGAGTCTACTACTGTTGCAGGCAGTGCGTTCTATGCCCTGACTACTCTGAGGAAACAAACTACCTCTGACATCTGTCCTATATCAATCACCCCACAACTTAAAGCTATGTCCCCTCGTGCTAGCCATCACCATCCGAGGAAAAAGGCTCTCACTGTTAACCCTATTTAACTCACTGATCATCTTATATGTCTCAGTTAAGTCACCAAAACCCCTCTAATGAAAGCAGTCTCAGGTCCCTCAGCCTTTCCTTCTAAGATCTTTCCTCTATACTAGGTAACATCCTGGTAAACTCCTCTGAACCGTTTCCAAAGCTTTTACATCCTCCCTAAAATGCAGCAACCAAAACTGCACACACTACTCCAAGTGCGGCTGCACCAGAGTTTTGTACAGCTGCACATGACCTCATGCCTCAGAAACTCAGTCCTTCTACCAATAAAAGCTAACACACAGTATGCCTTAAAAGCCCTATTAACCTGGGTGGCAACTTTCAGGGGTATATGTACATGGACACAGAGATCTCTCTGCTCATCTACACTATCAAGAATCTTACCATTAGCCCAGTACTGTGCATTCCAGTTGCTCCTTCCAAAGTGAATCACCTCACGCTTTTCCACATTAAACTCCCATTTGCCACCTCTCAGCCCAGCTCTGCAGCTTACCTATGTCCTGCCCTCATCGAGGTCATTTATAAAAATGACAAACAGCAGTGGACCTAAAATATATTCTTGCAGCACACCACCAGTAATTAAACTCCAGGATGAACATTTCCTATTGACCACCACCCTCTATCATCTTTCAGATGGCCAATTTCTGATCCGATTCTGATTGATAAAATTGTTTAAAATATGCTGTACAAATCAGCATAAGCTGAATTGTATATAGCAGCTGTGTCCAATCTTTAGTTGGATTGCAAGTATAGAAATACCTGGGCTGCCTCAATGATGGCATTTACTCCTTGCATTTTCTTTCAAAGATAAATGATTTCAAACTGAGGTGAAAAAACTTAACCGCTATCCTACACATGAATCTCTGTAGTCCATGGAGTATTTACTGAAATCTGTGCATGTAATTTGCTAGACATTAATTTTATACAATATGATATGGACTTTTCCATTCACACTCTTGACATGTATCCAATTATGTCAGAATTTCACCTGGAAGTAAAATGTTCTCATCAATCAGTGTCTTGGTTTTCACATGAAGATGTACTTCTATTGAGTGCAAAACATTTTGAAGTGAATACATTATAATGCCAGAAAATGATTTGAATTAAATGCTCTACATGTACTGTTTCTGTCCTGCAATTTGACATCGAAGCATGCTGCTCCTTTGTTTGAGATGCAGCTGGTGACATCCTTTCTTTTTAAGTTATTTTCTTGTCATGTCACAAAGTCACTTATATTGTGTTTTACCTAAACCACTCTTTTTGTCTCCTTACAATCCTTTCTCTGAAGCTTTGTAATGGGTTCTATCTTGTTTGTTGAATCCCCCTATTTAGAATGCTATAGGTGGCACAACTGCTTTGTGTGCTGTCAGTGTACAACATAACTGCTTAACAAATATTTTACCACAAGGTGGTAGTAATAGTACATTGGGCATGGTTCATGCCCAATCAAGCAACTTAAAATAATTCAGTGTTAGTATACTAAAAGAGAGCTTTGCAGTGATTTACTTGAAGCTTGGTCAAATGTGGAACAATGTGTGACCACTCTCAGCTTATGCTGGAATTGTAGAACTCAAAAGTTAGCTGCTACCAAAGTAGATATGGACTAACACAATAAATCTGTGAGCTGAACAATACATAATGTGGTGAGATGGAATGTGATGTGAGTGATGTCCAAAATTTTTGAGGAAGAGGAAGTGGTTTTAAAGACATTTTAATGGTTTACTTCAGATGCATTGTCAAAAGTAATTATAAGTTGGGTTCTCGTGAACAGAACAATCCTGTAGTACCCAGCACCGATTCACTTGTTTGAATTATGTAAAGTAGCAAAGCTGCATGATATGCTGAAATACAAGAATTTTAGATTCGTGCAGTGTGGAAGTCAGCAGCAAAGAATTTCACTGTGTGTGTAGTATATAAATCAGTTGCTTTGGTTTTTATCAGTGAACTGCCTTTCTTTTGCAGTACGTACACTGGAAAAGGCACGGGCGGCTGCCCAGCTCCAGGCCAACTTTTCATCCTCCGATAGCAGTTTATACACCAATCCCAAGGGCAGTGCAGTTTCTGCCTTTGACGGAGGCTCTGACTCAACTTCAGAGTCAGAAACGGAAGAACCCCAGACGAGAAAGAAGCTGCGAATGGAGGCATGCTGAACCCCTTCAGGCAATAAACTGGCTGGCTTTTACTAGGGATTTTTGTGTATAGCTTTACTTTTCAGTGTGTCTTCTGTCAGACCCCTTTGTGCTTTAAGGATTATAACAATTGATGCTGTTAGCAGGACAGCATCTTGGTTCATCAGTAGAAGGACTTCCTGCTCTTCCTCATGAAATTACAACATGGCAGCTGTCAAACTTATTAAGGAACTCCACCTGCTGCAACAGGAACTTTGCAGCAGTTCTTGACTCACTGGCTGTGGCACCCAGTTTGGGCGTGGGGGTCGTCTAGATTTAAAAATGTGTTATTAAAAGACTAAGGAAGCAAGGCACAAGTTATTTGATGCACAATGAATCTGTATGTGTGTCTACTATTACAAACTGTTGGCCATGTAGAACTAATCTTTAATTTTTTTTTAGATGTTTTTGCTCTTATTTTATTCATTTCAATTATGAACCAGAAATTCATTGTCACTTGGCATGGAAGAGATATAGACTTCAAAACTGTATACTTCAGGCATGTTTTATTTTTCGTATTTCCTCTGTGTTTTACAGATTTTTTTTAAAAACCCTCAAATATTCTGTGCCTTGTATTGCTTTTATGTAACCCTATGAAATGATGGAACAGCTTAAGTGCCCTAAAGCTATGCTTAATGGTACTGAAATGTCAAAAGTCAATACATCCAAAATGGGTATGTTAAGTTTAAATGTTTTAGCAGGAACCAAAATAATTGTATTTAAGCCTCAGTCTGCATAATACAATGTACAAAATTAAATTGATTTACATTACAGCTAATTATTGATGTCTGAACAATCAGCTGGCTGCCAAGCACTATTCAGGCTGTGTTGGGGAGGGGGGGGTGTACATTTGTCTGTCTCTGCCTTTTCAATTATTGGTCAAAGCTTAAACTAGCTTGTAGCATTATGTAGATTTGTCTCTTGTTATTTGATTCCATTCCATGGAAATTACAGGTATGTTGTACATACTGCCACAAATTGTCTTGCAAGTTGAGGCTGACCTTTACTATGAGACTATAAATAAAAACTATTTTATCCTTGTTATTTGTGATAGTTAATAGTCTTTACTAACGTCAAAGGGAAGAACACATTAGCTTCATTCAACCTACTTGCAACTGAATGAATTTGATATTGCTATCCAGTTGTCCAAAGGGGGGAAGAAGCTGTTTGAGGTTTATGCTAAATTGAAGTGTGAAGTGCATATCTCTCTCCTCAAGAACAACTGTTATTTTGTCCTGAATAGTTGCATTAACATCAACAATGTAGTTCTTTTATTTCTGTGTAAAGGAATAAGAAGTTAGATTTATGTATCACGTTCCTTGACCTTTGATTGGAAGTACTCCAGCCAATGAAGTATTTTTGAAATGGAATATCTTTCCTGATATCATAGCAGTGTCTCAGTAGCTGTGTTCATAGTTTGTTTTAAATCTTGTGTCTTTGGCAAATCATTCTGATTTGAAGTTTAAGTAAAGCTTGTTTTAGGAGAAATTTTTTTAAAATGCTCCTGTGACAAAATGACTCTAGAAATACAGTATATTTTAAGAAAATACATCTAGACGTGTGGTATTCCACCTGGATCTTGATTGTGTATGGCTGTATTGTAGGTTAATCTTTGGTCTTTGTAACAACTGTTTGGAATATGTCTAACACAGCTTGGGGCTTTAGTCCATTGCTGTTCATTTGGAATGGAAATTCTTAAGTATATGCTGAGTTCAGTCCTTGAATCTATGTACGAATGCCGATTTATTGAAGATTTAACATGTTTGAGAATTGTTTATATTTAATTTCTTGAATTCTGCCCAAACTGATGGCAATTCATGTCAGTCTGCTACATTGGTTGTACAAGTTAAAACTAATCTTTTTGTTCCCCAAACTAATTTTTGAGAGAGTGTAAGCTCAGTTGCGTAAATACACAAGCGTTTGCAGTTTGCTCACCAAGAAAGTTCTGGATGGTGAACTTTAAAACTGCTATGAAATTTCCTGAGGTGAAGGAAGTGTGGAAGAACATTGCTGGCTTTCTCTCGAAGCTTTGCACTTTTCCTGATGTACTGATAAATGTTGTAAAGCTGTCATTCCTCACTCAGAGTTACCTTCTTAAATAAATTACAGAGCAAGAGAACAGTGACTTCTGTGCTAACAGAAAAAGGAAATCTGAACAATATTTAACATTTAAAGCAAGGTATTTTTAATAACAGGTTGAGGTTCCATGTGCATCATGGAATGTTAATGGAAGCTCCAACTGCAGGAATCTGATTAGTTGAGCTTGCACAGAAGAAGCTGGTTTGTAACACCCCTAATGCAGTTGGAATTTTCGAAGTTCAGGCCCCATTCTGGAGCAATTCTATGATTTGCATAACAGCAATTCCATAAACATGAACAATTCCCATAAAAGTAGTCAATATTTTATGATGCAGTGATAAAGAAGCTAACTAGCACCGTAGGTAAGCTTTTTAAACTTTCTGTAGAAAGGAATATTGGAAGACCCTATTTTGTCTAGATCAGAGCTTTTGAAGTAATAATGCTAATGTTCACAGTATTTAAATTTAACACTTGCTTATGAAAAAGGTTCTTGCTCTTTCTCCAGAAATGAAAATATAACTAATGGAAAGTCTAGTTCCCAGTTTGTACTCAAAGGCTAATGTGGCTTGCATAGTTCTACCTGCAGGTCCAGTTTCTTTCTTTGCATGAATTGTTTGGTGGTAGCCTTTTCATTTTGACTATTCTGTAAATTCTACAGCTCAGAAATAACTCATTTTGATGCAACTGGTCAAAACTGATTATCAGTATAATGTATTTCTTTCTGCTTTGTGTGTTTATCTGGCTTTGCCTTAAATGCATCCTTAATGTTCTCAACTACTTCTTGAATAAAGTTACGCAAATTCCTACTTCTGGCCAACTAACAACACGTTTCGAAGACAACAACTTGACTGGTAAGAAAACTGCTTGTCTACAACTGCTTGCCGCACATTGCTGTTTGGAAATGAAGCCTGGATGTCCAGTGGTTTACATCTACATCACATGGAAAGACAAGATCTCCAAGGCATTTGAGGTCAAGTATGCTCGTCCTGATCAAGGTCTGTATGCTAGGCCTGTTGGAAGATACCCATGACTGAAGGATATTCAATACAGGGAGGTAGCTGGGCTAAGAGAGCAGGGCTCTCAAAATTGCTTCAAAGATCCTGTGAAAGCTCTGTGTCAACTAGGAAACTCCAACTGACCATCTGTGCATTTGCAGTAAGTGCTACCACTTTGGCTTCAGAAGTTTCAAAGTTTAAAAGCCCTGCAACAAGACATCAGCAGTGATCACCCTGCCGCACCAGCAAAGGACAACTTCATGTGTGGTACTTGTGGCAAGTAGAGACATAGAGATGTACAGCACGGAAAAAGGCCCTTCGGTCCGGCTCGTCCATGCCAACCAGATATCTGAACCCAATTTAGTCCCACTTGCCAGCACCAGGACCATATCACTCCAAACCCTTCCTATTCGTATACCCATCCAGATGCCTTTTAAATGTTGCAATTGTATCAGCCTCGACCACATCCTCTGGCAGCTCATTCCATACACGTACCACCCTCTGCATGAAAATGTTGCCCCTCTCACCCCTTAGGATGGCACGGTGGCTCAGTGGTTAGCAGTGCTGCCTCACATCACCAGGGTCCCAGTTCAATTCCAGCCTCCGGCAACTGTCTGTGTGGAGTTTGCACATTCTCCCTTTGTGTGGGTTTCCTCCGGGTGCTCCGGTTTCCTCCCACAGTCCAAAGATGTTTAAGGTCAAGTGAATTGACCATGCTAAATTGCCCATAGTGTTAGATGCATTAGTCAGAAGGGTGGGTTACTCTTCAGAGGGTCAATGTGGACTGGTTGGGCCTAAGGGCCTGTTTCTACACTGTGGGTAATCTAATCTAAACCTATACCCTCTAGTTCTGTTCTCCCTCACCCCAGGGAAAAGACTTTGTCTATTTACCCTACCCATTCCCCTCATGATTTTATAAATCTCTATAAGGTCACCCTTCAGCCTCTGACGCTCCAGGGAAAACAGCCCTAGCCTATTCAACCTCTCCCTATAGCTCAAATCCTCCAACCCTGGCAACATCCTTGTAAATTTTTTCTGAACCCTTTCAAGTTTTTGTTCCAAAAGTACAATATATCTTGTCTGATGTCACCAAGGTTTGGAGCTGCATTCTTAACACCTCTCAGAAGAACACCAGTCGTCTTCCATTGATATTCGTTTTGTTTCCCTGTTTAGTGGATTAATCTTTCCACACCTACCTGATCAAACCTACCTTACCTTCATAATTTTAATATCTTGGATGCTTGGAACTAGTTTATCACAATTTTGATTAACCCAATACTGAAAGTGATTTTTCCTCTTTTGGCACTTGCTGGTCGATTTACAATTATGGTTCAGAGATACTACTGTGGCAATGTTGTCCACAGTTAATTCTATTTTAGGAATACTAAGCAATTTCAGGTCTGTCGCTGCAATTATATGAAACACAGTGCTACCCACTTGTGACCCACAACCACTACATTGAGTTCTTGATACACACTTAATAACATGGTGGAATTTTAGAACCATTTTTAATTGCTACCTTAAGATGCCTTGAATTTTCCAGTTATTAGTATTCAAATTGCACCTGTATTAGTAGGAGAATCTTTGTCATTGTTACAATGGACCATGATCTCAATGTCACGGAAATGATCTGTCATTGGTATAGGAAGAACACGTGTTTATGCTGTTTTGCAATGTGCTGAAAAATCGGCTTCCTCAGCTGCCTGTATATCTAAATTCATATTTTAACAAGTTCTCTGTTCCTTCAGATAGCAAGGTGGTCAGAAGGGTAAGTGTTGGCAGCATTGTAGGTGTGAGTACCCTGGTAACAGCTGAACAGATCAGAAAATTGAATTGTATGGAGGGAGCTAATGCAAAGAATAAACAAAAAAACATACAGTTGTCAATCTAACATGCAATTGAATAATATTTGGAGCATACTTGTGCTGAGATTTTGGGGACTTTAAAAGTTCATGGTAAAGTCGCCAATTGCAATTGTTAAATGAGTTTCAAAACAAATTTTTTTTAAAAGTTAAGTTCAAGGAGAAAATGACAGGAGTTTCTGCTACCCTCTATTGACATTGTTTGATCTTTAAACGTCGGAACAAAACTAGCTTTTTTACCAAAAAAAAAACAAGTGAGCTCGTTCGAACAAACCCTTGACAACAATGATATTAAAGTGCCCTTTGTTAGAGCTCAAAAAGAATGGACTTAATCTGTTGCACACTTGTTTGCCTATAATGACCATTCATGTAATTTAGGAAGTTGTGCTGAGATGTTTCAAACAGTTGCAATGACACAATGGCATGCATTCAGCTGCTATATTGGTACCAACATTAAAAACATTCATCAACTGTAATTTTACTGCCTTCTATACTTTCAAATCCAACCCAAGTGAGCAAGGAAGGAAAATAAGAGCAAAGAAAGCTGGAAAATCTCAGCAGGTCTGATAGAACCTGTGCTGAAAGAAACAGCTAACATTTCCAGTTGATTAGCCAGTCTTTCTCCACAACCTTGGAGCTTGTTCAAGATACACAAACAGAACTGATTAGTCACAAACAAGGTGAAACAATTTTCTCTTATCTCGGGTTATCACTTTTCCCCTTTGTCCATCTCTACTTGTGCATTTTTCGATGCCCTTTCCAACAACAGAAGTTTCAAATTCTCCTGTCTCATAGTTGAGGATGGGGGTGAATGTTTCTTTGTATCATTTATAATCTGCCAAGTTGAACTTGTTCCAGTATTGGAGAGCCCTTGCCTCCGCTCTTCCTCCAGATAAATATTGTTGGATCAGGAGACAAAATAGTTCTAACCTCTGCCTGACTTTTTGTCAGATATGCAAAACACTCTGAACAATTGTTTAAAGTCATGTTTTTTAATGTGTAGTTGAATCTGGATTGGCCTAGGGGTTGGGGAACAAGTGCATTGTCAGCATGACATCCTGCAGTTGGGACAACTTTATTTTTCTCTTCATCCATTTTATTCCTTTTTGTTCATATGGTGCTCCTTGCTCACTTCTGAGTGAGGAGCACTTGTATTCCTTTGACCATATAATGTATGGTCATCTCCTTACTGATCTGTTATATCAGCAGTTTTCAACCCATTTAACTCTTCATCCTGTCACTAAAGTCTCATGTCTTTTTCTCTTCATTTCAGTCATACAAAAATGTCTGCCTATATTTCAATAACCAGGCTTGCTCAGGGTAATGGTTCTGAAATGTCAAACCCCTGTGTATACAAATGTTGACTGATCTGTTGTGTGCTTTCTATATTTTCTTCCCTCTGTTTCCTGCAAGAGTTCCTGAACATAACTCTTCAAAGATCACGTTTGAGGTGGGAAATAGTCTCCTCGGACCAACGATAGCAATTGTGGAGAGTTGTCGTCCAGTTTAGAGATTCGGGTGGGACAATCCTGGACACGCTGGATCAATGTGACCACACAACATTGAAGAATATTTTGGACACAACCATTATCCAATTTCAGAAAATGTTTCGGAGGCCTGAGGTGTTTGTGTCAAATTGTAACAGCTAGGGGCTTACAAATAAAGCTCTGTCATTGCATGAGGTTGGGTGAAAACCAGCATACACGTGCCCAAGCCTGTAAAAAGGGGCGGCTGACTAAGTGTTTGGAATGAGAGGTTGGGAAGACGAGCTGCTGTGTGAATGAGGGTTAGGAATCTGTGTTGGGAATAGTGGTAAGGAGAGAAGGTCTGATTACGATGCACGGTGCATAACCTTTTAAAAAGTGATGTGCTTGAAAACATATTTTCACATGATTTGTTAATTTTAGTATGTGAATCTTTAATAATATGCTGAATTCTGTGCTGTTTTGTGGCAGCTGTTATGTTTTGTCTTTGCTGAGCTTGAGTTTAATTTTCAGGAGTTTAAATGGGATCACATGAGAAAGTAGTTTGGGAAGCTTTGGTTTAGTATGTTTCTCCAGTTTGTTGAAATTATTTCTGTATTACAGATGAATCTTAAGAAGTTGCAATGTTTGTATAAGTCATGTTATCTGCCTCCCATAGGATACTACTGAATGCACTTGTCTTAGAATATGTGTCCATCTGGTTACAGAGAAAAAGCAGGTGCGCACAAGCCTATAGATAAAAATTTAGGTAATTCTTATTGCTGAACATTACATTGTTGCAATTGCCCAACAGTTTGTGGCATTTCCGTCCTCATTGCAAAAGTTATCTCTTGCAAACTACTGGCGGAAATGAATATGATGTTAGAACAAATACACCACATTTTAACGCACAAACCATTTAGGTATTTGCTTAACTCCAACCATTTCTCACCTGCAGTGACCTGATCAATGTCAACAAAATAAGTGCTGTTGAATGAATGAATGACTTTATTGTCATAGGTATTTTACAGTAAGATAAGCAGTAAATACAGTGAAAAGTTTTTCCAATGTCATCATGATTTGGTGCCATTTTGAGAATAGTTTAATAAAAAGGAAGAAAGATATAGCTTCAAAGGAGTCTGTCAATTCTGAGCCTGTGCCACCATCCCTCCACCACCGTCTATGCCTGACCCAACCACTGTCGGAGTTGTCACTCTTCAGGTCCCATCTTTTGCCACTGGGCTGATTCTCCTCTGCCACTACTTCGCAACCACCTATACCAGACCCACTAATGGCAGAATCACATCTTAAGCCATTGGGCCCAGCTCAATGACATCTCTGCTTTACATCACCACCATAGGACCCAACCACTGACGATGTCTATCTTAAGGTACCATCTCTTGCTGCTGGGCCTACCTTGCCAATGCTGTCTTTGTTGATGTAGCAGCTGCCAATTCCAATGCCAGATCCCATGCTCACCTCGGTAAAGTAAATAGGGACTCACTTCAATCCACAGCGAAGCCACTCATCACTGCCATGAGGTCCATGCTGGACCCACTCGAGTCCATGCTGGGAATCCCTCCCTGCCATTTATATTATCTGAGCTCAAGATAAGAAGCAGGTACTGGGGAAGAAAAGCAGTGGGAGTGGACGAGTGCTAGCTCAGGAGCCCTACTCTACCACTATCTTGATGTTGTTACAGGTAAAATTGACAACCCATCTGAATAAAAAGCAGCAAACATACTGCGGCAGTCTGGCAGGTAGCTAACCCAATAGTTTCTCAAGTGTTGAGCATGATGCCTGATAGCAACAAATTTGTGAAGATATATTCTTTGGACAAGATTGTTATTAAGCTACCAGTACAACAATTAAATTGCAGGTTTCCAAAGAATAATCCATCTGGATTTAATTTTGCTTTCTTTCTTAAATGGCCACAGCCTTTGGTGGTATGGAGAAAATCTAAGCCAAATTGTGTTGGTTGGCTGTGTTTATAATAGTATCCAACAAATCTCACTCAATCAGCTTAAAAGGTGTGTTTAATGGTGAACCCAAGCCAGGTCAGCGGTGGCAAAGCCAAACCACTTGGAAAAGCCAGAGGGGGAAGAAAAAACACAAATCACAACCTCATTTAAAATCAGACCTAATAATACTGGACAAAAGAGGTGTAGCTAAGATCAATCCAAAGCCTTAAGTAATCTTGATCAAATAAACCAAAAAGTATGTTCTGATAATTTAAAGAAAGATTTATAAAGTTTATCCAAAGAAAAATAAAATCAAAAGCCAACATCTGTTTTGCTGGAATTTTGGGAGTTGACTGGCCAAGGTCTTAGCTTGGTTTGCAGGTTTGAGCTTGCTCTTGTCTAAGGGGAGAAATGTTCAATTGTGTTGGACAGAAAAACAGAACGTTAGATTCAACCTTCTGGCAACAGCAGGGTCAGCAATAGGCTGTGGTGTGCACCAGCAAACACTCAATCATATGACTTTGCGATGCTTTCACGATCACAGGAGCAGCAAGATCATTTTCATGGCAATAGTAATGTTCAGGGTGGGTCTACAAATTTGATAGAGATAGTAGTAAAGTGCCTACGTTATGCAGTTCATCCTCCGAATAATGCAAAATTTCAAGTCTCTGCATGGTCCCAAATTATGGTATAAAAGTTTCAAAAGATTTTGATCTTTTAAACATCCAATTAGTTCACATTGTGATTTAGACCTGTTTAATGTTCATGTAAAATTCAGAGGTATATTGTTCTTAGTATTAAACACACAGCAACAAAGTTTGAAAATTCATAGCCTTAACAGAGAGCCCAGAACTAGAGGGCATAGGTTCAGGGTGAGAGGGGAAGTTTTATAAAAGGGACCTAAGGGGCAACTTTTTCATGCAGAGTATTAAATCAGCTGCCAGAGGAAGTAATGGAGGCTGGTACAATTGCAACATCTAAAAGGCATCTGGATGGGTATATGAATAGGAAGGGTTTGGAGGGATATGGACTGGGTGCTGGCAGGTGGGACTAGGTTAGGGTGGGTATCTGGTCAGCATAGACGGGTTGAACTGAAGGGTCTGTTTCCGTGCTGTACATCTTCATGACTCTTAAGTTGGTGAGATATGACCTCCACTTATTGAATCATCTTGCATCTAAAATGATGATGTCTACCATATCTCTGATTCTTTTTCCAATAGTTTGTCTGCCACCAAGATTAGGTTGTCTGCCTGTACTAGCTCAGGCCTTCTTGCCCTTTCAACAAATATAAATCCTAACAGTCCTCCAGTCCCATTGCTATAATCAAGAAGGATTGGAAAATGACGACGAAACATCCACCATCTCATCCTTTGATTCCCTTTATAGCATAGGATATAATTCATCCGGATCAGGTGATTTATCCATAAATCCTCCCTCACTTTGTTTATCTCATCCAGCGTTTTGCACTCCTGAAATATACTGTCTGCTTCATCCCTTTTGTAAACACAAGCACAACGTATTCATTAACAGCTAAGCCCAAACTCTGTGTTTCTAGCCACAAATTATTTTTTTGGTCTCTCGCTTTTTATATATTTATAGAATGCCTTTGGACTGGCTTTGGTTTTAATTGCCAATATGTTTTCATTCCCTCTCTTTGCCTTCCCAAATTCCTATTTTTAAATGTCCCCCTTGTACTTTCTACATTCCTTTAGCTACCTGTAGGATTGTGCTTTTGGCAGTTGACAAAAGTTTTCTTGCTTTTTGCCTTGTCCTAGTCTATGTGTTCTTTGACACTAGGGCAATGTGTTGATTTGGACTTTTTTTCTTTGTGAGAACACATACATTCTGAACTGTCTTTCTTCAACAACCCCCATTCTTTAGAATCAATCTATGTTTTTACTCAACCTGTTCAGGGATGTTATTTACATACCTCTGGAGCAGATGGAACTTGAACCTGGGCCTCCCAGTCTAGAGGTAAGGGCACTACCACTATGCCACACAAAGGCCCTTACCCCCATTGCTTTGACATTGATTTAATTTCAAGCAGCATTTTCCAATCCACCTTTGTCAAATCATAGTTCTGCTTCGTTATCTCGGCCATTCCCCAAATGATAACTTGTATTCCAAATCTATTGTTATCCTTTTCCATAATTCCTTAAAGTCCATCTGAATGATGATTACTACCACCAAAATCCTCCTCCACTGATATCTTTTCCATTTGCCCACATTAATTCTTCAAAACAAAACAAAAATTGCTGGGTCAAACTCAAACAGCATAATTCAAGAGGGAAAAAAAAAGAATGTTTTGAGTCCCACAAATACCCAGACCTGCTGGAGATAGGAATCAAAATCTTTGTTCATTTACAGTTATTTATTTTACTTTTGTTCAGACTGCCCCTTTGACTGTTGGGCTGTGTACTGACTGAAGAAGTTCTAATAACATGTTTTAAGAATTCTGTACCGTCCATACATTTACAATGAAATTACCCCAGTTAATATTAGGGTAGTTGATTCCTTACATTTCCTCTACATTTTTCATATTTGCTCATCTGTCTGGGGATCTTTAATTTACTTCCAGCAATGCACACTTATCTCAAGAGGGTTGGAATATAAAAGCACCGTTGTGCTACTGAGACTTTATAAAGCTCTGGTTAGGCCCCATTTGGAGTACTGTGTCCAGTTTTGGTCCCCACACCTCAGGAAGGACATACTGGCACTGGAACGTGTCCAGCGGAGATTCACACGGATGATCCCTGGAATGGTAGGTCTAACATATGAGGAATGGCTGAGGATCCTGGGATTGTATTCATTGGAGTTTAGAAGATTAAGGGGAGACTTAATAGAGACGTACAAGATAATACATGGCTTGGAAAGGGTGGACGCTAGGAAATTGTTTCCGTTAGGTGAGGAGACTAGGACCCATGGACACAGCCTTAGAATTAGTGGGGGTCAATTCAGAACAGAAATGCAGAGACATTTCTTCAGCCAGAGAGTGGTGGGCCTGTGGAATTCATTGCCGCAGAGTGCAGTGGAGGCCGGGACGCTAAATGTCTTCAAGGCAGAGATTGATAGATTCTTGTTGTCTTGAGGAATTAAGGGCTACGGGGAGAATGCGGGTAAGTGGAGTTGAAATGCCCATCAGCCATGATTGAATGGCGGAGTGGACTCGATGGGCCGAATGGCCTTACTTCCACTCCTATGTCTTATGGTCTAATTGCCCTCTTTGTTCCTTAGTTTAATTGAGTTTGATGTTCTTACAAACATTACCCTTTTCACAGCTGTATTTATTTCTTTAACCAATATTGTAACTCCCTTCCATTTTATCCATCTCTTTAAATCAAATGAAAACTCCATAATTTTGAACACTAAGCTGCCATTCATTTCCTCCTTAATGTAATTTTTTAATGAGTGGATTTTTCAAGGAGTGGCAATTGGCATGAGATCCTACTCAGCCCTAGATTTTTTTTTTGATAACAAAAGTGGAAGATTTCTAACATAAGATTCCTGTCAGGTCTCCTCCTGAAATGCAGAGCCATACTTCCACTCTTGACAGTTTGTTCATAAAGCAGTGCTGTTAGGGGAACACAAAACACAGCCCCCTTTTCACAGCAGTCTGTTGCTCTATTCTACATTTAAAGCTCAAGACTGTTGCTTTGACAGCTATTATCAAGGGTGCCATGAAGGTGAGGTGTCAGATGGGTGAGGGGGGCATAGTACCAGGTAAGTAGGGTACAGCAGGATATCAGAGTGTCAGGTGAAGAGGAGGCTCACTAAGAAGGTTATTGCCCAGTGTGGGTAAGGTACCAGGATAAGTTGAGATGGGTGGGAGAAATCAGGTCCACCAGGGTGGGTGTCAGGTTGTGGGGTTCAGATCCCCAAAGTATGTTGAGTTCGCAAAAGATGAAAGGGGAATTGATTGTGGAACATTTGAGCAGCAGAGGTGTGGAGTGGGAGAAATTTTGAGTGGAGGAATATGTCAGTGGTGAGGGAAAAAGAGCACAGTCAGTGGCAAAGCAAGGGGGAGTCATGCAGAGGGGTGTGGATGCCCGGTGAGATAAATTATCTGGGAGGAATGTCCCCATTCACAACAACCAGACTTGAGCTGATAATGTGCAACAAACTTCTGTTTCTCACCAACCCTCCATTTACAGCCCTACCTTATTTATTCAATTCACCAGGACACTGATTCCAGTCTGATTTATTGCCAATAGGTGCAGGAGTAGGCCATTCTGCCCTTCGAGCCAGCACCACCATTCATTATGATCATGGCTGATCATCCTCAATCAGTATCCTGTACCTGCCTTATTCCCATAACCCTTGATTCCACTATCCTTAAGAGCTCTATCCAACTCTTTCTTGAAAGTATCCAGAGGCTTGGCCTCCACAGCCTTCTGGGGCAGAGCATTCCATACACCCACCACTCTCTGGGTGAAGAAGTGTCTCCTCAACTCTGTTCTAAATGGCCTACCCCTTATTTTTTTAAACTAAGTGGATAGATTCACTTTTCCTCAGTCTTGGTGCCAATGACTCATGCATCAAAAATACATTGCTGTTTAAGCCACTATATTTGACCTTCTGGTTTGTTTGTTCCTAGGCTAATTTGGACTGCAGTTAGGTAACAATCCAGAAAATAGTATCCATGATGATATGCATTTTATCTTTGATCCTAGTTCCTTAACCTCTCAGCTGGTTCTAGCTATAACTTTGTTTTCACATCATCAGCCAAAATCTGAACATCATTTAAATATTGCCACGTCAACACATTATTTCAGTTTCAAAGCCATGAATGATATAGAACACTATATAATCATCAGTGAATATCCCCACTTCTGACTTTACAACAGTGAAGCTAATTGATGATACACGTGAAGATGGTTGGGCTGAGAACAGTACCATGAGGAATTCCTGCAGAAATGTCCTCCAGCTGAGATGGTTAACCTCCGACAACATATGTTTCTTTGTACCACATTAAGACTCCAACCATGGTGAGTCTTCCCCTTAATTACTATCAAGCTTCAAATTAAGAAAGGCACTCAACAAAACTGCAGTACAGGAATTGTTGAAGATGCTAACAATGTATGTAGAATCTTATTAAAATTGAATTTAGTAAAGACGGTAGAAATTATGAGGTGAGAAGAAAGAATTCATCAGTTGATGCATGTGATGTGCCACAAGGATTAGTGCTGGGTCCACTGCTTTTCGTCATTTATATGTAGGGAACTTGTGAGGTATAGTTACTAAGTTTCCAGGTGACACCATCATCAGAGGTGTAGTAGACAGCGAACAAGGTTACCTCAGAGTACAACAGGATCTTGATCAGATGGGCTGGGTGGTGGCAGATGTGGAGTTTAATTTAGATAAATGTGAGGTGCTGCATTTTGGAAAGACAAATCAGGGCAGGACTTGTACACTTATTGGGGAGTGTTGCTGAACAAAGAGACCTTGGAGTGCAGGTTCATAGTGCCTTGAAAGTGGAGTCACAGGTAGATCAGATAGTGAGGAAGCCATTTGATGTGTTTTCCTTTATTGGTCAGAGCACTGAGTGTAGATGGTGAGAGATCATGTTCCATCTGTACAGGGTATTGGTTAGGCCACTTTTGGAATATTGTGTGCAATTCTATCAGAAAGATGTTGTGAAACTTGAAAGGATTCAGAAAAGATTTACAAGGATGTTGCCAGGATTGGAGGGTTTGAGCTATAAAGAGAGGCTGAATAGGCTGGAGCTATTTTCCCTGGAGTGTCAGAGTCTGAGGGGTGACCGTATAGAGGTTTATAAAATTAAGGGCATGGATAGGATAAATAGAAAAGGTCTTTTCCCTGGGGTGAGGGAGTCCAGAACTAGAGGGCACAGGTGAGAGGGGAAAGATTTAAAAGGTACCAGAGGGTGGTGCACATATGGAATGAGCTGCCAGACCAAGTGGAGGCTGGAACCATTAACATTTAAAAAGGCCCCCGGATGGGTAGCTGAATAGGAAGGGTTTAGAGGGATGTGAGCCAAGTGCTGGCAAATGGGACTAGATTAATAGGCAGGGAGCCATTAAATTTAGGTGGCTTTCGGACAATCGCAGCATTGACTTATGGTTCCAAAATTGCTGCTGTACACAGACCTTGGAGGTTCATGCACCTAGAAGCAAAATCAGTGTATGCTGCTGAGGACTAACTGGGCTGATTTCTTTTTAACACTAATCTGACTGCAATAAAATTTGCCATTTCTTTCTACCTGAAGCAGTCAGGAAGTTTGCATTGTTTTTCATCACATGTGGAATGTGTGAATCACTGGCTGGGCCAGCATTTATTGCCTATTCATAGTTGTCCTTGAAATGTTGGTAGTGATCTGCTTTGTTAAACTGCTGCAATCCAGTTGGTAAAGTGATTATGGGATGAGGGAGGCCTGTGCTGCCCACCCTTTCCCCAGTGGAGGGCCTTAACTGGACACTTTCTACCTGGCTTCAATTTACAGGCTGAGAGATGGTGAGAGAGAATTCACAACTTGGGAGACAGCTTGGAAAGCCATTTTGTTCCGTCTTCAGGCACAAAGTATAACACGCCCCTCTTAGTGGATCCTTATCAACATCCCTCCCCCAAAGTCTACAATCCACCTCCCCACCCAGCCATCAAGATGTTCACCCATGTCAATGTGTGGAGTTTGCATTCTCCCCATGTGACTATGTGGAGTTTGCACATTCTCCCGTGTCTGCGTGGGTTTCCTCTGAGTGCTCCGGTTTCCTCCCACAGTCCACCAGGTTAGGTGGATTGGCCATGCTGAATTACCCATAGTGTTAGGTGATGGGGTAAACGTAGGTGAATGAGTCTGGGTGGGTGGGTGGCAGGTTGGTGTGGACTTGTTGGGCCGAAGGGCCTGTTTCCACACTAAGTAATCTAATCTAACTAGAACTCCAGTATTAGGTTTGCATAATGGCTTATTGAGGCAATTGCCCTACTTTGGCAAAATAACATGACGACTAGAGATCAAAGGTATAAATAGAAGTTGTAGAAACATTTATTTTAATTACTGCAAATATAAAATTGATCTGTATTTCTGCTTACGTTCAATTTAAAATCCAACTGCAAAACAGAGAAATTTTGTCAATTTGCTGAACAAACTAACCTCTCTCAAGATAATGGTCATGTGTTAAAAGACTCTGTAATATGCCCAACTTGCCGAACATAACTGGATTCTGCTGTCAACTACTGACAATCACCATTACCCAGTAATATTAGTAACATCAAATAGGCTGCATAAACAAACCAATTGAAGAGTTTTCACTGATGAGAGTCAGGAAATAAAATGTACTGAATATCCTTCATTTGTTAATCACTTTACAGAGATTAAAATAAGGATTGTGTCTTACGGTGATTAAGGGATAGGAAGGATCATAAACCTCAAAACAATTAAAAACCTTTCAAATATATCACTGTACACATTTGAGATTTCATAAACAAAATTAGATTTTCAGAGAAGTTGTTACATTAATTATGAACTTAGTGTACTGTTTCAAAATAAGTTGTACCTTATTCAGCAAGTTGCAACATTTGTCAAGGAATTTTACAGCAAAATGGTGTAACACAAAAAAAATGAAAGTGCAGAGCTCTGATGAAATGTCAACGTTTTTTCTTCCATAAATGCTGCAGATATACTGAATATTTCCCACACCGATTTTATTTGAGATTTCCGACATTCACAGCAATTTAAGTGATTTATGATGATTTCATTGGTAGGAACTACATAGGCACAATCTGGACTAGCTGGGAAGCACTGACAGCAACATCTGGATTTCTGCATTTAACACTGAACTGCAAAATCCAGGCCAATACATATCACTGCACAAAGCAAAACATCAGAATATTTTATTAACGTATGCCAGATGTGGACAAGGTGTGAATAGCTGCATATTTAAATAAAAGGTACATTTTTCTAGCACAGATGCTTGTGTTGTGCTAATCTTTGTCCAATTTGCAGTTGGTGTTAAAAGCAAAACTGGTTCACCCCCTCAGATACAAACAGCAAGATGTAAACATGCAGAAGCAAGATTAGAAATTCAAAACAAAGGTGATTTTTAATTTTTAAACAAGCGAAATAGGTATAAAAATTGCACACCTATGTGCTGTAACAGACAAGTTCACACAATAAATTTGATAGAAGATAGTCAAAATTACAATGTCCTTGCAGAGGTTTCATTTAAACTAATCCATTTGGAACATCACTTGCCACATTTCAACATTTCCACATTAAAACAAAGAATGCACATGGAAAATAATTATTTACAACCTGGAGCAAGTTTAATTTTGATGGCAAGCAATCCAAACATTAATTTTCAGATAAACCACAGAGAGTATTACTCATTTTTAAAATTACTAACATGATGGGGTTAACTCTTGGTCATAGCCACATAAGAAGTTCAATATTTATACCTGCAATCAAACTGCTAAGTTACTTTAAAAAAAGCTTTACAGAAGTAGTCTTAATGCAACAGTTAGTATACCCTCTGATGTGGGCTCAGGAGTATTGCAATCACAGAGAAAAATGTAGAGAGAGGCACCAAGTGAAGCTTAGGCACTTATCTGTCAATGTTATTTCACAACAGATCCATTGTGAAGAGAAGCAACTTTATTCATTTTGTACATATATTGCCAACTGCAATTAGAAAAATCAATCTTTGCACTGCAAGATCTTTCCATTGGCCAACAAGGCAGGCTACATGCATACCGAAGTGACTCCAGTCATGACATGGATGGAATTGGGACCATTCATATTCCTGACTGACTGAGAATCAGTGATTGAAGTTCCAGTAAAACAGCTGGTTTGAAACCTCAGACCGTCAAGTGCAATTCTCAAAAATGTTTTGAGACTTCTATGTTTTACAATGTGCAGTTGCAGGGTTGGCAGAACAGGACCAGGTGATACAGCTGTGAGACACTCAGCAAGCCTAAAACCTGTCTCTTACATTTGTCTGTCATTAAGCAGTGCTGGGTCATATTACAGCATAAAAGACAAGAGGAAGAGATTCTTGTGGTGAAATGGTAGTGTCCCTAGCTCAGAGTCAGAAGTCCAAGGTTCAAGTCAAACTGTATCATAACATATCTGAACAAGTTGATTAAAATGTTGAAAACATGAAGACAAAGTTTTTTTTAAATGTACTATTACTTTAAAAGCAAAGTACTACAAATGTTGGAAATCTGAAACTAAAACAAGTGCTGGAGAAAGTCAGCAGATCTGCAGAGAAAGAATCAGTTAATGTTTCAAGTTCAGTATGATTCTTGCACACAAACTATTAAATATGTTTTTCTCTCCACAGATGCCATTCCTACTGCTGACATTCTACAGGCCTTTCTATTTTTATCCCATTGATCATTTGCGTTTCCAGGCATGATTTTCATCCATTAGGTATGATGAACCTTCTCAGTTAAACACATTTTATTATGACAAGTTTGCAAAACATACAACAAACTGCTCAACTTAAGTCTAGGGCATTCAACAATTCTTTGGTCATCCAATAAGCAACGTAATCCTTTATATAGAAAAAGAAAAGCACAATAAACTCTTATGAAACAATGAAAATTCATTCAGACAAAATGGAATGCTTGAAAAGATTATTTTTATTGCAACTGTGATAAATTATTTCTGAAGCCAATATAAAGCACAGTGCTATACTTGCACTAATCCTATTCGGTTTTACTGAGGAATTCAGTTATGAAACTAAGAACACTTAAAGATACCACACTTTCTCCAGCATTGAGGAGCAAGTTGCTGAACATAGACTAGTCAGTCACAGTATAGGCAGTGCCAATGGCTTGTTGTTGTCAGAAGCAAATAACTTGATACTAGTCCCTGCTTCAAGTGAATCATTTTACTTTGTAAACCACAATTCTTTGCGCTCAGGTTACACAATTTGTACTTGGAAAGTTAGTTACTTTGAATACATAATGAATTTAATTTGAATTGCTTTTCATCTGTGGTACTGGTAGCTTGAGGAAGTGCATAACAGCTTGTGCTACTTTTTCAGGACTAATGTTGTATACAGGATGGATTGGTTCCTGTTGAAGGAAAAGAAATATCAGAGTATATATTTCCATTTTTAACCTACATACGTAAATGTACATGAAACTGCAAAGAGTCAGTTATTTGTCTTTAGAATTCTCTTCCACAGACAGAAATGGAGGCCGGGTGTTCAAGGCTCAATTACTCTGATGTTTCATTGTCAAACAGTCGAGAGTCATTGGGGCACAAGCAGGCAAATAGAATTAAGGGCACAATCAGATCATCCTCAATCTCACTGAATAGCAGATGGACAAAATGCTCCTATTTACTCCAATCTAACAATTTTATACTTTTGAAATATAGATCACTTGGAAAGTGTTTAAAAAAAGAGACAAATGCAAAGAAGAATGAAAAGATGTTAATGATCAACATATTGGAATAATCTGGAAGACTTAAAAAGTGTTAACACCTGTAGAATTATTATCTACAGAATTACATGTCTCGGTTCTTTTGCCATTGCAGACAATCAGATACTTTTGAAACGACAGAGGATTAGCTGCCTGGCAGAGAACAGAAAGGATGCAGAAGTGATTGGCAGGATGTGATAAGTGGAGTCCTGCAGGCATCTGTGGTGAGCCCCAGTTTAGAATTAGATTTAGTTGGATAGAGAGATCAGGTATTTTTGCTAAATTAGAGATGATGCCAATATAGATAGGCAAATATGCTATGAAGACAAAAAAGGGAAATTGCAGGTGGATATAGATGGGTTGAGTGTGCAAACATCTGGCAGATGAAGTATAATATGAGAAAATGTGAAGTTGTTCCCTTTAATAGGAAGAATAAAACACAGAATTACTTAATTGGAGAACAACTGTGGAATTCCAAGGTATACTGTAAAGGGATTTAGGTGTTCTAGTGAATGAGTTAGTTTGCAGGTACAAACACAATCAAGAACACTTATGGCAGCTAGTCTTTATTATGAAGGCATTGAATAGAAAAGCTCTATGTGGTAGAAGCTGGGGCACTGAATACATTTAAAGAAGAGATAGATTTTTAAAGGATTGTGGGGAGCAGGCAGGAAATTGCAGTTAAGACTGAGATGAGGTCAGCTATCGTTGTATTAAATGACAGAGCAGGCTCAAGAATTGCCTACTTCTGCTCCTAGTTCTCATGTGGGTTGTCTTCTGAGGGTGGGTTGGACAGGGCTGGGCTTGTTTGAACTAGAGTTTAGAAGAGTTAGGGATCACATAGGGGCAGAAGTAAGCAATTCAACCCAGTGAATGGATGAGCAGACTCAATGAGGTCATGCTCAATTTGGGAATTCCTCCAACTCCACTTTCCTGCCTTATCCCATAATCCTCAACTCCCTTAGTGATTAGAAACGTATCGGCCTTGGGTATACTTAATGACACAGTCTCGACAAGACTCTGTGGTAAAGAATTTCACAAATTCACTAACCTCTGCACCTGTCTCTTAACTGAAAACGCCTCACTCCAAGTTTATGCCCTCTCATCCTAGACTCTCCCAAAAGAAGAGCCCTCTCAACATCTACCATATCAAAACCCATAAGAATCTTACATATTTCAATATAATCAGTATATGACTGAAGTGTATAAGATCCTGAACAGTCTTGAAAAAGTGAATATGGAAAGGATGTTTCCTTTTGTGAGTCCAGAACTAGGCCACAATACTTTAAAATTCAAAGATACTCTGTCAAGACAGAGGTGAGCAGTCTTTCCTTTTCACCCCAGTGTGCTACTTTGGAGCTCACTGCTCAGGAGGCAGTGTGGGTGAGATCATTGAACATTTTAAAACATAGAGATGGGTAGATTCTTGTTAGACAGGGAATTAATTATTGGGGGTGATGGAAACATGGAATTCAGAACACAAATGGATCAACCATGATTATATGGAATTACAGAGTAGACATGAGGGGGCTGAATAGTCTATTCTATTTTGTAAATTCATGTGTACGTTTTGAATAATGCTTACCAGCCGATTGTTTATTTCGCCAACAATAACTTCGTGTAGAAGTTCTCCACTGCCGAAGTGCTGTGCCACTGAAAGACCACTTAGGCAATAGCAGGTATGGTAAAAATCCCTTGACCTGCAGACAAAATATATACATATATATATGATGAGGTTCAATACCATCTACATATGGAGTCAGATTATTTGTCCATGAAAGCTGGTATGTAAATGAACCACATTTAATTTCTCAAGCCACAAAGTTTCTTTGCTCAATCCATTGAATGATCTGAACAATCACAAATTAAATAACAGTGAAGGTGGCCACGGTGCTTATGCACTGGTCAATACTACAAGAAAGTGGCAGACTATACCATATAGTGACCAACATCCATTTCTTGAGATTATACAGTTGTTAGTCTGAAGCTAACCAATAATGGAACTGGTTTGCTTTACTGCAGGTTACTACAAACTGCAGTTAGCTTGCTTTTTCCAATTCCCCATTATGTAAAATAGTTCCCTTACTTGCACATCTTGGACACCAACCAAACCTGCAATCAGCTAAACTCTGACTCAAAACAGAATCCCAGCACAATATTCAAGCTGAGGGAAAACTTGCTGCTTAGGTCACATTGGAAAAAACTTTATGAAACCAAAAGGGAATTAGTCACAATCAGAGTGATGCTGAAGTAACCCTAAACATTTAAGAGACAATCTCACCGCTGGAAACACCATTCTCTAATGAAGCACCTTACATCATTCTTGATGAAAAACAGATCTAATATGGCAATTTTTGTTTATACTTTAGTAGCAAAGTAATCCACAGCGTGATAGTGTAAACTTCGGAACTTTAGTAACTGTTCAGGGATTAAAAGAATCATCATCAACTCTTTCTGGAATAAACGGTTTCCTGAGATTAAAATGTCAAGGAGAAACTATTTCAACAGAATTAAAACCAACATGCCAATTAACCTGGAAAAAACATAAACTGTTTCCTGGGAGAGAGGAGGTAACGAGTGCTTGGTAACTTGCTGCCTTCTGACAAATGGGCAATTAAGATTATTGGGCAACCAGAACTACAAAAAGAGGAAGAAGAACACCTATACAAAGTATTCGCCAAAAACGGATACCCTCGCAATTTCATCAACAGATGCCTAAGGGAGAGACAACGGAACGAGGACATGCCGCAACCCAAAGGACTAGCCACACTACCATACATCAGGAGCATTTCTGAACTGACAGCCAGACTACTGCGACCACTAGGACTCATAACAGCACACAAACCAACAGCCACGCTCAGACAACAACTCACCAGAACAAAGGACCCGATACCCAGCATGAGCAAAACTAATGTAGTGTACAAAATCCCATGCAAGGACTGCACAAAACACTACATCGGACAAACAGGAAGACAGTTAACGATCCGTATACACGAACACCAACTAGCCACGAAACGACACGACCAGCTATCCTTAGTAGCCACACACACAGACGACAAGCAACATGAATTCGACTGGGACAACACTACCATTATAGGGCAAGCCAAACAGAGAACAGCCAGGGAATTCCTAGAGGAATGGCACTCATCCACAGACTCTAACAACAAACACATCGACCTGGATCCAATATACCGGCCACTACAGCGGACAGCTCGAACTGACAACCGGAAGCGGCAGAGACAGGCCACTATGAATGCTGGAAGAAACAGCACAGAAGCACTTCACAGGAGGCTCCCAAGCACTGAGGATGTCACCTAGACAGGGGACGAAACGTTTGCAAGACAAATTCCCAGCTCGGCGAACAGAACCACAACAATTAAGATTGCTTACATGAGGAATGTTCTGAGATGAAGGGACTAACGGCAAGGCAAGTTGTGTTTCAAACAGACAGTTAACAAATGTAACAACAAATCTACTTTTGATTAAGGTGGCAAGCTACAGACTTGAACTCCTGAAATGTAATCAATGTTAAGAATAAATGGAACTAAAGGATTCCCTTATTGGTCAGAGTTTTGAGTACAGAGGTTGGGAGGTTATGTTGTGGCTGTACAGGACATTGGTTAGGCCACTGTTGGAATATTGTGTGCAATTCTGGTCTCTTTCCTATCGGAAAGATGCTGTGAAACTTGAAAGGGTTCAGAAACGTTTTACAAGGATGTTGCCAGGGTTGGAGGATTTGAGCTACAGGAAGAGGTTGAATAGGCTGGGGCTGTTTTCCCTGGGGTGTTGGAGGCTGAGGGGTGACCTTATAGAAGTTGACAAAATCATGAGGGGCATGGATAGGATAAATAGACAGTCTTTTCCCTGGGGTAGGGGATCCAGAAGTAGAAGGCATAGGTTTAGGGTGAAAGGGGAAAGATATAAAATAGACCTAAGGGGCAATCTTTTCATGCAGAGGATGATACGTGTATGGAACAAGCTGCCAGAGGAAGTGGTCAAGGCATTTGGATGGGTATATGAATAGGAACGGTTTGTAGGGACATGGGCCGGGTGCTGGCAGGTAGGACTAGAAGGGGTTGGGATATCTAGTTGGCATGGACAGATTGGACAGAAGGGTCTGTTTCCATGCTGTACATCTCTCTGACTCTATCTGGCATCAGAGACTTCACAAGGTAGAAAATCCTGTAAGAATTCAACCTCAGGATTCTTTAGTAGCAGAACCCAAGAGAATCACACTGTACAAGGATCGAACCCTGGACATCCAGAGGTAGAGTGTGTTGCCTGGAAGCATGTCTAAATTTCACCATTAAATTGGGTAGTCACTAAGTTGGGTTGTGAGGCTTAAACTTACTTATTTGAGCAAATTTATTTTGGTTGCTACATACACTAAAGTTAAAGTAATCAGAGTCAGAGAATTATAGCATGGAAACAGACCATTCAGTCCAACTTGTTCATGCTAACCAGATATCCCAAATTAATCGAGCCCCATTTGTCAGCACTTGGCCCATATCCCTCTAAACCCTTCCTATTTATATACCCGTCCCGATGCTTCTTAAAAAATGTTATAATTGTACCAGCCTCCACCACTCCGTCTGGCAGCTCATTCCATACACGCACCACCCTCTGTGTGAAAAAGTTGCCCCTTAGGTCTCTTTTAAACTGTGGGCAGCACGGTGGCACAGTGGTTAGCACTGCTGCCTCACAGCACCAGAGACCCAGGTTCAATTCCCGCCTCAGGCGACAGTCTGTGTGGAGTTTGCACATTCTCCCTGTGTCTGCGTGGGTTTCCTCCGGGTGCTCCGGTTTCCTCCCACACTCCAAAAATGTGCAAGTTAGGTGAATTGGCCATGCTAAGTTGCCTGTAATGTTAGGTGAAGGGGTAAATGTAGGGGAATGGATCTGGGTGGGTTGCTCTTCGGAAGGTCACTGTGGACTCATTGGGCCGAAAGGCTTGTTTCCACACTAAGTAATCTAATCTAATCTTTTCCCCACACCCTAAACCTAAACCTAGGCCCTCCCTCACTACCCCAGGGAAAAGACCTTGTTGATTTACCCTATTCCATGTCCCTTATGATTTAAAAAACCTCTCTCTAAAGGTCACCCCTCAGCCTCCGACACTCCAGGGAAAGCAGCCCCAGCCTATGTTTTATTTTGATTGTCTGTCATACTTGTTAACAAGTACCCAAAAAAAACGCTTATAGTAATTTAAACACCGCAGCGCTTCTTAAAACTATATCCTTGACAACCAACCAAGTTTTCAGTTTTGCACCCTGTCTTTTTGGTCCCCGATGTTACAATGTATTCAAGTATCACAGAATCACAGTTATTAGTGCACAAGGCCATTCAGCCTATCATGCCTGCACCTGTTCTATCAGTGTATAGTATATTAGAGTCAAGTAAGGACTTTAAACACATCACAACAAATATGCATTGATAAAGGATGCACTTATAATTAGTATTTTATTTCAACAGTCAGGACTGGTAAGTGCATACATCAGTTGTGTTAAGTCAAGTGACAATATACTGCGCACACAGTAAAAAGGTACCACTCACTTGCCAGGTTTGTCCAGCAATCCTCCAGTAGAATTCTGACAGCAAAGTAGGATGTACTCTTGTAGGGCTCCTTGATGGAACATCCAGCGTGTCATACTGAGAGTATCATTCCCTACAAAGCATTACATAGTATAAGGAGTTCACATCAACCTGAAACTAGAATCAGAGATTCTCAAGGGCAGACAGGATGGACAACAAGCTTTAGTCACGCCAGCAATATCCATAGTCCATTAAAGAATGAAGAACCACCAAATATTTTGAACCAAATAAACATTCTTGTGTCCACTGAACTCAATTCCTTAACATATATGTGAATTCAAGGAACGTGGAAGACTGTCCTTCTGGAATATGGTGAGAATCCAGTCTTCAGCAAAATAATGAAATGCTCCTTCCTCTACAATCTCATACTGAACTAAGCTTTTGCAGCTTTGGCTCAAGTACTTATGGAAATACTGATAAACTCGAATGGAAATATCACATTGCTACCATGGGGAAACTCTCAGACACAAATTTAAAAAAGGTCCAAGGACAAATATATTATCCAGAGAGAATATGCAAGTTAAGGAGCAGGGAGAAGTGTACATTATGGCATTAATACTTCAGCTTCACTGCAGCAAAAACAAATCCTCCACTCCTTATTACAAGGCAAAGCAACAAAGTTAGTGGAAGTGGAAATAACTTCACCATTCAAATAAATTCAGAGAGAAAACCCCAATGTCAACATAATCCAGCTGTTGAAATTAGTTATCATGCTCCTAATAATGATCATCTCTGACCATTTTCTTCCTCGATGCTTAAAACACACAAAATTTTAAAAACATCCCCCATTTTCTACAAACCAAACAGCTTCCTACCAGAATCTGAAGCCTCGTTGTTGACTACTTTCTCCCCCATCTGATCTTGTGCCACCTCCAAACTATTCTCCAAGATCAACTACGTTCCCTAGTGGTAATCGATTCTTCAAAGTTCTGTGGCTTTGAAAACCTATGCCAATCCTCCCTGAAGCACAGATTTTGAATTTCTGGAATTAGGTTGCTACATATTTGTATCATCGATAGTCACAGGTGAGGTACCGGAAGACTGGAGATTGGCTAACGTGGTACCACTGTTTAAGAAGGGTGGTAAGGATAAGCCAGGGAACTATAGACCAATGAGCCTGATGTTGGTGGCGGACAAGTTGTTGGAGGCTATCTGAGGGACAGGATGTACATGTATTTGGAAAGGCAAGGACTGATTAGGGATAGTCAACATGGCTTTGTGCGTGGGAAATCATGTCTCACAAACTTGATTGAGTTTTTTGAAGAAGTAAAGAGGATTGATGAGGGCAGAGCGGTAGATGTGATCTATACGGACTTCAGTAAGGCATTCGACAAGGTTCCCTATGGGAGACTGATTAGCAAGGTTAGATCCCATGGAATACAAGGAGAACTAGCCATTTGGATACAGAACTGGCTCAAAAGGTAGAAGACAGAGGGTGGTGATGGAGGGTTGTTTTTTCAGACTGGAGGCCTGTGACCAGTGGAGTGCCACAAGGATTGGTGCTGGGTCCACTACTTTTCATCATTTATATAAATGATTTGGATGTGAGCATAAGAGGTACAGTTAGTAAGTTTGCAGATGACACCAAAATTGGAGGTGCATTGGACAGCAAAGAAGGTTACCTCAGATCACAACGGGATATTGATTATTTGGGCCAATGGGCTAACAAGTGGCAGATGGAGTTTAATTTAATGTGAGGTGTTGCTTTTTGGGAAAGCAAGTCTTAGCAAGACTTATATACTTAATGCTAAGGTCCTAGGGAGCTGACCAGAGACCTTGGAGAGCAGGTTCATAGCTCCTTGAAAGTGGAGTCGCAGGTAGATAGCCACTGATAGAATATTGCATGCAATTCTGGTCTCCTTCCTATCAGAAAGATGTTGTGAAACTTGAAAGGGTTCAGAAGAGATTTGCAAGGATGTTACCAGGGTTGCAGGATTTGAGTTATACGGATAGGTTGAATAGGCTGGGGCTGTTTTCCCTGGAGCATCGGAGGCTGAGGGGTGACCTTATAGAGGTTTATAAAATCATGAGGGGCATGGTTACAATAAATAGACAAAGTCTCTTCACTGGGGTGGGGGACTCCAGAATTAGAGGGCATAGATTTAGGGTGAGAGGGGAAAGATATAAAAGAGACCTAAGGGGCAACAATTTCACGCAGAGTGTGGTACATGTATGGAATGAGCTGCCAGAGGAAGTGGTGGAGGCTGGTACAATTGCAACATTTAAAAGACACCTGGATGGGTGTATGAATAGGAAGGGTTTGGTGGGATATGGGCCAAGTGCTGGCAGGTGGGACTAGATTGGGTTGGGATATCTGGTCAGCATGGACAGGTTGGACCGAAGGGTCTGTTTCTGAGCTGTACATCTCTATGACTCTATGAGGAATTTTTGATGACTCAGGGTTTATAGACGATGGAGTTTAGAACTACAGAGTGGGGGGAAATCGACAGAGGAACCTCGATTATCCGGCATTCGATTATCCAAATTTCAAATTATCCGAAGGTCGGGACCTTGCGATTTTGTATGGATAATCTGAAATTTGGATAATCGAATGCTGGATAATCGAGATTCCTCTGTAGATTCTCTCCCCCTGCTCCCATCTTTATAAAATGGCTAAACTATGTTATGCATGGCTAACTTCGGTTAATTGAATGTCGGATAACCTAACGAAATACTCCTTGCCCCTAACCTTCAGATAATCAGGGTTCCTCTGTCATTGAAACACACAGAATACTGAATGGCCTGGACAGAGTATATGCTTCCATTGGTAGGAGAGATTAGGACCCGAGGGCACAGCCTTAGAGTAAAGAGACCTTTCAGAACAGAGATAAGAAGAAACATCTTTCGCCAGACAGTGGTGAACCTATGGAATTCACTACCACAGAAGGCTGTGGAGGGCAGGTCATTGAGTATAATTAAGACTCAGCAATACTCAGGTTCTTGAGTATCAAGGGGAGCAAAGGTTACAGGGAGAAAGCAGGAGAATGGGGTTGAGAAACCTTTCAGCCATGATTGAATGGTGGAGCATACTCGATGGGTTGAATGGCCTAATTTCTGCTCCTATGTCTAATGGTCTGCCACAGCACCAAAGCAGGCCTCACCAAAGGCACAAATGATTAGAGAAAGAGTATGGCAGCTGAATTCACAGATGATACCATGATAGGTGGGAACTTATGTCAGATTAGATTCTCTACATATTAGGTTCCCACACTGTGGAAACAGGCCATTTGGCCCAACAAGTCCACACTGACCCTCCGAAGAGTAACCCACCCAGACCCATTTCCCTCTGACTAAAGCACTTAACACAATGGGCAATTTAACACAGCCAATTCACCTGGCCTGCACATCTTTGGACTGTGGGAGGAAACCGGAGCACCCGGAGGAAATGCACGGGAGAACGTGCAAACTCCACACAGATAGTTGCCTAAGGCTGGAATCGAACCCGGGTCCCTGGTGCTGTGAGGCTGCAGTGCGAACCACTGAGCTACCGTGCCATCATTAGTGAAGACATAAAGAGGTCGGCAGACTGAAACAGATGCAGTTGAGTAAGTGGACAAAAAGCAGAGTATTAGATGGAGAACAGCGCAGATTTCCGAGGTGCAGAAGGATCAAGAAATTCTAGTGACTGAGTTGCAAAAATATTAGTATGCACATACATAATAATTAAGGCAACTAATACAATGCTATCCTTTTTTATGATAGGAAGTGAATATAAAAGTAAGGATGTAATGCTTCAGTTACACAGGAAATTGGTGAGATCACAACTCAAATACTTTGCGCAGTTTTCATCCTCATTTAAGGATGCATGTATGTGCACGGAAGACAATTCAGAGGTGGCTTACTAGAACAATACCTAGAATGAACAGGTGAAGTTATGAATGTAGGTTGCATATGCCTGGGATGTTTCTCTTGGAATTCAGAAGAACAAGTTGCAACATGATTGAAATGTATAAAAGGTCCAGAATGGAGAAAGTGAGGACTGCAGATGCTGGGGATCAGAGCTTAATGTGTTGCTGGAAAAGCGCAGCAGGTCAGGCAGCATCCAAGGAACAGGAGAATCGATGTTTCGGGCATGAGCTTTTCCAGCAACACATTTTTAAGGTCCAGAATGGACTTGATAAGGTGGATGCAACAGGATATTTCCTCTTAATTTTAAAATGCTTCACTTTTTAAAATTAAGGGTCACTCTTTTAGAACAGTGATTGAGAGATTTTCTTTCTCTCAAAGTTTTGAAACATTTTGCAACTCTCTACCACTGTAAATAAGGTCATTAAACAGTTTGAGACAAAGATGGATAGATTCTTGTTGGACAGGGGAATCAAACATTGTTGGAGTAGATTGGAATATGGAATGTGACAATGATTTTACTGGACTGCAGAACAGAGCCACAAGCCAAATAGCCTATATCTACTCCTATTTCACGTGTGACAATGTCCACAAGTCCGTCTGTGTGTGGAAATGATATTGTGGTGCATTTTTTTCTCATCCTATTCAGCTGCTCTTGTCTGGTGATCACAACATCCTTCTCTAAGAACTCTCCTTTGTCCAGCTTACTAAGAATAACTTATTTTCTATACATAAGAGTTTAGCTATGGGCTTGATGCCACAGGGTATTCTGCGATGGTTTGTTTTCCTCTGCCTTCACCAAAGTCTGCCCAGGACCAATTTTACTTCCTACATGTTTTCACTTGCTTCATGTGGCAACAACTAAAACAATTAAAACATGATAACACTATTATTGTTCCAGGTCACCTGTACAGTGAACTGTAGAAAACTCCCAATATGTAATGCTTTAAAAAATAACAGCAAGCCTACTCTAAGTTTCAATAAATAAAGCTTATGTTCTCTTGAAATGGTGTTTTTGAAACTCGATATTTGTCTAATAACCCTTCCATCCATTTGCATACAGTATATGCCTTGATAATAAGAATGAATCATTATTTACCAGATGCGTTTACACTCACCGTGTGCATGCAATGCACGATGCAGGAGTGGTAAGAGTCCAGCTTGCCAGAATGAGTAACAACCATCCACCAATTTGTTGCACCGACCTTGAAATCCACCTTCAAACCGCATCTGCCGACTGGTCACCCAGCGCTATACAAGACAAAATGATATTGTGTAGAACATCTGAGCTACAGGGAGAGACTGAACAGGCTGGCGCTGTTTTCCCTGGAGCGTCGGAGGCTGAGGGGTGACCTTATAGAGGTTTACAAAATTATGAGGGGCATGGATAGGATAAATAGGCAAAGTCTTTTCCCTGGGGTTGTGGAGTCCAGAACTAGAGGGCATAGGTTTAGGGTGAGAGGGGAAAGACATAAAAGAGACCCAGGGGGCAACATTTTCATGCAGAGGGTGGTAAGTGTATGGAATGAGCTGCCAGAGGATGTAGGGAGGCTGGTACAACTGCAACATTTAAGAGGCATTTGGATGGGTATATGAATAGGAAGGGTTTGGAGGGATATAGGCCAGGTGCTGGCAGGTGGGACTAGATTGGGTTGGGATATCTGGTCGTCATGGACCGAAGGGTCTGTTTCCATGCTGTATATCTCTATGAATCTATTCCATTGTATTCATACCTTAGCTTTTCCTGAAGTTTACATTATTTTAAACAGATTCCCAAATAATTACCCAATATTTAGTTGGCAGTACTTCCAAAATCACTTAACATGTTTTATTGATACACATGTACTAGAAATAGGAATCTCTTCAGTTTCTTATAAAAAGACAAAGTAGTTATTAATATTTGCACAATGGTAAGAAAAATAATCTTATTTGTTGTTAAGTGAGTTCACTTCCAATGTAATGAAGTGACTAACTTTCAGCCTTATCAGCATTTCCCCTCCATTACAAAAAAAACTAGTCAGTAGAATGGATTGCTCATATTTGTTATTACTTGCTTATGTCAAGATATTAGGGGATGAGTTTTAATTTTGTGATGTGCGGGGAGTGGGAAGAGAAAGGAGAAGGATGCAGTGGCACACAAGAAAACCAGAAGTAAGGGCAACTTGACACTTGATGGTGCTACAATCAAACCGCTGGGTTCGCATATTATTTCCAAGTTTGTAGATCAGTTAGGGTGAATGGGCATGATGAGATCATGAGCAGATGATTTCAATCCAGTATTTAAAAAGGCACATTGCAAATATGATGGTTGAAGGAGTGGGAAGTTGTGAACGAGACACAAGGAAATGACAGAATGGAGCAAACACTTTCACAGGCTGTTCTCTGAATATGAGGCTGAAGGTGTACAAGTGTGTCACTGATAATGATATTGCTGGGGCTGATACTGTGCACTACTGATGGAGTTGAGATGCTGGTCAGCAAAACAAAGGTATGACTGGAACTAGTGAAGGATGTCAGCAGCAGGACCATGGATTCAATATGAAAAGCAGTGTATTTATTATAGTAAAGCAGGAACTTAGAGGAATTAATGAGCCAACTGTATTAAAACACACAAAACTGGGTTCTTGCGGTGCAGTGGTATTATCCCTGCTCTGAGTTTAAGACTCATTGGCTGCAGAAATGCATAATTGGTTACAAAATACCCACAGAGCATGTTTTGGCATAGTGTAGTGACACTGTCTCTGAACCAAAAGGCTTGGATTCAGTACTGCCTGTTCCAGAGAGGTCAGAATAGATATAAACATGTTAACTAAAGTATCTTACAACAATTGTAGAAAGAGATTGCCGGGTCAGTGGTGGGGGGGGGGGAAATAGATAGGAAGCAGAAACTGGCAATACGGCATTCTGTAAACAAACATATTTCTAATTACATACTTCAACAGGTTTTAATTAAAATAACCAAACTGAATACAATTACTGATGTGTGCATTATCATACTCTTCACGCTTACCAATCTTGCAGGTGCACTGATCTTTTTCTGCCTATACGTTTTCTCATGTCTCTACCTGTTAATTCATCTTTGATACACACATACCCATCGTTAAGCAATTCCAAGCCTTTACACCTCACAATCACCTTTAACAAATATTTGTTATGCACTACCATGATTCTACACTTCCAAGACTCACGGGTGTCTTCTACCCCCTCCTCCCTTTAAAAAGGTAAATAGGCAAGAAGACGACACAGAGACTGGAATGTAAGCGTCAACGAACTCTCTGCTTCAGAGGAAGCACTCTTGGACATCAGGGGAGTTACAACATGCTACCTAATGGCCAAATTAAATGTCAGGCATAAGAGCTTGGTCACGTTGATCTATTGGTAACAAGAAAAATATGATCATTGCCTGATGAACATTTAAAATATTATTAATTTAGCAGATCTATGCATGTCTCCAACCTCACACATACCTGGAGGACGAGAATACCTCAAAAGTGATCAATAACAAAAAAAGGCTCATTTAACCGCACATCTAGTGGGACCTAGTGGCTCATATATCACAAGTGAGCAAGAGCAGACAGCAAAGGTGGACAGTGATAGCAAATCGACTTCAAAGGTTTCCAGATGGTCCAAACTCTGCTGAGCTGGATGCAGATGCTATACTTTCGAAGTCATAATTCCACAGGATACTTCTGGAGCAGAAGGTTAAAAAAAAAGGGTGCCTTCCAGCTGCACTATAACCTTTTGCATAGAGATTGGTAGACTCTCAAGCACAAGTAGCTTGCTATTGAATGCCTTTGAGATGACATATTTGTCCAAAGAAAAAAATGGTCACATGAAACATCAAACAGGGTGATCAAATGAATACAAGCCAGATCCTCACCAACAGCTTTCACACAGCAAATGCAACTGAAATAACATGCATGAAACCCTATTCATCATTCTACTGGAGCAAAATGTTCTCCAGCTTATGGCTAGCACAGGAGTGCCTGTGGACCATGGGACTTGATTCATAGTCATAGAGATGTACAGCACATAACACACCCTTCATTCCATCCTGTCCATACCCACCAGATATCCCAACCCAATCTAGTCCCACCTGCCAGCACCCAGCCCAGATCCCTCCAAACCCTTCCTATTCATATACCCATCCAAATGCCTTTTAAATGTTGCAACTGTACCAGCCTCCACCACTTCCTCTGGCAGCTCATTCCATACACGTACCACCCTCTGTGTGGTAAAGTTGCCCCTTAGGTCTCTTCTATATTTTTCCCCTCTCACCCAAATCCTATGCCCTCTAGTTCTGGACTCCCATGGACCATCTTCAAAATTTACTCCCTCCACTAGCAAAGCACAGTGGCAGCAGTGTGTAACATCGACAACATGCCCTGCAATAACTCACCAAGGTACCTTAGACAAAGCTTTCAAACTCTCAACCTCTGCCACCAAAAGGACAGGACAGCAGATACATGAAAACATCACCAGCTGCAAGTTTCCTCACAGTGTTTCCACTTATTAGACAGCTGGCACCACTTCAGTCAAGGTACCAAAACGCTACCTTGCATTCCATTGGTTAAGACTACTTGGTGTGCCTTAGACGTGCCTCCAGACCCAGAGCAACGTAATTGACTCTCAACTGACCTCCGAGAAATAAGGGATGGGCAATAAATACTGGCCTGGTTAGTGACACCCATATCCCGTGAATGAATTTAAAAACAAAGCCTGCAAAAGGTACTGGCACCAATAGACAAGAGGCTAACCAATATCAACTCAGCAGTCACAGTCATTATCTGAGCAGCCTGATTCTACCTCTGCTGAAACAACAGAAGTTGCATCATAAAGGAAGAGGAAGAGAAGGTAGTTACACAAGGGCATGCATACGGATGTGTTATACAGTGTCAGAATGTTAACATTTTGTTTAATTCATGCTGAAAAATTAGTTTCCAGAACTTTCTGACAATGACCATTTTTTGCCTGCTCCTTGGGAAGTGGTTTATGCACTTGGAATGAATATTAAGATCTGGTGCCAAGCAATGGGTAGACGTGGGGCTGTGAAATTCAGATGCTTGGTTACTTACAGGGTCGCTTCATGTTGGGGAAAGGGGAAAGGGGAAAGAGGAAAAAGAGTAATATTTAAGGTGTGGCTATCAGATGGTTGCACTGGGAGACCCCAACTGAATTTCACAATGATGTCATCCTGGGCAACAATTTACCTGCATTTTGGTGCTTTGGCCACATCACACTCAGAAGAGGTCTTGCACTCTGTGCCTTTTTCCTCTTGTAGGTCTAAACCTTGTTGCTATGCATAGCATCAGTTTACCACAAGTAAACACTCTGGAGAGCATGGGTGTTGCTTGTTAAAGAAAGCCTCAGATCTGTCCAGACACTTGAAGCACATCTCCAACATTCTGATGGTTGGCTGAATAATTTTGATCACATTGCTCCTACCATTCATTGTTTGGGTTCCTCACAGATTTCATCAGTGGGAATCCTTTGACCTCGAACAGCCAGCTGCTTCAAGGTATGGACAGATTGTAAAGGGTAGACAAGTGGAAGGAAAAAACATAGCATCAAAATAGGTGCCAGAGAATGTTGCACCCCATCTGCATTAGTAACCTTTTATGGTTATTTGCCAACTATACGTTGATGGAATGAATGCCATTCAGTTGAAAGATACAGCTGGTGATCTCGGGTTACATCAATTTCTAAATGGGTTTGCCTGATGACAACCTGCACCTCCCAGAGGATAGAAAATCAAAAAATACTTGAAAACAAACATACAGGAGCTCCATTACAAGACAAGCTGGACCAAATCTGTCATTGGCCAGTTTTATTGGCTTTTCCTTCCGGGTGATAGGAAGCCAGCCAGAGCTGCAAACCAAAATCTTCCCACTCTTTCTTAATCTGTGGCTAACCTTGCTCACCTTGACAACCAAGTCATCATTCACCTATCCTATGCAGTTTTAGGCCAAGATCCTGCAGATGTCTCAGTTGTAGCACTAGAAGGAACCAAAGGGAAAGAAGGTGACTATAATGGTGACTTTAACTGCTAAAGGCAAAGTATCTCTGCCACAACCTGTAGGAGACGCTTTTTATTCTAGCAGACTCTGGACCCCCTTACATACTGGTGTCAAGTAAGTTTATCCTTTGTCTGTACACATAGTGTGTGTGTTGCCACCCGTGAACTGCACAGTTCGGGCCTTCTCCTTATCTTATGAAGCAGTAGGACTGATAGGAGCAGGCTGTTGCTCTTTCTCTTGCTGCTGATCATCTTAGTCCTCATCCAAGGTCCAGAGTAAAACAGCACCAGCGGCACCTCAAACTAATCGGACAGGTCCAAAGCTCCAAAGTTGATGAGCTATAAAAACGTTGAAATTTGTGGAAGAAACTATTCAGCACAATTTCTCTGAACAAAACTTCTACATAATCCGGGAAGAATTATGCTGTGCTTGACATCTTACCTTGGTATATCTTCAGCTGCCTCAAGTGACACCCTGTTCTCACTGCATATTCACTGGCGAATTCTAGGAAACCCTGTACCCAAAGTAACATTCAAAAACTATGTTGCTATTTGACAATTTGATCAATATTAATGACTTGCCTCTCCATGTTCATATGCACTGCAGTTAAACGCAGTAATTGGAACTGGCTTACTGACGTGGTATCAATTTCTGCACTTTCAAATTCCCACCTGCTCACAAGCAAACACAATCCTCAAGTTAAAATTTGCCTCAACTTTGCTGATTCACAGGGTTACTTGAGTTAACTTCAACATTGTTTTTGGAATTGTACATCTGTGTGACTCTCCTTTCTCAATCATCCTAGTTTAAAGTATCAACAAGCACACTGCCTAGTTAATCAACACTGTCATTTATCCACTCATTCAGATCTTAGCAGCAATGGTGAAGCTTCGGATGAGTCGTCTTAATATTCGAGGATGCTCACATTGGACAAGCATGGTGAAAAGAACTGGACACAATACTCGAATTGTGGCCTTAGGCAGAACTTTATAAAACTTCAGCACAATTTGTCTGTATTGCTACTCTACATTTCTGTTTATGAAGGCCAAAATCTGTGTCTTTTGGATCAATAACTTGCAATCTTCAAAGATCTATGCACATGAAGCAACAGGATTCCAAGCTACTTTTTCATAAGCCTCAATCTTGTTAGCCTATCTTTAACGTGGCGCTTTGTCAAGTCCATTCAAATAACATCAAATCCTTTCCCTTTTTAACTAATTTTTAAAACTCAACTAGACTAATCAAGGGCAACCTGCCTTCTATAAATCCGTGTGGCTCTCCTTAATTAACTCAGAACTCTTCAAATGCCTGCTAATGTTTTCTGATTATTGCTTCTAAAAACCTTACCCACCCACCATGACTCAATTGGGAAAAATGCCAATCAAACCCTACTATCCTATAAGCCATCACAAATGTGTAATTACCCATTAGATCACCAAGATGATCTACTTTCTTGGCAGACTGCTGTTCTGGACAAATATAATTCGCATCAAGTTTTGTCAGTAAAAGTAAAATAACTATTTATTGTTAACCAAATTATTGGTTAACCAACGGCAGACAAGAAACTGGATTACTAATTACTCCTATGCCACTTACTCTGTATCCTTTGAAACTCCAAGTACACACACAGGGTACCACGAACAACCCTGGTATGCAAAAGGATGTTACAAAAAGATGAGGTATTGGACAAAACAAATTCTCAAGGATGAAACTAGAACTGTAAAATTGAGTCCATCAAGAAATCATATACAAAGAAGTTTGAACAGTCTGGGGCTCTTTTACCCAGAAAAGCAAAGACTAAAGGGCTTTTCACCGAGGTCTTTAAAATTATGAAAAGGACTTGATGGAAGGCCCCAATCTTCTTTGGCCATTTGGTGAAGCTGCTTTTCGTCTATCAAATTGTATAGAAAATAAGTCAGTTCCCCACCAACTTCCTTTTCAATCTCAGTTGGCAAAAGACAAGAACATGAATATCAAAACAATTCACCTGACTATTCAATGCACACTTTTGAGATGACAGAGCTTCCTTTTATTGCAAAACCAACAAGTTAACCTTCTTTATTCTTGTACAAGGATACCCAAATCCTTCTACAAACCAATATTTAGTCATCTCTCATCTTTACTTTTCCCACAGCATACCAGCTTCCTACCCTCTCACTTAAATTGTGTATCTGTCTGCAGCATTTTTGAGTACTTCTCACATTTTGACTTTCCCATCTAGTTTTGCATCATCTGTAAATTGGAGATATTGCATTCAGTGCATTAAAGGCATTAATATAGACTCTAACTGGTTAAGGACCCAGCGCTGATCCTTATGGAACTTCCTTGGTTACAACCTGATAAATTGAAAAAGTGATTTGTTTATGATCCCAGGTCATCCTTCTATAACTGCTGCAATGCAACTACTGTCTTAAACATGCACCATATCTACCTTCCCATTGTGGGAACTTGCTGAATGCAAAATGGCTGCTGCATTTTCTAAAATACATTAGTGTTTACAGTTCAAAGTCCTTTGAGACATCTGGTGGTTGACAGGTGCAATATAAATGTAGTGTTCCTTTTCTCTCCATATACTTTTTAAAAATGCATACATTATTGTTTGGAGGTAACTGTGGCCGCTAACTTGCCCATACATCCCAAAGATACGAAATTGGAAAAATCAGATCATCTACTTTGATACTTTTTTTTTGAGCAATTAACTTTTGGAGAAGGTTTTCTAATACTGCTACAATACCCATTCCCATTTGAACAAAAGTGAAACAAGAAAACACTTGCAAAAATACAGTACTCTATTAGTTGTGTCAACTAGAATTACAAGCTCAAATTCTGTAATAGACTTTGAATTCACAACCTCTTGACATCAAGATGTGGAATCTTCTCAGCCAGAAGGGATAAATATAACAATCTTCGTGGCTCCAATGGACTGCTGGTATCTAAGAATATCACAAAGAAACTTTCTACTTAAACTCACTGAAGATGCACAGCAAACTAATGCTTTTCATAACAATTTTATTATAAGAATATACTGCTCATAAAGTCAATAACATCCTGGTTGATTTGTTATTTACTCTCCAGCTCTCTAGGTAACTCCTCTTCCAGATTGTTGAAACACAAGGGCTCGACATGACTGCGAGAGATTGTCAAAGTAGCATTTAAAAGGAATATATTACCACTTTTACCTCTGTCAAACTATGGGTGCAAACCCAAAGGCATCAGATGCAGAATATAAAAAGGTATGGAACAGAGAGCACCAAATGGGAATCAGTCACAATTTTGGTTCATTTCTAGCTTTGCTAGTCAAGATTGCTTTGGTTTTCAGGACTTAGATCCCTTATGGGTGAGCCTAACTCTCCATTCCTTTGACAACGTCAATTCTTGCCTTGATAGCTAGTTAGGATTTCACTAATGTGCCTGCGAGGTGAGCAGCAAAACCCAGTTTGTAATTAACTTTAGCTGCTGAATTTATTCGGTACCTGAGATCTCACTCTTGATTTCAACAGTAGAGCATCACGTCAGATCTGGTTTTAAGTTCTAACTATCAAGTGAATTTATTTTACAAAAGATAAAATAAGCAAGTTAGTAATCACATCATACATAGACTTATAAACTGATTGTAGACAGTCTTCTATCAAATAAGTCTTCCACTCAAATGAATAAACTAAAACTCAAAATATAAACTACCTTTCTTAGTAACCCTTGAAATGAAAATTTCTTTTGACTTTCTCCACTGAGGGCCCCTTCCAGGCACTCCCTAAAATCTTGAGTTGGACTTAATGCACTATTCAAGTTTGTGTTGGGTATCTGCCTCCAAAACCTTGCTGTTCCTCCTCCATTAACTTCTAGTCCAATACCTTGCTTCCAGGTCTGTTAGATTTCCAATGTTTTTGTTACAGAAGGAGTAAGACAGATTGCTGGGGGTGACTTCTGCCAAATGCATAAATATTATTGGGTCCTGGAAGAAATGCTGAGTTCTGAATAAATTTGGTGTTGAGTTGGGTGAAAAGACATTTCCCATTGGACTAATGTAAGCTGTAGATTAGCTTTAAAAATAGAGACAATATCTGCAAAAGTATTGGGTTTATGATACATTTGTGAAAAGGAATGGTATGCCACCATTAGGAGTAAAGCACAATTTTGCACACCTCATAATTATAACAACAACATTGTCTCCACTTCTTTAGAAGGCTAAGGAGGTTAGCGTGTCCACAAGGACTCTTACCAATTTTTACAGATACACCTTAGAAAGCATCCTACCTGGATACATCGCAGTGTGGTATGGCAGCTGCTCTTCCAAGACCGGAAGAGCCAACAGAGTTGTGAATACAGCCCAGTCCACTATACAAACCACCATTAACTCTGTCCATACTTCCCACTGCCTCAGGAAAGCAACCAACATAATCAACGGCCCCTCCCATCCCAGTTATACTCTCTTCTACCCTGTTCCGTCCACCAGAAGATATAAAGTGTGAATACATGTACAAACAGATTCAAGAACAGCTTCATCTTTGCTGTTATCAGACATTTGAATGGGCCTCTCAGATGCTAAATGTTCATCTCTCTCTGCACCTTCTCGGTGGCTGTAACACCGTATTATGCAATCTGTACCATAGAAAGTGTATCAGGTTGGCAAAACAATCAGCCTGTCAAGAAAGCAAAACAATACTTTTCACTACATCTAGGTGCATATAACAACAATAAATCAAACGCAGACTTGGTATAAGGTCAGGGTCTTGGAAAGGGTTAATTGGGTGTACAGGGTTGTAAGATCAATGTAATAATTACTCAAGCACTTGACTAAGTATTTGATTATCTAACATCTTCCTGTCGCTATTTACTGAACTGCAGGAGCCTTCAAGTTCTCCAATTTAAATGGATACTTTTGGAGAGCGACAGGCAGAGGGGGGGGATCTTCAAGTTTCCAGTCAATTCCCTTGAAGTCTATATTGGAGATTCCATAGGATCTGAATGTGCAATTCCCACCTACATTGGTAAAATTCTGGCTAGATGGTTGTTTAGCAATCGTATTAATGAGGCCTTGCACCTTCCTTTACACTTCAGAATATTTACTGTCTTCCATTTTACTATCTACTGCAAATTTAGATATAAAGTTCTTTAGCCCTATATTCAAATCATTCATGTAACTATCATTGGAATAAAACCATCTAGTTCACTGATGTCTTTTAGGGAAGAAGATCTACCATTCTTATTTGGTCTCCCCTACATGCCTCCAGACCTATAACAACTGTCCTCTGGCTTGTGAGACCATTTCATTCAGTTCAAGGGCAATAAGAAATGGAGCAATAAATGTGAGCTTGACAACATCACAAAAAGAATCCAATCACTTTGAGAAATCACCCTGAACCATCATTCTTTCTCTCTTTTATTTAACGCCACAACTGCATATCAATCAATCTTCTCAAAGTTTCTATGTTTTACTTTGTCAAAGCCTCCTAAAGTACAACTGTTCCACATTGCCACATTTCCTCCAACTGCTAAAGCTCCAGCTCAAGAGACTCTTTGATATTTGCAGGTTTGACCTTCCCTTATAAAATCCTTTAGTTGGCTACCTTCTCGTCATCCGGATATTTGCAAACTAATTTTGAATTGAACGGGACTGCAATATTATTGTGTAGTTGATAGCATTGCTCACTCTACTTAAAACAAGTATTACATTCACAAGACCCCAATCCACTGAGGAATCCAGTTTCTAGGTGGGCAAAGATTAAGTGTGAAATACTTTAATCATAAACTCACTCAAGAAAATATCAAGAGGCGAGTTGTGAAGGCATGATTTCAAATTAGAAAAGATATGACAAATGAGTTGACAATCAGCTTTAAAATTTCTTTGCTGGTAATCTTTATAGCAGCTGCCACCTAAAAGGTCAAATCTGACTCCGTGCTAGGAACAGGCACCATTTTCTCATTAAAAAAATAATCCCAGCCTCATTAGTTTTAATAGCTGTGCGTGCTTCTTGAGAATAAAAATGAACTGCCATACCTTCAGGAGGTTTACAATCATCATACAATTATCAAAATTCTCTATAAGTGAGTATATACAGAGCCATAAAAATAGTGGAGAAAATTAATACAAGGGAATGGAGTAAAAATGTTATAGTGACTGATGATAAATCACAGTTTAAACAATTTTCCTCAAGACATACAAGATCTCGAAAACAGTAATCAGAAATGTTGGAGTAAGTGCAAGTGGAATCAAACATAATCAACTGACAATTGAAGAGATGCAAAGATAAATATTCTGGTCTGTCATTATTGTTGACTCAATGACAGTTTAGTTGCTCCATCATGTTAGCAATGTGATCGCAGTTCGAATATCCCAATATCAATTAGAAAGTAACTAATCCAATTTGTTCTTTCAACTGAGGTCCTTAAATCAGACAAATTTTATTATTGTTGTGGTTCTGTTCACCGAGCTGGGAATTTGTCTTGCAAACATTTCGTCCCCTGTCTAGGTGACATCCTCAGTGCTTGGGAGCCTCCTGTGAAGCGCTTCTGTGCTGTTTCTTCCGGCATTTATAGTGGCCTGTCTCTGCCGCTTCCGGTTGTCAGTTCGAGCTGTCCGCTGTAGTGGCCGGTATATTGGGTCCAGGTCGATGTGTTTGTTGTTAGAGTCTGTGGATGAGTGCCATGCCTCTAGGAATTCCCTGGCTGTTCTCTGTTTGGCTTGCCCTATAATGGTAGTGTTGTCCCAGTCGAATTCATGTTGCTTGTCGTCTGTGTGTGTGGCTACTAAGGATAGCTGGTCGTGTCGTTTCGTGGCTAGTTGGTGTTCGTGTATACGGATCGTTAACTGTCTTCCTGTTTGTCCGATGTAGTGTTTTGTGCAGTCCTTGCATGGGATTTTGTACACTACATTAGTTTTGCTCGTGTTGGGTATCGGGTCCTTCGTTCTGGTGAGTTGTTGTCTGAGCGTGGCTGTTGGTTTGTGTGCTGTTATGAGTCCTAGTGATCGCAGTAGTCTGGCTGTCAGTTCAGAAATGGAACGAGGACATGCCGCAACCCAAAGGACTAGCCACACTACCATACATCAGGAGCATTTCTGAACTGACAGCCAGACTACTGCGACCACTAGGACTCATAACAGCACACAAACCAACAGCCATGCTCAGACAACAACTCACCAGAACGAAGGACCCGATACCCAACATGAGCAAAACTAATGTAGTGTACAAAATCCCATGCAAGGACTGCACAAAACACTACATCGGACAAACAGGAAGACAGTTAACGATCCGTATACACGAACACCAACTAGCCACGAAACGACACGACCAGCTATCCTTAGTAGCCACACACACAGACGACAAGCAACATGAATTCGACTGGGACAACACTACCATTATAGGGCAAGCCAAACAGAGAACAGCCAGGGAATTCCTAGAGGCATGGCACTCATCCACAGACTCTATAACAACAAACACATCGACCTGGACCCAATATACCGGCCACTACAGCGGACAGCTCGAACTGACAACCGGACGCGGCAGAGACAGGCCACTATAAATGTCGGAAGAAACAGCACAGAAGCGCTTCACAGGAGGCTCCCAAGCACTGAGGATGTCACCTAGACAGGGGACGAAACGTTTGCATGACAAATTCCCAGCTCGGCGAACAGAACCACAACAACGAGCACCCGAGCTACAAATCTTCTCCCAAACTTTGAAATTTTTTTATATGAAACAAAAAACACTAAAAAAATGTTAAGAAGTTCAGACTTACTAACAAAGCTTTGAGGTCCAGCATCCACTCCTTTTTAAGGATAACCATGGCAGCCATACCACAGAAAGTATAGCCACCATGGGCTTCCATTCCAGGTACACCACCAATCCCACCCTCCCAATTCTGACATCTGTAAAGGAAACACAATTGTCACTGTTCTTCAAAAGGTAGTCAAAATTAATTTTGCACTTCCCCTTGGTGCTGTTCCTTTCTACAAAGCATGCTCAGAGATATGCTGCAAGACCATGTTTAATTTTCTGTTTTGACACATCTTTCACATACAATGATTTTTCAATCTTTTTGCTTTGACATGAAATGGTCAGCTTTTCATGACCAGCTTCACATGATCCAAAATCCCGGGTATATTGTTAAAAAAAACAACCTCAAGATAGGTTTCTTGAATGTATGCACACTTAAGTGATCATATATTTGAAACACTGCCAAAAGCTTAAGTTTGTAATTGTCAGATTTGCATTTTGCTTTATATAGTAACATTACCAAATTTAAAAGTCACATCTAAAAATGCTTCTGAATTTCTTCACAATAAAGAAACCTACATCATAGCAGTTTAGTGAGGCTGAAAGTGACACTGTTCCAATGGCAACTTCTTTACTTCCTGTACACTGCAGTTTTGGAGAGATATTGAATGCAGACGACATAGAAAGAATAGAATACACTTTCCCAAAAGAGTTTGTCCAATCAGTTTTTAGAATTGATACTCAAACATTAATTGAACATGGGCAGCATTTTGGCTCAATAACATTTCATTAGATGAAGAGGTGACCTAAATTCCAATTGCAATCTCAACTGTATTTACAACGTTTCTGCACCTTTATTGGATATTTGCAAATGCTATGAGATGACAGTTGAAAAGGAGAATTTTCTTCACAGCAGTTCAACTGCTAATCATGCTGTGCTCATCTAGTCATGGGATGCAATTCAGCGGACTGCCCATCCTCCCATCTAAGCTGGGCATTGAGGCATCTAATAGATAGTGCAATTGAGTAAAGGATACAAACAAATATAATTAATGTGAATAGACCCTTCTCACATTACATGATTATTCAGAAGCAGCACATTAGCAATGCATCCCAAACATCAATACTAATTCACAACATTTGAAAACAATTGAATTGTCTATTGATTTTTCTCATCTCATAGATACTAACCTTAACACCCACTCAGGTGTCCCCTCAAACAACGTTGGTGTGATGATGTTCGTTAAGGATGCAACAGATGCCGCACAGTAGGCACTCCTAGAAAATAGCAGAACAGTACATTTGTTTCCTGCATCATTTAATGAAAAGTGTTTGAAATCAGTAGGGAACATTTCAAAATAATGAATTTGTGATTTTTATTCTTCACATTACTGATGTTAATAATTTATCAAAAAACAAAGTTTAAGTCTTTGAACAGTGTTTTCACTTGCAAATAAATAATTTCAAATGCTGCAGTTTTAATCAGGAAACAGAAGAACCTTAAAGCTAAGCATCCTGTACTCTTAACAGCTTGATTCGCATCTGCTACATTGTCAATCCCTCCAGTCTTTGCACAGAAGCCAAGACAAGCAGCATTAATTATACACGTAAATATATTTACTCTTAAAAATACAAATTTTTAGATCAATTTGATTACTATAACGCACCAAGCACTTTAAAATTTTGGATGAGTTATTGCATTCATCAAAATATCACTGCTGAAGCACTCAGCATCCAGTACTACCAAACAAAGTGTTACATCAGTGATATGTAAAGCAAAACTACTCTGGCCTTGTTCCAGTCATACAACTCGATCCCAAGCTCCAAGACCACAGTCCGTCAAACTTTGGAAAATGTTACCTTTCAAAAGATATCTTTAAAGCCTCCTTGCAAAATTGTAGTTTTGTGGTGTGAACTGAACTGACCATTATCAGGGCTTCAGCAAGACAAATTCATCCTTACATAAATCACAGATAACAATATAATTCTCCATCCAACTCTAGGCTTTGAAATGAAAGGGCAGAATTGTAGAGATTGTAATGGTGTCACCCAGATGGACTCAGAATATAAGTTCCCTGATTGGGGCTGTTAAAATGGTCCAATCAGGGAGCCTGGGCTGACAGATAACAGGAGTGTCAGATATCCTGTAACTCTGAGCTGGCTCTGAGAGAGCTGGATCAGTGTCAAGTACTCTCCATGTGTAAATAAAGGGCAACTTAGTGATGGGATCCAAACTATGTGGAGTAATTTCAAGAATGTTAACCTATTGCTTGCAATGGCCTCTTTGTGACTCCTTTTGGAAACTGTATGATCCATGATTTCTCATTTAGAATGTGATCTGGTTTTCTCTGCAATTTTCTTTTTAAATTCAACTTTTCAAGAAAAGACCTACTAGTTTTCAAACATTATTTGGACACACGGCTATGATAGAACAATAGTGAATTCCAAAGACAAAAATCCTTTGCAGTGACAAAATGATCTTCAAAGTTTGATATAACAGTTTTTAAAAAATAAATTGTGATTCAAATCAGAATGTGATCTATTTATTGACTTATGAATTTTATGGTTATGGAAACACCAATTTTGATGAACTACTGCAAACACAGATGCGGATGAAGTTTAAAAGGCAGTTATAGGTGTGAACACTGCCTTTGAAATTGATTTCAGTCCAGAGGTAGCTAGTGTTTTAGAACCAATCGATATTGGAATGTACCTTCCTACCAAGCAGGTAAACCAACCAGCTAGTTGCTCTTTGTTTATTGATTGACAGCTCCATGCTGAGGTAAAGAAATATATACAGTACATTTTAATTGGTTCAACAACTCTTATTCTATTGCGCTGAAAGCCAATGCTATGTGAACTGACAGCTTGTGTCTTTTGTTCACCGTGAATGACAACGTGCATCATGTTTCATCCTGGTAGTTCAAATTATGTAATTAGTGTTCCACTTGATTGCAGAGGGAACAGCAATTAAAGGAGCAACTTTTTTTATATAGAGAGAACATCTGGTGCAGCTTAAAATCCTAACCACCCTGAAATGGATTGAGAGCTTTATCTTGTTTCATATATTATGCAATTGAAAGTGTGTACTGTACCTTTAAGAGAGAGTGAAAGCTGAAAGCTGGCAAGCACCTGTCATGTGACTGACTGGTAGTCACAATGTGCTGGAAATTTGAAAGATGGAACATTTGGCTGTAATCTAGATACCGGAGTTGTTTTCACTGCAGTTCGAATTCAACCAGTTTAAATTATGCCCCAAGATACTAAAACCCAATTGAATTTGAATTTTACTGTTTTGACAACATCGAACTAATGAGACGATCTGACATTTGGGATATAAAAAAAAGCAGGCATTTTGGACAGTTAGCCAGAAAGCGCACCAACTGCCATTGAAAGGTTGCTATTCAATACACACGGTCAAAGGTACCTTTTTCATATGAAACATCTTTGCAGCAGAAGACCGATGACGACCCAGGGAGATCTACAAACAGAGGAAGATCGACACCGGAGATGATAGCTGCAGTCTGCTAGGGGCTTTATTGGATCATTATAATTGTTATAGAGTGGGAGATACATAACAAATCTTTTAGCGAAAGGAGGCTTCGAGTTGTAAACAGTTGTTTAATGCTCACTTTCAGAGTTAAAAAAATTGATTTTTTATTCTTTCAATACTAGAATTTAGGTAGTTCTCTGTCACTCATACTTTAACAGATTACAAGGCGAGGTGAGCTTTTCTCTGTGCTTGGTTTAATTAGCAGATGGGTTTCCTGCTGTGTCATAACACATAATTCAAGAGAAAGAAACCCAACACGGAATAAAAAAGCAAATGAACCAAACATCAATTCATGCTTCAGATTCACACCTCGGAGTCTTTAAATTGAAAACAAAAACAACTGGAAAATCTCTCATTCAAAAAATTTAAAGGTGTCAAGCAAATGCTTTCTATGTATGATAAATGGAAGTTAGGTACTGAAATAAAACATTGTTCTAACATGACCAATGTGGTGCACTGATAATCCAAAGACTCAATGATACAGATTACTACTCTGGAATCTCCAGGATATTTACTGCTATCATAGAGAGGTAATAGTTGGAGATATAACATGAATGCAGAAATGGTTAAGAGGCAAAATGCACATGATTTGCCATGAAGAACCAGGGACATGAAAGATTATATTTAACCCAGAATCTTCTTTTCCCCAAGGGCATTCAAATAATCAGCAATGCTTCCATCAAAGTAGGCTGAACAGTGATATTCATAAGTACTGCACTTGCTCCAAATACAGACTACTAGATTCATTGACTGAAAATCCATAAAGTTTAGACTAGTAACTTTCCCTGTGCAAAAATATTTGCTTCTAAATGCAGAACATACAGACCATACTCAAATGATCTTCGTTCATGTCCAATTTCTACATCACCAAACCCTGTCCTATGAGCGAGACAGGTTAGAGGTGGTGACATATTCAGTCCAGAATGGACCAGGATCCTCAGCATCAATTCTGGACCTCACGAGGTAGCATGGTTACAGGTCAAACTTGCAGCTAATTTCCAAATACCATTCCCCTGGATCACAAATAGGTAACCAGTGTTGAACACCATGGAAGGAACATTAATGATAGCACAGTTACAGAATATATTTAGAGGGCAGCATTACTGGCCTAGCTGGCAGAGTCCTGAAAGACGTATCTGCCAGACCAGAGGCAGATGAAGAGAGAGCCATTGAGGAGAAATCTACTTGACCTCATACACACCAAACTATGTGTCATAGATATTACTCTCCATAACAGTGTTGGAAAAAGTGACCACAATCCCTCTTCACACGAAAGACATCACCTCTTATGAAATACAACTTTTATGCTAAATAGTAGAGATTCAGAGGAGATCTGGCAGAACAAAACTGAAAAGCTGAAAGATACAACCTGTGACCAGTAACATAACTGCACCCTAACTCAATCTGGCTACCAAGCAGGGGAACAATTCTGGTTTAATGACATGTCAAACAATATATGTGGTATCGCAAGAGGTAATGAACGGCAGGGTCAAATACAGCATCCTTGTTGGCATACTCCTGAGATCTTTGCTACGTGGATCAAGTGGCTTCACACCACACATATTCAGAAATAGAGGGGTATGGTGGATGCAGCAAAGGGCTTGCTCGGAGTGCGCCCTGTGCTCAAGACTAGCCATTCCTTTAGCCTGTTATGGCACTGCCATCCGCCATTAAGGAAAGAAAAAATTCCTGTGTATGTCTTTGCCAAAAAAAGTAGAACATTTATTGCCCCAGCAGCATAGTCATGGAAGATGTCCTTAATTATATGATCAGATAGCATTTATGTTCATTAATGCTTCGGAAACAAAAACAGAAATGCTGGCAAAACTCAGCAGATTGGACAGTATCTGTGGGAAGAAAGCAAAGTAAATATTTAGAGTCTGTTGACTGTTCACCAGAACTGACACTTTGGATCCCCAAATGAGGTCTGGACCACATTATGGCCCTGGTACAAATATGGACAAAGAGCTAAATTCCGAAGGTGAGGCAGGAGTGATTGTACTTGACATCAAGGCAGCAGATGATTGTGGCATGAAGGCGTCCTACTAAAATTTAAGTCAACGTGAATCAGGGAAAATCCCTTCTATAGCTGGAATCATATAAGAAAGATGGTTGCAATGTTTGGAGGCCAATCACCTCTGTCTCTCGATACACTGCAAAAGTATCTTAAGTTTCCTCAGCTGCCGTATTGATAACTTTCCATCATTAGATCAGAAACAGGATGCTCACTGACATTTGGAGTGTACAGTTTCTCAGATAATAATCAGTAAGAACTTGCATGTAGCAAGTTCTGGACAATTTCTGGGTTGGAGTCAATAGTTGTTCAGAGATATTTGTGCCTCGCAAGTGCCAGGCAGTTCCTACCTCAAACAAAAGGGAGAGTCTAATCACACCCCTTTAATATTCAACAGCATGAGAATTGTTGAATCCCTCATCGTGAGCAATCTAGAGTTGACCAGATCTTTAACTGGACCATTCATATAAATAAATACAGCAATAACAAGAACAAGAATCCTCAAAGCTTTTCCACCACCTACAAGACATGGGTAAGGAAGGAGATAGAACACTCTCCACTCACCTGAAAGAGTGCAGGCTCCAACAATACGCAGGGAACTCCACAGTATCCCAGACAACTTAATCTACTTGACAATATTCCCCCATCCTAAATATTTACTCCCTCCAGCACCAAAACAATGTTGTTGCAGCAGATAAGATCCATGGGATGCCCTACAGCAAATTGCCTTCCAAAACCATGATCACGAGCAACTAGAAGGACTAACATATTTGATAAATGCAAAAACAACAGTTACAAATTTCATTCCAAGTCACACAGACTGTTGACATAGGTTGTTTAATGGGAAAACACTCATTGTAGGATATCTATACCACATGAACAGCCAGGGTTCACCACTGCCTTTCAGGCAATTAGCGAGAGAGAAAATGAATGGGGAATTTGAGTGATAGCATTATCCCACAAATGAATAAAATTTTTCAAAACATATGATTGTAATATAAATTAAACTACTTCAGCAATTCCATTCAGTGTTTGATTAAAAGCATTGGCTTCCCCAGGAGTTCAACATGATGTTTTATTTCATGAGGCAGTATGATGTTTAAGGTAAAGAATTTTAAATAATCTGTCTATTTGTTGTACATCTTAACTTAAATGGTGCATTGGAGATAGTCATAGAGATGTACAGCACAGAAACAGACCCTTAAGTTCAACTCGTCCATGCTGACCAGATATCCCCACCCAATCTAGTCCCACCTGCCAGCACCAGGCCTATATCCCTTCAAAACCTTCCTTTTCATAGACCCATCCAGACGTCTTTTAAATGTTGCAATTGTACAAGCCTCTACCACTTCCTCTGGCAGCTCAATCCATACACGTACCACCCTCTGCATGACAAAGTTGCCCCTTAGGTCTCTTTTATATCTTTCCCCTCTCACCCTAAACCTATGCCCTCTAGTCTTGGACTTCACAACATCTTTCCAATAGGAAGGAGGCCAGAATTGCACGCAATATTCCAACAGTGGCCTAACCATTGTTCTGTATAGCCACATGACCTTCCAACTCCCATTATCAATACTCTGACCAATAAAGGAAAACATACCAAACGCCTTCTTCACTATCCTATCTACCTGCGACTCCACTTTCAAGGTCTCTTTGTTCAGCAAAACTACGAGGACCTTACCATTAAGTGTATGAGTCCTGCTAAGATTTGCTTTCCCAAAATGCAGCACCTCACATTTATCTAAATTAAACTCTATCTGCCACTTCTCAGTCCATTGGCCCATCTGATCAAGATCCCATTGTAATCGGAGGTAACCTTCTTCGTTGTCCAATACACCTCCAATTTTGGCGCCATCTGCCAACTTACTAACTATACCGCTTATCCTCACATTCAAATCATTTATATACATGATCTCCATACAAATTTCTTTCTCAATTTCCCTCTGACTATTAGAGGATGTATAATACAATCCCAATAAAGGTGATCATCCCTTTCCTATTTCTCAGTTCCACCCAAATAACTTCCCGATGTATTTCTGGGATATCCTCCCCTCTGTACAGCTGTAATGCTTTCCCTTTTTTAAAAAAGCCACTTCTGCTCCTCTCTTGCCTCCCTTTCTGTCCTTCCTATAGCATGTGTGTCCTGGAAATAATTAAGTGTGGAAGACAAAAATAATTCAGAATTAGATAATGTCTGAAAAGTGAGACAAAGGCATCAGGTTGTTTGCCTATTTTACTTGAAATAGATTACAATATATTAGATCCAGTTTGAAAGTATTTACTTCCAATGTCGGTTGCCTCATCAAATAATTTTCAGTATTGTCTAAACATGGTTCACAATGCTTACTGCCTTTCTTTCAATAATGAGCAAATCATAATCAAAACTCACCTAACATCGACTTCTCCACTCACGTGCATAGTAAAGGAACCATTAGGCTGTTTCACAGAGTATAGAAATTCTAGCAGCTTTTCCCTTCAATGAGAACAAAGAGATACCAGTCAGAGCAGGTTCAGCCTCAATTAAAATCTCCAATAGTCTGAATTTACGTTGTCAAATGCTTTGAATGATCATCAACACATTTAGATTTTCGGTCACAATCAAAGCATGTGATACTTACTCGGACCACAAGGTGCAATGATTAGAACAGAAAATAACAAAATCTTGCTGCAAAACGGCCCAGGCTCAGTCACTTGTAAGTTATTGTACATCTACATGGGTGGTGAATTGGAAGTCAGCTTTTGCCTGGTCTTGTGGTACTGAGATATTTATATAATAATACAAAAGGAAGAAAGACAGAATGTTGTGTACAAAGGTTTTGACTCATTTTACAGTCCAATCTCTCTCATACCACAAAACACACAAGCAGGGAACACGTGGATAGGTTCTTGCATCGACCGAATTACATTTCTTTAATAGGGACTTGAGTGCATCTAGTTATTGGAATGGGGAGAAAGAACAACAATGGATGGTGTACAATTTCCCATACAGATGAGGTTAGGGACTTAATACAAATATTTATCCTGCCAATTTATGGCATTCAAAAATTCAATGGGTGAGGTAGATCTCCAACTGTTACTCAATCATTACGAAATAAGCCAAGGTGAGAAATTCATCATTCAAATTATAAACGATCACTTCTGAAAGTTTACTGCTTAAAATACAGTTAAAGTCACAGGGACATTAAACAGGTCTACAGGAATGGTGCAACATCAGGTCCACACAAAGTATATGTTGAATAGGCATTATTTAGACACACTAGGTGACAGCATTTCATAATATGTTTGAACAGGAAACTCAAGCAGCCCAGCAGGTATCTTCATTGTTCATTAGACAATGGGCATTCCTAGTGTATGCTAATTAATTTCAAGGACTGGTCTAAAACATCCAAAAGCTGAACAAACAGCTCCATTCTAAATCAAAGCTCGATCTTTTGCCACTGTTAGACGTGCATCATTACGGTCAAGATTAGAGCGGTGCTGGAAAAGCACAGCAGGTCAGGCAGCATCCGAGGAGTAGGAAAATCAACATTTCAGACAGGAGCGCTTCATCAGGAATGAGTAATTTCTGATGAAGGGCTCTTGCCCAAAACGTCGATATTCCTGCTCCTCGGATGCTGTCTGACCTGCTGTGCTTTTCCAGCACCACTCTAATCTTGACTCTGATCTCCAGCATCTGCAGTCCTCACTTTCGCCTAGTGCATCATTATGACCTCTCACCAACAAAACAAAAATTCAAATTTTAAATTGATTGTGCCTATACAATTACATTGTTTAGAATTCCCTACACCACCCTGTTTACTTTTCTTTTACGTTAAATTATCAAACCATTAGGCATAGAAATGGCTAAAATAGGCACAGCTATAATGATAAGTGCTGAGTCATTTAGAGAAAAGAATGAGCTGTACTATGATCATAAGGTTTCATTCAGTGCCATTCTGGGCTCATCTACCATTTTTAATACAAAAAACAACTGGTGACAAAAAAAGTAATATGTACATGCAGAGAAGTTGCGAACACATACAACTTTTGATCTTTCTGTTTCTGCATTTAAATCAAAGAATGATACAAACTGTTTGTTGCCATTTCATATTACAATGAGATCGTTTTAAATTTGATTATCTGATTTTGATACTGTATAGAATATATTACATGAAACAATTTATTATCCAGCACCTATGGGACCAGAAGTGTGCCGCTGGATCAAATAATCCAAATAATCAAGGAGGTATATATACACACATATATAAATATATAAAGTGGAGTAAACCCTTACCATGTGAAACTTCAAAACATCAATATTCCTCAAAATGTATACATACAAACATCAACACAACTCCTAAAATCAATGTAAAAATTCACAGGTACTAGAAACATAATGCAGGGGATATACACATCACTATTACACTTTAGTTACAGCATAAATACTTGGACATCACCGTAGATTACAGTATTTGAAGTATACAATTTTTGGTCTCCATGACTTGGAGATGCCACAACCACCTGATGAAGGAGAAGCGCTCCGAAAGCTAGTGCTTCCAACTAAACCTGTTGGACTATAAACCTCTGGTGCTGTGTGATTTTTAATGATACAATTTTTGCTGTTTCATCTAGAGTATTGGTTGATAAGGTACCGGTTAAACAACATTTGCTGTGCTGTCATTTGGAAATTGTATTTTTAAAATAGTAGCAGATGGCCTTTGTTTTAGTTCTGAGAAAGGAACAATTTTGTTTTCACAATTAGGTCAGAAAGACATTTGGAAAATAGACCCAAATACATAATTTCCAAGAAAGCGTGTGACTTAGTAAGTATCTAGCCAGATGTCTGTAATGTTAATCGATGAAGTGTTTACAGTTTCTGACTGAAAAGCAAGTGACTGATAGTTTAGTCAATTCAGGAGAACTTTCATCCTAGCAGGAGGACTTTGTTAGTGTTATACCAAGACCAAGTTGTAAAAGCCTGTACGATTTGAGAGTCCTCCTCTGGAGTAGTGTGTGCAGCTCTGGTCACTCTAATAATATCCTTCCGATAACAAAGTGGAGAGAGTTCAGAAAACATTTACCAGGATGTTGCCAGGAATGGAGAGTTGAGTTACAAAAATAGACCAGAAAGGCTGGGATTTTTTTCCACGGGAGCATAGGAGGTTGAGGGGTGATTTTACAGAGGTCGATTAAAAAAATGAGAAGGTGAACAGTAAAGGTCTTTTCCCCTTGGTGGGGGAGTTCAAACTTATTTTTAAGGTGAAAGGAGAAAGATTTTTTAAAAAGATGAGAGGCAACTTTTTTTTTTAAAAGAGTGTGGTCAGTGTGTGGAATGAGGAAGTGATGGATGCAGATCCAGTTAGCACATTTAAAAGACATTTTGATAGGTATAGGAATAGGAAAGGTTTGGAGGGATATGGACCATAGGCAGGTGGAATAGTTTAGTTTGGTAACATGGTCAGGTGGACTAGTTGGATTGAAGGGGATGTTTCCATGCTGAATGACTTCATGATTCTAAGTCTTTTAACTGTCAGAACTGAAAAGGAATCCAAGTTCTCTGCTCTGAAAGGAGATAAAGGCCATCAAAAACAGGAAAGAGGTTTTAAAACTGTTTCAGCAGTCCAAGGAGGAAAACTGATAATTTTTTTCCTTTACTGGCTATTAAGGGGTGAAGGGTAGTTTCTCTTGAATGGAGTACCTGAAGAGGATATTGTTGGGAATAAAGTTGGATCCATGCTTTTGTTGTTTAAATTAAGATCCTTTCAAACTTATACATAGCTTTGCTTTTTTTTCCCGTTTTGTGACACAAACGTGTGGAAACGAAAACATCAGCAACCATGCATCAATATTTTCACTGAGACAAATGTAAAAATAAAATTTATGATCTACCAAGCTAAGTTTCATTTGGAAATTGACTCAAGGATTACAATAAGATCATAATGAAAACCATTTTTTGTCGAGAGGTCCAAAAGTGTGACTGACTACTGCAGATATACATCTAGACGATCTTGACGAGAAAAGAGGATTGTTTGGAAATTACATAAACTATGTGCCCACCCCTTCTCAGGAAAATTAAACTACCGTTGAAGCATGCTGAAGTTGTGAATAAAGATTATGAATCCCTTGTAGAAAAGATCGTATTGAAATCTGATTCATATATTAAATATTGTAAGATATCATCACACCAGGTTAAACGCATTCCTTTAGCCAAGGGATTTAGTGGAGTAGGAGCCATGGTTTTGATGATACAGGATAAAGATTAGAATGTCCATCTGTTACATTTTGTGCATATGGCCAACCAAGTTTAGCATATCCATGGTGTTGAACAAGGACAGGTAGTTTGTGCAGACAGTGCAGAGTGATATGGAAAAGTGGATCAGCACAGATCTTGGGTCACCAATATTTTTAATAGATAATGGAGGTGAATTTTAAAATGTCAACTGTTGGGACATTTGTGAGATTGTAAGCATTATCATAATACAAACTGCTGCAGGACATGCACTCTGCAATGGCTCGTGCCAAAACTGGCTTTTAAGTTTTGTGCTTTTTAAAACTGTAGACTGAAATTAAAAATAGCGATTTTGAAACTCAGGATGGCTTGAAAGTAAGGAATTTGACACCTTTTGTGAACCCAGTTTACGTAGCTCTAGATGGACGAGAGTCAAGAGGGTGTTTACGAGTGAAGTTGATTGACGTGAAGTTGATTGATGTGAATTAGCGATCAATTATCAATAACAAAGCTCCTCTGCTTGCGGACAAATATGTGATTGGTTATCAGGCAGCTGGGGCTATAAACAAGACAGAGAGAAGCCAGGTCAGCCCCAAAGTGAAACCAGCAGGTCTGCAGTAGTCAAAAAAACCATTCAGTAAGCCACTTTAAACTGAAGAAATCCAATCCTTCAGTGGATACTGCAAGTTGCGACTTTGAATTGAGTAAGTGAACCAGTCACCCTATGCCTATTGTGAACTAGTGGAGGTGTTTGGAAAAAGGTTGAGGACAAATTTTCAGATCAGCAAGAACCAACACAATAGATCTTGTGTTCAAAGAAGACGGACTGGTTGTCCCTCCGTTCATGTGTTTTCTTTCCCTGTTTGTTTGTCTGTGTGCAAGAGAGAGTTATATACAGCATTAATTTATAGATGTTACTTAAATTAGTTGAATTGCTTACCTGCAGGTAGAATCTAACGCCTGGAATAAATAGTGATTCCTTGCTAAGTTCAGAAACCTGGTCTATGAATTCAATCAACTGTGATCTGAAATTGGGTAGCTTGGGAATTTGTGCGTTTTGTTTTGAAAATTTAATTTTTGGGATAACTCCAGAATAGCAGGGCATAACCTGCAGCACACTACACATTGTTACACTTACGCCAAAGAAACTATGCAATAAGGGAGATGTTGGACAAAATATTAGCAGATTAGTCAACTCTAAGTTACAAACAGTACAGGAATAAGCAAACATGTATAAAATTCCTTACAAATAGTGATGGAATATAGCAATTACTAATTAGTATATGGTTAGGACCCAAAATTACCTTCAATGCTGCATGAAGATTCTCCAGCAGCAAAAAGACGTTTTTGTGCTCATCTAAACGCAATTATTAAAGCCGACAGCATTGAGTCATTGTTTCAAACTATCTGGGGGAGATTTCACACCTTGTGTCAGGATTCTTTGTAAGAGGATGCAGGGAATGGACTTAAATCAGGAAAAGTTATTGGAGGGATCAGGAATGCTTTCATGTTACAACACTAATCATATCCCTTATGGTGGGGGGGTGGGGGCGGAAGTGGTGGTGGTGGGGTGGTGGTGGGGGGTGGGGAGGAGGGAGGGTATGAATCATGAATTTTCAAATTTTGAGAACATAATGTTGATAATAAGCACCACATACTTTGCATGCATGAGGCCTACAACTGCAAGACTTAAGAATTAAGGAAATACTTGCCAATATACATACTCAAAGATTTGTAGCTCGAGTGCTTGTTGTTGTGGTTCTGTTCGCCAAGCTGGGAATGAGGACATGCCGCAACCCAAAGGACTAGCCACACTACCATACATCAAGAGCATTTCCGAACTGACAGCCAGACTACTGCGACCACTAGGACTCATAACAGCACACAAACCAACAGCCACGCTCAGACAACAACTCACCAGAACGAAGGACCCGATACCCAGCATGAGAAAAACCAATGTAGTGTACAAAATCCCATGCAAGGACTACACAAAACACTACATCGGACAAACAGGAAGACAACTAACGATCTGCATCCATGAACACCAACTAGCCACGAAACGACACGACCAGCTATCCTTAGTAGCCACACACGCAGATGACAAGCAACATGAATTTGACTGGGACAACACTACTATTATAGGACAAGCCAAACAGAGAACAGCCAGGGAATTCCTAGAGGCATGGCACTCATCCACAGATTCAATCAATAAGCACATCGACCTGGACCCAATATACCGACCACTGCAGCGGACAGCTGGAACTGACAACCGGAAGCGGCAGATTCAAACCACTATAAATGCTAGAGGAAACAACACAGAAGCGTTTCACAGGAGGCTCCCAAGCACCGAGGATGTCACCTAGACAGGGGACGAAATGTCTGCAACACAAATTCCCAGCTCGGCGAACAGAACCACAACAATATACATACTGACTGAAGAACATGAAAAAGTAGGGAATCATTGCCCAAAGTGGGTTCATGGATGATGTATAGTCAATGGTATCATATGAAGGAATAATGATCACAATTGTGGGACTTACAGGCAAGACCATGGGAAAATATAAAACCTGCTAACTGTCCACAGGTACATTTTTTATTGACACAGAAGTTGAGGGTTATGAGGGCAAGACAGGAAAATGGAGTTCTGGCTATAGTCAGACCAGCTTAAGTGTTATAATCTCAGCAATAGCAAAGCAGGCCTGAGGACTAAACGGCCAACTCCTATTAATGGTGTTAATCATGAGGCTGATAATATCAGATTTCATGCAATGTAGACAGAGAGACTATGCATACTTTGCATATTAAAATAAGCATGCTGTAATAACATTTTATTTCAAAATTGACTTAACCACAACACTTTCACTATTTATTGTGGTGCAAGTCTTTTAAACCTAACAAACAATTGGCTTGTCATTTTGTTTGACTGCTTTTAATTAAGAACGATTGAGATTATGAGGCAATCACCTATCTGCTGAGAGTCACCAAAAGGCAATAGATTTAAAATGGAGAGAGGACCTTGGATATAAAATGGTGTAAAACTTCCCAATTTTACTTTGATTCAGTTCAGTAGTCACAGAGATGTAATAGCATAGGGGGAAGCTGAATGCCCCAGACTTTGCTGTCAGCACAACTTCCAAATCACTACATTTAACTGCCAACAAATGCACCACGGTTTCACCATTATTTTTAATACAATTTGGGCCAATGAACTGCCAAACTCTCAGAAAAGGTTTGCAACATAGATACTCAATTAAGTTTCAAGTTTAGTAGTTCAAGCCATGTCAAGAATTAAGAAATTATTTTATTGATTTTGAGTTCAAGTGTCGATTTTCCAAACTAATACATTTTACCCTGGTTTCTGTGAAATCTACAAGTAAATCAGATTTCGGGTTAACAAGCCTGTATATAATTCTTACAGGGCTCAATGGGGTGGATGCAGTAAAGATGATTCTCTTGGCTGGGATTCTAGAAGCTCAGGACAGAGTTTCAGACTAAGCACTAGACTATTAATGACTAAAGAAGGGAAGAGGAGTTTTTACATTCAGGATGTCGTGAAGCTTTGGCATGTTCAAGTCAAAGTTCAGCCATGACCTATTCAATGGTAGAATAGGCTCAACGGGTCTACTCCTATTCCAGATGCTCCTTACATTCTTATGTTTCAAGATGCAAGATTTAATAGAAAAAATACTGATTTCTATTTCAGATTATAGCAGTCAGATTGTGAATATGTGATCTAAGTATGCCTTTCAAATAGATAGATGACCGTTTTTTTTTTAAGAAAACGAGCCAAACTGAAGGTTGGACACACTGTGCAGATTCCCTGTTGTCTCTTGATATATAATATATACTGCACAAAATTTACATTGAATGTTTTGGTTTTGAACAGCATAACAATTCAACTCTCCTGTTAGTACTTTTGTACTATTCTTTGATTGCTATGATTGCTTACCTGTTAATAACATTATATGCCTCTTCTGTGCCTATAATGCAGAGTGCATTCACTGCTGCATATGTCGGTGCAAGATGTGGCTCTTGGCCTGGTCCACCTGCAAATCCACCATTTGGACTCTGGCATCGTGATAGGAATTGACAGATACTATTTAGAAAGGATGAAAAATGTAACTGTTAAATTGTTGTACAGCTTATGGTTTTTAATCTTTTGCAAGAGACCACATCAATAACTGATCAATAGGAACAGTATCAGCTGAAAAAGGCAAGTATTTATGCATTTCCTATACAAATACCTGAGCATTGGCTGCCCTCAGTTCCCAAATATGGTGCCCATTGTCTGGAATTCCCTCCATTGGCTCAACACAAAACTTAAATTCAAAACTACACTTTGCAGACATCAACATGGTCAAGTGCCTTTACTTGGAATACAGTGCAACTTAAAATGGCCGTATGTCAGTAGAAGCAATCCTGGCCCAATAATAAAGCATTAAACATCCGGAAAAATGTTTTGAGTATAAAAATTTAGGGTTTCATTTTACAGCAGCACATTTAGACTTTCATAAATAAACAAAGTAACCTGTTGGATTTTGCTGTCAGTGTTAAAGTGAACACTGTTTGCAACTGAATTTGAGCACCATTATGAAGCTCAGACCATTAGCAGTAGTGTCTGAAGACTGACTGGTGTACGTACTGCATACTGTTAAAGCACAAAACCAAAATTAGGAACTGGCAAGGTACTTTTGAGTTTAAGTTCAACTGGACATCTCTATTCTGGGCAGGTACTGGAATGTGTTCTCAATCATATGGGACCTCTAACGAGATTGAACAGGATGTTCCACTTATCTGCTGAACAAATCATTGTTCAATCAACAATTCCTCTGTATCAACTGTAGAAGATAATATATATTAAGTTCTCTAAAATTGGTCTCAATAGTTCCCTCAAGTCAATACCCACAAATATCAGAGGTGACTTTGCAAAATATTATTCTTTCCCTTTTGCTTCAACATAGAAGGGATATGAATTGCAATGCTCAGTCAAGGATACTTATGAAAATATTCGAACACAAATTTGGTTGATTCAAACTACAGACATAAAACAAAACCGAACTTTTCACATGGGCATTCACCAACAAAAAGGATTTTAAGCTTTATATACATACTCTGATGCCATACAATCATCGATTGGTTCTCCTAGCAACTCCAAGCTATGCAAGATCCAGTAACAAAGCCAGGGCCGGCTGGCGTCCAAACACTGAAACCAAAACAAAAACATTATTTATAACCAAATTATAAAAGAAATAAAGCAGAGAAAGATCAAACAGATAGAAACATTAATCAAATTTACTTGAGCTATATTGCAGCTTTTGTCTGAAAACAACCTTTTAACTCAAGGATCACCACACCTTAGGCAAGGGGAGAGATCGAGGGGGAACATCCTTCCTGGTAACCTCAGCCAGTGCAGGAATTGAGCCAACACTGCACCATGCACCAGCCATCCAGGCAACTGAGTTAATCAATCCCAGTTATTAAATAAAGTATGATCATTGAGAATATCTAAAAGCAAAGAGAATGCTCAGAAATCAACAAATAAATACTTTTCCAATCTAAAGTTTGTTTCTCAAATAGTATGAAACCATTTGCTGCAGGTTTCGAATTGGAGCAACACGTCACTTGATATGGCACTTTGGGGTTTTCAGATAAACGTGAAATTAACAGACTAGTCTGGGCTCAGGTGTAGATGTTGCATTTTATTCTGATCTAACCTCAAACCCACATTTCTGCCTGCCCCAGTAAACGTTCAACCTCACTTAATGTGAAGAACAACAAGCCTTGGCTTGACAACACTTTTAAATTCAAGATAAGAGTGGTGCTGGAAAAGCCCAGCAGGTCAGGCAGCATCCAAGGAGCAGGGGAAAAAGAAAAATTTTAAAAAATGACATTTCGGGGGCTGGGAACCTCGGGGCTGGAGAGATAAGTTGGGGGTGTGGGGTGGCTGGGGAGAAGGTAGCTGAGAGTGCAATAGATGGATGGAGGTGGGGGTGAAGGTGATAGGTCGGAGAGGAGGGTGGAGCGGAGAGGTGGGAAGCAAGATAGACAGGTGGGACAGGTCATGAGGGCGGTGCAGAGCTACAACTGCAGTACCTACTTCTGGCTACCAGTTTTAAATTGCCGGTGTGATTGCTATTAGCTTTAAATGTTTTGTTTGCAACTCTAATTTGAGACTAAATTTCCAGCTAGTAAAGGAATCAAAAGGTATGGAATTAAATGATAAGCCATGTTCAATCATGCCTTGAGATACTCAACTCCAATTCAATGTGTTCTCACACACCCCATACACTACTAATGAAGCACTACATGAGTGAATATCGCAGACACATCAGTGCTTACATATCATAATGTAGCAATTTAGTAGTAGCACTACCCATGCAACTAGTAAACATGAGGTACTTTGAGATATTTCAAACTTGTTACTTTGACCTTCATCAGCTGTCACAAAACTGACCTTGCAAAGTGGTGCGAATTCCCATCTGTTAAGTCCATACTGATGCCATATGAAAATGTTTTATGCTTCTGTTCCTTGTCAAAAGTGGCTTTTTCATCTCATTCCACATGCTCATTGAATAGCCTTAAGTTAGAAAATATAATTCCTGTTGCATGCATAGGGCTTGCTTTTTTAATTCACTCAACACGACGTGGCATTCTATGAATTAAAAATTGTGGCCGACATAACTCAATCTCACCTCCAGCTCCTGGATCTGGTCCACAGACAGTGGAATAACTTTCTTAATTTGTGTTTGTTTTAAATAAAATGTGATGATTCCTTAATGATTCACTTATTTGTATGAATGATATAACAGACCAGCTTTGACAACATCATGTATACATGTTGCAAAGACAGATGGATAGAAAGCAGTAGATATGGAAGCATAGAATTTCAAGGAGGTGTTGACAGATTTATTAAATGCTTGAAACCTTAACAAATGGCTTTACATGTACGCATGTACAAGATCATCCACTTTTGATTCAAAGGTGATAAAATTTCCATATGAGGCAATGGAAACAGTGGAGATCCAAAATGGCTTGGGAGCCCAGGTAGACAGACCATTAGTGTGTCATGGACAAGTACAGAAACTAATTTTAAAAAATTAATTTAATGTTGACCTTTATACCGGAAGAAATGAAAAAAATACATCGAGTCATAGAGACGTACAGCATGGAAACAGACCCTTCGGTCCAACCCGTCCATGCCGACCAGGTATCTCAATCCAATCTAGTCCCACCTGCCAGCACCCGACCTATATCCCTCCAAACGCTTCCTATTCATATACCCATCCAAATGCCTCTTAAATGTTGCAATTCCACCACTTCCTCTGGCAGCTCATTCCATACACGTACCACCCTCATAGGTCTCTTTTAGATCTTTCCCCTCTCACCCTAAACCTATGCCATCTAGTGCTGGACTCCCCCACCCCAGGGAAAAGACTTTGTCTATTTATCCTATCCATGCCCCTCATAATTTTGTCAACCTCTATACGGTCACCCCTCAACCTCCGACACTCCAGGGAAAACAGCTTCAGCCTGTTCAGTCTCTCCCTGTAGCTCAAATCCTCTAACCCTGGCAACATCCTTGTAAATCTTCTCTGAACCCTTTCAAGTTTCACAACATCTTTCTGCTAGGAAGGAGACCAGAATTGCACGCAATATCCCAACAGTGGCCTAACCAATGTCCTGTACAGCCGCAACATGACCTCCCAACTCCTGTACTCAATACTCTGACCAATAAAGGAAAGCATACCAAACGTCTTCTTCACTAGCCTATCTACCTGCGACTCCACTTTCAAGAAGTTATGAACCTGCACTCCAAGGTCTCTTTGTTCAGCAACACTCCCTAGGACCTTACCATTAAGTGTATAAGTCCTGCTAAGATTTGCTTTCCCAAAATGCAGCACCTTGCATTTATCTGAATTAAACTCCATCTGCCACTTCTTAGCCTATTGGTCCATCTGGTCAAGATCCTGTTGTGTTTTGAGGTAACCCTCTTCGCTGTCCACTACACCTCCAATTTTGGTGTCATCTACAAACTTACTAACTGTACCTCTTATGCTCACATCCAAATCATTTATGTAAATGACAAAAAGGGCCTAGCACCGATCCTTGTGGCACTCCACTGGTCACAGGCCTCCAGTCTGAAAAACAACCCTCCACCACCACCCTGTCTTCTACCTTTGAGCCAGTTCTGTATCCAAATGGCTAGTTCTCCCTGTATTCCATAAGTGGGAGGATAGGAAAAATTTCTGGCTGTAACAGCTGCTCCTTTTTTGAGGTGCTGGAGGGGATTTCCTCGAATTCCAAAAACAGCAATTACTGTTTTATATGCTATTGCATTCTTTTGGAACTTTGGAAAAATAAAGTCAAAACAACCGCAGTTTTAGAAGGGAGAAGACCAGACAAATGAAGCACATGGTGAGGTCACTGCACGAGAGAGAGAGAGAGAACCTGCACAGTTACTGCCTTTGCTGTTTGAATTCATGTATCGCTGGACATCGGAGTGCATCTGGGAAATTAACAATAAGAAGACTGAAATTACATTCCAGTTGTACAAAACCCTAGTCAGATATTGTGAGCAGTTCCAAGCATCTCACCTCGTAGGAAGTGTGATGCACCTGGAGTTCGTTTATGAGGATAAATTACATAAATTTGGTCAATAATCCCTGGAATTTAGAATGGTGACGTATGGCTTGATTGAACTCTTCAAGAAAACCGAATGTTTTAGTTCATTTGCTTATGGGATGCCGGCATTACTTGCAAGGTCATTACATATTGCTAATTCTAAATGCCCTTGAGAAGGTACTGAACTATGTTCTTGAACTGTCATTAAGGAGGAAGTTATAGGATTTTAATGCAGCATCGGAAATATATTTCAATGTCAGGATAGCAAGCAAATTCGAAGAACGTGCTGGTGGGGACTGCTGCCACCCTGGTGTTCCAGGTGGGACTTAATGATTGCTTCACACATGGTAGCTGATGAAGGTCCAAGAGTTTGACCAACTATCCACAATTTTTCACACTTCAACATAAGACCATAAAATTAATCAACTCCATAAAGATGGCCAAGTGAGAATAATAACAGGAGGATAATAGGATGTTGACACCACAGTATATAAATTGAGCACTTACCCTCTGGTTTGTTACCAGGGACAGATACATTATTAAAATCATACCAACGTTATTATCGATACATTAAGTAGGACAAGCTTCATGCAACCTGTTGAATTTCCAGAGATGCTTCTATGAGGTGACTACATTGAATCATAGAATGAAAGCCCAGAAAGCAGCTTGACCCATTGTGTTTCCCCCAACTCTGAATGAGCTATCCTTTTACATACAAACATATGAATCAGGACCAGAAATGTCTTATTCAAGTCCCTCCTCCTCCTATCACCCCCCCTATTCCCCCCCCCCAGCAGCTCGCTCACTCATTCAGTAAAATCATGGCTAATCTAACCCCAAATCTACATTTCGGCCTACCCCAGTGACCTTTCAACCTTCAATGTGAAGAACAACAAACTTCAGCTACACACCGCTTTTAAATTGCCGGTATGATTACGATTAGCCTTTTTTTTGCAATTCTAATTTGACACTAAATTTCCACCTAGTAAAGGAACCAAGAGGTATGGAGGTAAATGATCGGTCATGTTTTTGTTGAATGGCACAGTAGGCTTGACAGGCTGAATGGTCTATTTCGTTCTGTTTTCCGTACTCTCCCACTGACCACTCAGCAGGAGCAATTTTCTTTGCCTTCAGGGAAAGGCATGCAAATGGCTGATGTCCCTGTCTAAACACTGACATTTCTATCAATAACCAGGGCAAAACTGAACATTATAATTGAAATAATCAATAGCTTGGAATCTGCAGTTGTAATGATGGCCAAGCTGCAAGCTTTCATGGTTATCATGGTGTAAAAATAATCGCAACATCTGGCATCTACACATCAGCAGTTAAACATAGAAAAAAGGAAATTGCTACAGGTGACAAGATTGCTCCTCCATGGGAGGCAATAGTGAAACTTTCAGAGAAACAAGGAATCAGTAATTTGAAGTAAACTTTAATTTTATATGCAATATTCTCCCTACAAATTCCATTCAAAAATGTAAATGTTGTTGAATGAGGTGTAAATGGTTTCTTATGCTATTCTAAAACATGGTAACTAAACACTTTTTTTGGCCGTAATAAACAAATTTTAGAAGTCTACAGTACACTGTATTGCTCCATTTAAAAAATCCTTTTTATAAAAAACTGTAAAAGACGTTTTTCTAAATTGATTAATATATTTCAGCTTTAAACCCGCTTGCACATTGTAGTGATTGTAACAAGGTCAGGCAGATGGACCTAACAGAATGAGTTCCCTGATTGGGGCTGTTAATCTGGTCTAATCAGACAGCCCTGGCTGACAGATACAAACAGGAGCTGTGGAGTGCATCATTTCTCCCTCCAACTCTATTTTGATTTAGTCCCTACCCTCCCCTTCACTGTTTTGCTCACACAGCATTGCCCTGTGGTTTGAAGGGCAGTGCTTGTCACTGGCCACTCGGGTGTTTTTCCTATCTTCCTGGTGGTGGAAATTGAATAAAGATTCGTACACTTTGTGTCTTTCACTGTGTCTCACACCTGCACACACACACCACGGGTGCTGGGGAAAAAATAAGCACTACCGCACTTTAAAAAAAAAACTCAACTCTAGAGCCCGGGTGTCCTTGGAGAAGGAGCACGCGGTGTCCACCAACACCCTGGAGTCGTTCAGGGAGAGGTGGGCGCCGCAGGGAGTGGAGTGTATTATTTCCCCGTAGAACTCTATTTTGATTTAGTCCCTACCCTCCAAAAAAAAAAAGAACAAACAGGAGCTGTGGAGTGCATCATTTCTCCCTCCAACTCTATTTTGATTTAGTCCCTACCCTCCCCTTCACTGTTTTGATCACACAGCATTGCCCTTTGATGTGAAGGGCAGTGCTTGTCACTGGCCACTCAGGTGTTTTCCTATCTTCTTGGTGGTGGAAATTGAATAAAGATTCGCACAACTTGTGTCCTTCACTGTATCTCACACCTGCACAAAAAAAAAGGGGGTTTCACATGCACACACACACCATGGGTGTTGGGGGAAAAATAAGCACTACCGCAGTTAGACGGTAGTGTGGGAAAAAAAAAGAAAAAAAGAAAATAAAGGGTAGTATGTAAAAAAAAAAGACAAACAGGAGCATCCCCCGTCCAATTCTATTTTGATTCAACCCCTATCCTCCCCTTCACTGTTTGATCACAGAGCATTGCCCTTTGATGTGAAGGGCTCTGCTTGTCACTGGCCACTCGGGTATTTCCTTTCTTCCTGGTGGTGGAAACTGAATAAAGATTTGTGCACCTTGTGTCTTTCACTGTGTCTCACACCTGCACACACAACATGGGTGCTGGGGAAAAAAGCACTACCACAGTTAGGCAGTAGTGTGAGTGTAATAAGAAAAAAAAGAAAAAAAAACAGGAGCATCAGAGATTCTATTCATTCAGAGAGCTGGATCTGAGGAAGTCAAGTATTAAGCACAAAGAAATAAAGGGTGACTTGGTGATGGGATACCAGCCTCTGTGGAGTTATTTCATACATCCCAATCTCATTTCTACTCCATAAAAGTGAATGATAATCAGTGCCTTTTAATTCTGAGTTTGTGGACTGAAAGAATTCTTCAATCGAATTTGGTGCAGAGCTTCCTTAAGGATTTAATTACCTCAAGACACCCAAGATCATTACAGATGGCAGATTAACAATAACCGCCTTCATAATTTAAAATCAACACCAAACAGCCCAAATATCTTTCTTCCCTGCTGACCACAAAATCTAGACCAATAGGCATGCTGAGTGTCAATATTAATAAAACAATGCTCTCCACTAATTCAAAATAAAATCTACAAGATGAGCTCCATCCAAAATGGAAATACAACTATGGAAACCTTCTAAACTTGAAATGTGTTTCCTTCAAATTCCAGGGAAAAGCAGATTTCACTACAAAGTCTCAGGGCATAAAATAAACTCTGATATCAGCGTTCTTAAGAAGCTCGGGTTATGAATGAAGTCATGGACTCGTTTGCTGAGCTAGTGTGTTTTTATGAAAACATTTCATCACCTTCCTAGGTGACATCATCAGTGCGTCTTTGAAAGGTATTTATATGACTCTGTTTGTTGGTACGCGTATCTGAGTGGTTTGTATATGGGATCCAGTTCAATGTGTCTATTGATTGAGTTCCAGTTGGAGTGCCAGACTTCAAGGAATTCTCTAGCGTGTCTGTTTTGCCTATGCTAGGATAGTCACATTGTCCCAGTTGAATGTGTGTCCTTTGCTGTGTATGGTTAGAAATGAGAGTGCTGTTTGTATCTGACGGTGGCGAGCTGATGTTTGCGCACTTATGACCATCTCTGTCTTATACGTACGACCCCTTATTATGAGACACAATGCAATTAATTGTGGCCATGATATTGATTCCTGTGGCACTTCATTGGTTTCAGGTTGCCATCTTGAAAATGTCTCCACTATCCCAACTGTCTTCTATTAGTTAACCAATCCTCCATCTATGCAAAGACATTACCTCCAACAAAATGGGTTCTATAAATAGCCTATCCTGTGGCACCTTATCAAAATCCTCAATAAAATCCAAATATATTAGACATCTCCTTTATGCTATCTGCACTGTCCATCTCTGTATTCCTCCATTGACTCAACAGAATTAAATTGGAAGATAGTGGTAGCATGTTCTTCAAAGTCAGAAGAGGCAAGATTCAGGATCTACACCAAACAGTGGCAAGTGGAGACCAGATTTCAATCCTATGTTTTTTTTATATTGCTGAGCTACACTGGTGAAGGGCACTACTTAATTAAGTGTCAACAACACTTGCATGGGACTCCTGAGGCACAGTGACAGTGTCTGTACCTCTAATTCAGGACAACTAGGTTCAGGTCCCACCTGTTCAGAGGGATGTGATAACATCTCTGAACAGGGCGATTGGAAAACATCTCCAAAACCACTGATAAATAAGGGAATACTGTGGGTGGCAGACAGACTCTAATGCCTCTATCTAATGGCTCTTTTTGTCAATAAACCGATTATCAAAAAAGGATTACTGTCTAGCTTCATTCTTCATCATCCAGCTTGAGACCCAATTAACACTGGAGCTCAGTCTCTGAATTGTAGATTAACTTTAAGTGGGATATTTATATCAGTCGGAGCAGGAAGCAGTTGTCCCACATATAGAAGCCTATGAAACCCTCTCAACCTATGGGACAAAAGAGTCATCTGATATAAAAAACATGGTTATGTTAATGAAACAATAATTTGTACTGTGTCACACTTTTAATAAGTACGTCAATCCTTCCACTTTCTCACAAGTGAAGAGCTTAAAGAATCAAAAATATCAGCTGGTCTTTGATGGGGACTGTATTCAACACCTGTTAGTTTCTGTTATATTTTTTCATATTTCAATTTTATTCCAATCAGAACTGATGACCTTCCCAAAATACTAGACAGTATAAAAAGTAGCCATAAAGTGGCTTTCACGGGATATGGATGTCACTGGTTTGGTCCTCATTTACTGCCCATCCCTAACATAGTGAGCTCCCTTCCTGACAGTGCATACACAATGCTGTTAAGAAAAGGAGGTGCCAGGATTTTGGCCCAATGATGACGAAAGAATAGTAACGTAGTTCCAAGAAGGGATGGTATATTGACTGCAGTGGAATTTGCCAGCAGGTAATGTGCCTATGCATCTGCTATCCTTGCTCTTCCAGGTGGTAAATCATGTGTGTTTGGAACGTGCTATCAAAATAAACTTAATGAATTGCTGCAATGTTGTACTTGGTGTACACAAGGCAAATCTGGCTAAGGCTGAATGACAAGTTTAATTGAAAATCATTTTACGCACACAAAAGAAAATCCATTTTAATAAGATATTAACACCTAAGTTTCAAATTTCCCATTGAACCTACACATTAAATTTTAAGGCACATGATCCTTGCCCCTCCATTTTTCTTGCCTGCAGTCTTACCGAATACGACTCTGAGAGATGCCTCAGACCTTTCTTCAAGTATTGGAAATGTTTCTCTCTTTGAAGGACAGGTCTGGAAAAAAATACATATGGTTAAATCAAGCAATGCAGATATTTGATAGCAATGAATCAAAACTAGTTGCATAATTAATATTTTCACTTATGTATTTAAGCTGTATTAAATTATGGCAATGGAGAAAGACATCTGAACCAAATTAGCACTTTCTTGAATTCACACACAGTAAAATTAAACCAAAAGACTCCGAATAATTACTCCAATAGTTCCTAAACAGACTTTTGAATAATCAATCTAAGACTTAGTGAATAATTAATTCCAGATACCAGTTGGTATCTCAAATAAAAAGACTTAACTATTATTAAATACATAATAACTTTAGCAATTACACAAAACCAGCTTTAAACCTGAAACATTTGTTTTCACCGCCCATTCACACAAAAGGCAAACAAACAAAGACAGTTAATGGATAAATAAAAGAAAATAACAAAACTGGCCCGATTACTTAAATGCCTTTCACAATGCATTAATTCACAGGCATAAATGTGGATCAGGGTCACCTTCATAATGCACCCAGGCAGGCAACATTACTTCTAACTCAGTTTTCTAATCTCTGTGCTTTTGAAAGCTGGTATAGCAGATTAAGCAGGGAGCTTTCAAATCTTCATGCTGTTGCAGCATCAGCTAAGAACACTCTTCCAAAAAACTAAAAGGAACATGGGACTGGGATATCATAGCAATTACAGAAACATGACTCAGCGATGGTCAGGACTGGCAGCTTAATGTTCCAGGATACAAATGCTACAGGAAGGATAGAAAGGGAGGCAAGAGGGGGAGTGGCATTTTTGATGAGGGATAGCATTACAGCTGAGGGAGGATATTCCCGGAAATATATCCAGGTAAGTTATTTGGGTGGCACTGAGAAATAAGAAAGTGATGATCACCTTATTGGATTGTATTATAGACCCCCTAATAGTCAGAGGGAAATTGAGCAACAAACTTGTCAGGAGATCTCAGCTATCTGTAAGAATAATAGGATGGTTATGGTAGGGGATTTTAACTTTCCAACTATCCACTGGGACTGCCATAATGTTAAGGGTTTATAGATAGAGAGGAATTTGTTAAGTGTGTACAAGACAACTTTCTGATTCAGTATGTGGATGTACCTACTAGAGAAGCTGCAAAACTTGACCTACTCTTGGGAAATCAGGCAGGGCAGGTGACTGAGGTGTCAGTGGGGGAGCACTTTGAGGCCAGCGACCATAATTCTATTAGATTTAAAATAATGATGGAAAAGGACAGACCAGATCTAAAAGTTGAAGTTCTAAATTGGAGAAAGGGCAATTTTGACGGTATTAGGCAAGAACTTTCGAAAGCTGATTGGAGGCAAATGTTCGCAGGTAAAGGGACTGCTGGAAAATGGGAAGCCTTCAGAAATGAGATAACGAGAATCGTGAACAAATATATTGCTGTTAGGGTGAAAGAAAAGGCTGGTAGATACAGAGAATGCTGGATGACTAAAGAAATTGAGGGTTTGGTTCAGAAAAAGAAGGAAGCATATGTAGATTACTTAGATTTTTAGATTACTTAGTGTGGAAACAGGCTCTTCGGCCCAGCAAATCCACACCAACCCTCCAAACAGCAACTCACCCAGACCCATTCCCCTACATTAACCCCTTCGCCTAACACTACGGGCAATTTAGCACTGCCAATTCACCTAACCAGCACATTTTTGGACTGTGGGAGGAAACTGGTGCACCCGGAGGAAACCCACGCAGACACAGGGAGAATGTGCAAACTCCACACAGACAGTTGCCTGAGGCGGGAATTGAATCCGGGTCGGTATAGACAGGATAGATCGAGTGAATCCTTAGAAGAGTATAAAGGAAGTAGGAGTATACTTAAGAGGGAAATCAGGAGGGCAAAAAGGGGACATGAGATAGCGCTGGCAAATAGAATTAAGGAGAATCCAAAGAGTTTTTACATATGCATCAAGGACAAAAAGGGTAACTAGGGAGAGAATACAGTGCCTCAAAGATCAGCAAGGCGGGCTTTGTGTGGAGCTGCTGAAAATGGAGGAGATACTAAATGAGTATTTTGCATCGGTATTTACTGTGGAAAAGGATATGGAAGATACGGACTGTAGGGAAATAGATGGTGACATCTTGCAAAAATGTCCAGAGGAGGAAGTGCTAGATGTCTTGAAATGCATAAAAGTGGATAAATCCCCAGGACCCGATCAGGTATACCCTAGAACTCTGTGGGAAGCTAGAGAAGTGATTGCTGGGCCTCTTGCTGAGATATCTGAATCATCGATAGTCACAGGTGAGGTGCTGGAAGACTGGAGGTTGGCTAACATGGTGCCACTGTTTAAGAAGGGTGGTAAGGACAAGCCAGGGAACTACAGACCAGTGAGGTAAAAACAATGACTGCAGATGCTGGAAACCAGATTCTGGATTAGTGGTGCTGGAAGAGCACAGCAGTTCAGGCAGCAACCAAGTAGCTTCGAAACTTGGATGCTGCCTGAACTGCTGTGCTCTTCCAGCACCAATACAGACCAGTGAGCCTGATGTCAGTGGTGGGCAAGTTGCTGGAGGGAATCCTGAGGGACAGGATGTACATGTATTTGGAAAGGCAAGGACTGATTAGGGATAGTCAACATGGCTTTGTGCGTGGGAAATCATGTCTCACAAACTTGATTGAGCTTTTTGAGGAAGTAACAAAGAAGATTGATGAGGGTAGAGCGGCAGATGTGATCTATATTGACTTCAGTAAAGCGTTCAACAAAGCTCCCCATGGGAGACTGATTAGCAAGGTTAGATTTCACGGAATACAGTGAGAACTAGCCATTTGGATACAGAACTGGCTCAAAGGTAGAAAACAGAGGGTGGTGGTGGAGGGTTGTTTTTCAGACTGGTGGCCTGTGACCAGTGGAGTGCCACAAGAATTGGTGCTGGTTCCTCTACTTTTTGTCATTTACATAAACGATTTGGATGCGAGCATAAGGAGGTACAGTTAGTAAGTTTGCAGATGACACCAAAATTGGAAGTGGAATTGGCAGCAAAGAGGGTTACATCAGATTACAACAGGATCTGGACCAGATAAGCCAATGGGCTGAGAAGTGGCAAATGGAGTTTAATTCAGATAAATGCAAGGTGCTGCATTTTGGGAAAGCAAATCATAGCAGGACTTATACACTTAATGGTAAGGTCCTAGGGAGTGTTGCTGAACAAAGAGACCTCGGAATGCAGGTTCATAGCTCCTTGAAAGTGGAGTTGCAGGTAGATAGGCTAGTGAAGGTGGTTTTTGGTATGCTTTCCTTTATTAGTCAGATATTGAGTACAGGAGTTGGGAGGTCATGTTGCAGCTGTCCAGGACATTGGTTAGGCCATTGTTGGGATATTGCATACAATTCTGGTCTCCTTCCTAGCAGAAAGATGTTGTGAAACTTGAAAGGGTTCAGAAAACATTTACAAGGATGTTGCCAGGGTTGGAGGATTTCAGCTATAGGGAGAGACTGAACAGGCTGGGGCTATTTTCCCTGGAGTGTCAGAGGCTGAGGGGTGACCATATAGAGGTTTACTAAATTATGAGGGGCATGGATAGGATAAAAAGGCAAAGTCTTTTCCCTGGGGTTGGGGAGTCCAGAACTAGAGGGCAAATATTTAGGGTGAGAGGGGAAAGATATAAAAGAGACCTAAGGGGCAACTTTTTCACACAGAGGGTGGTACGTGAATGGAATGAGCTGCCAGAGGAAGTGGTGGAGGCTGGTACAATTGCAACATTTAAGAGGCATTTGGATGGGTAGATGAATAGGAAGGGTTTAGAGGGATATGGGCCGGGTGCTGGCAGGTGGGACTAGATTGAGTTGGGATATTGGGTCGGCATGGACAGGTTGGACCGAAGGGTCTGTTTCCGTGCTGTACATCTCTATGACTCTAATTCTGGTTCTGCCCTGATCTACTCCTCATGGCCTCATTTGCCTTTCAACAATTTTCATTTGCTTGAAAACAGGCGTTCTTCCAGACTTCCTGGAACCAATTCCCAGATATTGACCTTGTTAATCACCCACTTCTGCATTCTGTTTAAACACAACTCTCTTCATCGGGTTCTATGTCTGTTGGATCCCCTTTAGTTAAGAATCAGCTTACAATTAGTCTGCAGACCCTGGTCTCACAAACAAAGCTTGTTTGGCCTATTCTTTTCCATTCACTATAAACTGTCCCAAATGCACAAGTCATTTTCAGCTCTCAATTAAAAAATAATAAAAGAATAAAAATAACGAAAGTTATCAAGGGTTCTAACACAGAGTTCACAAATAGACATTTGCAGGCTGTGAAATTTGTTTTTCTATAATTCTAGGTCCAAACCAGACTATGAGTGAATACACTGAATCTTCTGACACTTAGCTTTGCAAATATTACCTTGCACTTCATATCCACATAATATAAAGAAAGCTACAGTACTCTTGTATATTGATACCCTGCCCAAATACACAGCATTTAAATTGTAGCATGCAAATTTATTGTTACAGATGGTACTGATCCAGTACATATAACAATTCAATTAAGAAGTGAGACAGAAAAGTACAAAATTCTTAAAACGTTAGAAATGTAATAATTCCTCTTGGGATGTTTTATACATGAGCAATTTTTAGTGCTTTCCTATAAGGTTGTAGAAAAAGAAGATCCTAAATAGAATTTGCTCAATAGTCATGAGTGAGGATGTCACAATTTAGAACAGAATTACATGTGTCATGGTTTCCATGGCCATTGCAGTTTATTGCATTAGTTTCAAGGAACTTGAAGTTTAATAACATTTGAAGCTTTAATCAGACAAGATAAGCTCGCACTGCAGCTGTTAAACTGCTCCAATAAAACACATTGGACTTAATTCAAATCATTGTATATAACTCAGACCTCAGCTGACGGCATCCAATTCTGCACCATGGTTACACAAAGCAGCATAAATGAACCCTGGCAAAGTACTATCATATATACATGTTAAACAATGCGTAGGTTACTTTTTACAAATCACAAACCCATAAATGTTTTGAGAGCAAGTCACAACCTGCATGATCGAATCTTAAAGTATTTATCACCTGAATAATGAGAGGTTGAAAAATATATAACCAATATACTTAAGAATTGGGTTTTTGGAAATAATTTTATTCCAATGCTCACGTTGTGCTGGTTATGGCAGGTAGCAGAGTCATAAATCAACAATCAACTCCATGTCAGAAGTATTGTATTGGGAGCTCTATTGTAGAAAGGCTACTCAAAAATTACACCAAGCAGGAGCTAGCCTGATTCTGAAGAAATGCTTGAAATACTAGCATGCTTTATATTGATCTGAAAAGGTTGATGCAGATAAAAAAAGGTTTAAGATCATCACTGGCTCTGTGAAACTAATATAAGTACATTCGTCCTAAAGCAAATGCAATCTTGGAGGGATTATCATCTTAGTCCCTTCATGTGAAGTGCTAAACTTCTGCTTTAAGTGGTGCTTGTGCTAATCTGAAACAAGGTTCATTGCTCTTTCAACCAAGACAGTCGTAACTCTCAGAAACAAAGATGAAAGATTTTTCTCAAACTAATTTCATTTTCAAGTTACCTAAAGAAACGTGTTATTAAAACACAATTATGCATCTAGTTCACAGGTCACACAACATGCACTTGCATTCGACAATCAGCTAGGCCAAGAAATCGACAAACTGGAAATATAAATCCACAAAGCCAGTTATTAAAATATTCAATCATTTGAGGGGTTAACTCCCTATAACTATCAGTCTTAGCATCCAATTACAGGATTTCTTTACATGGGAGCAGTAAATGTTCAGGTTGGGACAGTAGAGACTCAGTCTTCAGCAGTCATCTAATTTTGCTTCCTAGTCCCTCAGCACTGGAATATTAACAGACTAAATGAATGAACGAAGTGAGGCTCATAAATGCAATTTGCATGAGCCTTTGTTGAAATATCATTTGAATACAAATCAATTTATTGAACAGAACAAAGTTTCCAAAATGATATCCTTGAATTAATACAAAATAATTTATCACACACACAAACCTGTTCAGCTTTCCATATTTTAGGATTACTGCTTTCCTCCCCAACACTGCTCCTGAATTTAAGATGAGATTAGACACACGTCATAATTAGGAAGATGAAGTTTTACCTCCATCAACCCAAACGCTGAATTTTGGGAAGATTTCCCTTTAAAAATGCAAGTCAATTGCAGCAGAGCACAATTCGCCTCAATGTGGGATTCAGGTAGGAATCAGATTGAACCCACACAAGGGGTCTGACCTTATTCTGCCATGGATCATTTCATTATCTGCTTCTTTGCCGTGTCTGTCGTGGAAATGGCAGCATTGGGGAGTGGACCAACTCTTGGGCAGAGGACTCCAGAAGCAGCAGTTGCCAATTTACACCAAAGTAGAGCCAGTGCGGAGACATTTCTTCAGCCAGAGAGTGGTGGGTCTGTGGAATTCATTACCGCGGAGTGCAGTGGAGGCCAGGATGCTAATGTCTTCAAGCCAGAGATTGATAAATTCTTGATGTCACAAGGAATTAAGGGCTACGAGGAGAATGCGGGTAAGTAGAGTTGAAATGCCAATCAGCCATGATTAAATGGCGGAGTGGATTCGATGGGCCGAATGGCCTTCCTTCCACTCCTCTGACTTATGGTCTTATGACGTTTATTGGCACATAACACAGCAGGAAAACTCGGGACTGACTAGAAATAGTACTTGAAGAGCTTCTAGATCCTTTTGGTGTGGTACAGCAATATTTGATCATTGCTTCTTCATTGCTTAAAATTTCAAGTCATTTGAGTTGAAACTTAAACAATTCTCAGCAGTTGATCAGTAATTATAGAGATAATATTAATTGTCTAGTTTTAACTAAGCGTTTAGATAGGAAACACAAGACAATGGTGGAAAAAAGTGAAACGCAAACTTAACTCTCAGGAACTGAGAGCACCATCCCTAGCTCATTGCATGAATCATCGTGCCTGTGACGTAATTACCCAATATCAGGTTAATGTCACTTATGGTTCAAGCTGTAGCAACTCTGCAGTTTTATTAAAAACTGAAAGGTCAGAACTGTCAGATTTCTGATCACAGTGTCAGCCTCCTCTTTTTAATGGCTTTCTTTCTACTCTGGGTCAACATAGGTAAATGAATCATCAACAGTTTACTAATGGTACAGCATCATTAACCCAAGTACCTCCTGGTGAATTTATTGCAATTTTTTACAACAATTATTTTACATGTTTTCTATTTAACTCATAGTGCAGGGATAAAAAATATATCAAGTCTAAAAGTAGATGCTGAACACTTTCACCAGTTGACATTAGCAAAAACAAGAAATTCAAAATGGTGCTAAAACCAGGTTCTCAAATTGGAATACTTGAACCTAGGGATAAAAAAATCAAAGAGGATTTAGTGTCCTAATTTTTCATGTAATTTTTAAATAAAATTTCTCTTTCCTCTTGCACTTGTACAGAACCTTCACCAGTTGCAGTCTTGTGTCACTATCCTATAATCTCCTTCACAAGTGACTATAGTCCATTGTCTCGGGCGACTGTCTGTGTGGAGATTGCACATTCTTCCAGTGTCTGCATGGGTTTCCTCCGAATACTCCGGTTTCCTCCCACAATCCAAAGATGTGCGGCCAGGTGAATTGGCCATACTAAATTGCCCATAGTGTTAGGTAAGTTAGTCAGGGGTAAATATAAGGTGGGGGAATGGATCTGGATGGGTTGCTATTCGGAAGGTCGGTGGGGACTTGTTGGGCCGAAGGGCCTGTTTCCATACTGTAGGGGACCTAATCCAATCCAATCTAATCTAATTTGTTCATTTTCACATGCCATGTTGATAGATTAATAAACTGTAAAAAGCATTACTACTCAGCTTGATACTGCCTTCAGTTGAACGCTATACACATGAAATTTTTAAATAGATGGTGCTGGGGAACACCATTTCTTTTAAGAAACCTCAAGGATACAAAATGATCTGCAAACTAGCTAACATTGGAGAGCATAACTGAACAGAATCTGGGAAATCAATCCTGAGATATTCTCAGTCTCAAGTGAATAAGCTCAGCACCTCTATATTTGTCAAAAAAGAATTAAATTACATTTTGTGGCAAGTGAAATCATTGTACTTTATGGATTGCCAACCAATACAACAACTGAAAATCCTACAATTACAGTTCAACCCCTCATCAGGGGGAAAAAAAGTCTTTGCACTAAACCTGGGAGGAATTTGGGCAAAAGATTTCAACATAAGAACAGAAATGCTTACTCTTCATGATGAACTCACTCCATAGGCCCTGGGGTCTACCAATAGCATGTGAACTGCAACACTGGACAACCAACTGATGAAGGAGCGGTGCTCTGAAAGCCAGTGCTTCAAAATAAACCCATTGGACTATAATGGTATTGGGTGATTTTCAACATTCAAGGCGGCAGCTCACCACCACCCTCAAGGACAATAGATGTTGGCCAGCCAGAGAAAATTACAAAATGACAAGAAAAACAAATTTGCTTTACTTTCAGATTCATTGAAAATTAAACTAATAATTCTAAATACTAAAAACTAAGAAAAACTAATGAGGAAAAGCACAGCCAAATAATGAAGAATGATACACAAAGTCTGTAAATTGCCTCTTTGCCTCCATCTACTGAAAAACTTGCAGAATTGACTTAGTCACTGCTCATTTCCCAGTGTCACACGCCACATGGAACCAAGTACTGTACTTCCTATAAAACTTTCACCAGGTTATAGTCCAACAGGTTTAAATGGAAGCACACTAGCTTTCGGAGCGTCGCTCCTTCATCAGGTGATTGTACAATCACCTGATGAAGGAGCGACGCTCCGAAAGCTAGTGTGCTTCCAATTAAACCTGTTGGACTATAACCTGGTGTGTGATTTTTAACTTTGTACACCCCAGTCCAACACCAGCATCTCCAAATCCTGTAAAACTAGATGCTTTCCATGCTTCACCATGATAATGCATAACTTAAAGTTCATGCCATCAAGAAAGTTAAAGACATTTGCTTCGTGCATCAGGATTGTCCAGATACTACAGCAGCATTAAAGATATTACCAAACACAGCAGCACTGCAAATTGAACCCTACCAGAGTGTTATAGATAGCAATAGAGCACAAATTAAGCATATATACTTTAAAAGTCATTTCTATAGTCTTCCATTTGCTGCTTTATGCTGAATCAGTGAAACAATGAGTTCATAGATACTCTGCAGCAAATTTATTGCGGATTTCATTCCCCAGCTAAGAAAGGTTAGAGTCTCAGCAGAGTTTTCGGATTTACAGCAACTAACTAGAAGATTTGAAAGCTCACCAGCAGCCAATGTTTTACTGTCTTTTAGAACTTATTAATTAATATTTTTGCAGCATGTGTGAAATATGCAGTGAATTAACACATTACTGTCTAGAAAAGATCTTGAGAATTCTACTGGAATTACGGAACACTAGGACCTGCCCACCCAGGTAAATTCAGGACAGGATAGCTAGAGAGGTCTGAAACCGGGGATACAGCCTTGGAAGTAGTAGGCCATTTAGGTCAGCAATGAGGAGGAACTTCTTCACCTTAAAATGAAACTTTAGAATTGCCTCCCCAAGATGGCTTTAGAGCCCTCACTTAGAGTTTATTCAAGGCAAAGACTGATAATTTTCTAGATATTAAAAATACCAATGAATTGGAGATGGTGAAGGAAACTAATGTTGAAGTAGAAGATCAGCCATAATCTGTGAGTAGATTAATAAAAGGCAGCTGCTGGAATCCAAGTAGACAAGCAGGAGACTGGAAGATCACAGCAAGCCAGGCAGCATCAGGTAGTGGTGAAGTGGGGAAGAGGTGAAGACAGGCAGAGGGTACGACCTGGTTGGTCAATGGGAGGAATGAATCCTGTGGGTAGCAGGGAGGAGTGGAAGGGAGAGAGAGGGGCTGGGGAGGGAGTCAGGGAATGGGAGTACTCAATGTTGAGTCCTCCAGGCTGTAGGCTACCCAGGTGGAAGATGAGGTGTCATTCCTCCAATTTGCAGTTTGGTTCGTTGTGGCAACGGAGGAGGCCAAGAATGGTCATGTCGGAAAGGGAGTGGTTGGGGAAGTTGAAATGGGCGGTGACTGGGAGGTGTGAGCTCGGCTGAGATGCTCGACGAACCTTTCCCTAAGTTTACGTTTGGTTTCCCCGATGTAGAGAAGACCACATCACGAGCATCTGATGCAGTAAACTAGGTTGGAAGCGAGGTAGGGGAACCTCTGTCTCACCTGGAAGGACTGTTCGGGGCCTTGGATGGAGGTGAGGGGGTTTACCAGCAGGTTTTGCATCTTTTTCGGTTGCAGGGAAAGGTACCTGGGGATTCAGGGGGATTAGTGAGGAGAGTGGCACAAACCCAAGAAATGTCGAAGGGAACGGTCCTTGCAGAAGGCAGAGAGGGGTGTGGAGGGGAAGGTGAAAATGTTCTTGGTGATGGGGTCTCGTTGGAGTTGACGGAAGTGTTTGAGGATCATGCGTTGGAACGGAGACTGGTGGGGTGGTAGGTGAGGACAAGGGGGACTGTGTCGTTCTTGCTTTCGGGAGGGGTGTTGAGAAGGGTGAAGCAGGGAATGGAGTCGGTGAGATGGAGGGCTGCCTGGATGACGGGGGCGGGGGCGGGGGGGGGAGCACGTTGTTTGAAAAGATGGTCATCTTGGATGTTTGAGAGTGGAATGTCTCCTCGTCTCAGCAGAGGCAGAGGAATTAGGAGAACGGGATGGAATTCTTGCAGGATACTGGCTGGGAAGAGGTGCAGTCCAGGTAGTTCTGAGAGTCTGTGGGTTTGTAGTAAACATACGATTGGAGACTCTTGCTGGAGATGGAAATGGAAAGGTCGGGGAAGGGGAGGGAGGTGTCCAAGACGTACAAATAAATTTGAGGATTGGGTGGAAGTTGCAGGTGAAATCGATGATTTGCTCCACTTCAGCCTGGATGCAGAATGCTGAACTGATGCAGTCAGTCAGTCAACGATGTAACGGCAGAAGAGTTGGGGCACAGTGCCTGTATAGGTACTGCAGAGGGACTGTTTGACATAGCCAACAGAGACAGGAGTAGCTGGGCCAATCCACATGCCCATGGCAATCGCCGGATTTGGAGGAAATGGGAGGAGTTACAGGAAATGCTTTTAAGGGTGAAGACTAATTTGGCGAGGTGGAGGAGGGTATTGGTGGAGGGAGACTGGATGGGTCTGTTGTAGAGGAAGAAGCAGAGGGCCTGGAGGCCATCCTTGTGGGGTATGGACGTGTATAAGGACTGCACCTCCATTATGAAGGTAAAGCACTGGGGGCCGGGGAACTGGAAGTTACTGAAGAGAGGGAGGGCGTGGTTGGTGTCTCGGAGTGGTGGAGACCTGTAACCAAGACTCCAGAGCCCTTCACAGAGACCTAGGAGTCTGTTTTAGAGAGTCCAGCTGATATCAAGCAGTGACTGGAGGAGAAGTGGAAGAGGAACAAGACAACAACAGAAAAATGAACTTTTCAGCAGTAAAATCTTACATTATATGCAATGCTTCAAAAATGGCGCACCACTTTACATATGACATGCAAGGATACACTGTTCCCTGCATTTTTATATACATGCGACAACAAATCTAAATCTAACTTGCCTATCAACCAACAATAATGCAAGCAAAGCTGAGAATAGTATAAATAAAACACTATATTATCAATTACAGGAAGAAATATTGCTCCAGAGATACTACAGAGACAGTATTGTGCTAATTTTTGCAGCATATGAAATATGCAGTAAATTAAGTGCTAAAATGACAGTAAAGCAAATTGGAAGATTTGAATTTAAATGCATACTGTTCTATAATTTGTGCTTTCTGCATTATTCACGTGGATTTTACCCAATTTGACAGAATCTCTCCAAGAACCAGATGGTAAGATTAGTAGCAGTAAAAGTCCCTGTAATCCTACAGGATTATAGGACTTCTCTCTTATTAGAGAGATGACAGGTGGTTTAATTGGAGGGGCACCACACCCATGGCAAGGTTGAGGTGAGACCTTCATGATGACCTCATGGAACAATAGGAGTAAGGAGGTAAAAAGGAGAATGAAACCACTTTTCATTCCACGTTTTAGGTAATTGTTTATTAATATTTCAGTGTGTAGATGAGTCATGCAAAACAAAAGCTCTAAAAAAAGTTTGTTGTGCATCTTGAAGACAGCCCACTGTGTTTCCATTGTTTGTAATGTTTGAGGAAAGGCATTGGAAGCAAGGGAGCATTTAATGTTCTTTCAAACAAGAAGGAGCTGTTAGTGACTCTCAACATGGTTTCTAGGGAAAAGTGGTCAAGTTTATCAATCAGTTCAATTTTCTTTGAGAAGGTTGAGGTATGATACTGACAGTGTGGCACAATGGGATCACTTTTAAGCAGAGAGTTCAATAGATTGAAAACCAGGTCTTGTGGTCAATAAGGAATTAGGTATGCTGCTTTGGCCACAGGATTGTTACCATTGATGGTGGTATTGGATGAAGAATTTTTAAACAGTAGTGTCCTGCAGGGATAGACATTAGGATTGTTGCTTTTACCAGCCACATTAACATTCTGGATAAAGGTACTGCAGAAACCATTAGCCAAATTTGTTTAGAATGTATGTGCTGGTGTTGAGCTTGAAGCATTGACAAACTGAGCCATGTAGTTAGCACTGAACCAAAGCTGGACCATAATGCAAATTGGATTCTCACAAATGCAAGTACTGGATATTAAGAGAAAGAGGTGAAGGATTCATAACCATCAGAAAGCCAATTTAAAGGGGGCTGTATGAAACGACAACTGCCAATTTTAATGCAATCATGGAGATCAACTAAAACTGCAAATAAAATATGGGGATAAACTGCCATAAGAGTCGAGCATTAATCTGAAGAGATAACGTCCAGCTCTTAGATTATGATTGGAGGAGCATGTGCCATTCTGAGCCTCGAGTTTCAAAATGACATGTACATACTGCAGACAGAGCAGAGAATGGCAACCAAGATGAGCCTAAATGCCAGCACATTATCTACAGAGGAAATTATACAGAAGCTTAAGTTTACATTCACAATGTTCACTGACCAGCTGCAATGAATGGGATTCTTAATTCACGTTGGTGCGTGTAGCCGTGAAGCATCAATTTTGAAAGAATGCTTTCATGAACATTATATACACAGTAATAGCTCATGTAAGATGAATTGAGAAAATCTAGCAAAAAGAGTCTTATTAAGAACTGTTTTCTATGGCTTACCCTCCAGTAATGAAACTAAACTATTTAAAGCAGAGTTTTAAGTAGTTTTGACACACATCTATGTGAAAGATATAGCACAGTTCTCACTTGAATATTTCACAACCTTAACACATTCAGTGATCACACAATCAAATTTGATTTCAAAACAAATTTCAAATCATGGAACTTCTACCTCCAGGCCAAGAGGTAAGCCAAGGGAAATTGCAATGACCGTGACATATTATTTGAGAAATGTTTGATGCACTACTATTAGTTATTTACATCAATTTTCAATGCACTACAACGTCTACACTTGGGGGAGAATTAATGCATGAGAATTACTAACAGGTAGTTTGACATGAAATAGAGAGGAACCATCCAAAACAAATTTGAAGCCAAAATGATGATGCTCACAATTAGTGTTATGCCATTTGAGCCAACTGACGCCACACAAAATGCAATGTTTCATTCTGCATCAAAAGCAAAATCAAAGGATACATTTGATACAAGGTTCTCTGAAAGATATTCTCTGAAGAATTCAAGCGACTATGGTTTTGCTTCTCAGTTTAATCCAGTGAATATACGCAGACCGCCTCATGATTATATTGAGCAATTAGAGTTTTTATGGTTTTGATTCATGTACTTACTGTAGCGTGCTCCGATCAATTCTGAATGCTTTGTATGCCTCTTCCACATTCAGTTCTACTGTTTTCTGTTACATGGAAACAGAAAAAGTACATTTTTGCATTTTATTAAGATTAATATTGTATTCATGGAAAGTAGAATCATTTTTAACAACCGAATATCAATGTCCCTCTATCTCACCACCTTTTCAGAAAAACAGGATGAGGGGTGAGTTTACTCAGGAAATAATTTACACTTTTGAATCCCACTTAAAGATTCCACTCTCGTTACGGATACCTGGGTTGCTCATAAGCATTTCTCAAAGCTGCCATGCCAAGTGCATTGAAGTGCATTAAATAACCTCTGCCCAATCAGACATGACATTTAATGGTAATTTCAGAACAGGGTTTTATCTAAGAAAAACTAGTCTACTAAACTTCACCAAAACCTTCAGAAATTTCCCCAAGATTAGTTATCACTTATGATCGAGTGTATGTGAGGAGTGTCACCATTGGTTCAGGCAGTAACACCATAACTTCTTAAGAAAACAATTTTCCAAAGGCAGCATTCTAATTATTATTAATCAATCATTCTAATTATTTAATAAGATAGGCCATAGGTTCAATTCCTCGAAGACAATTAGTAATTTGTCTCCTCTGACAAGAAGAAAATTTGCGATTTTTTTTAAGTGAGGCTCAATGTATAAGCTGAAAAACCTCAAAAGAAAAAAATGCAGCCCAGGTCCTTTGAATAATGAGGATTCTTCTTCACTGCTGCAATGGCACATACAAAAATTACATGCCCAATGATTAGAATGTGGGCTGTCTGGCACACCATATCTGATAACGCTCTTCACTTTGCCTGGATATAAATATAGACTGGTGGATTCAAAGACACATATCTCAACATTAAATTTCATTTGTTGTGTGAAATGGTACATTGTGGAAGAAAGAATGAGGAGAACCAATGAAGAATACAATTCTAAAAGGGCACAGGAGCAGTTGGGCTAGAGGGTATCTAAATACAAATCCAGGAAGGTCGGAGGGTAGGTTGAGAAAGTGGTTAATAAGGAATAAAAGATCCTGGAGCGATATAAATAAAGGCATAAAGAGTACTAGACCAAGGTGGTTATAGCGAACCTTCACAAAACACTGTTTTGCCCATATAGACACTACATTTTAGGAATATGTATTAAGAAGGATGTGAAAAAGATTGACTGAGAATGGCTTCAAGGATGAGGGACTTCGGATACATGGATAGATCAGAAAAGCTGATATTGTTCTCCTTAGAGAAAAGGGTGAGAGAAGATGATTAGCTTCTGGACAGAGCCGATAGGATAAAATAATACCCATTAGCAGAAAGGTGCAGACTAAAAGGCATCAAGTTAGGGTGAATAAGGAAAGAAACAGAGGCAGCAAGAGAATAAAAAATGTTTTATGCAAGTTGCAGTCACAATCTTGAATGCATTGCCTGAGAACATGGTGAATGTAAATTCAACAATGGCTCTCAAAAGGAAAACATTTTATCTCGAAAAAAAAGGGCTATGAGGAAATAGCAGGGGAAGTGATTCTAGCTCAGGGCATCTAGCAGAGAGGTGATATTGACATGCTGAACCAAAACACATTATTCTATGCTGTGACCATTCTATGATTCTATGACTTTTGACATAAGTATGTTTGGCTGCACTGGTTTGTGACACAGAGTAATACTAACAGCATGGGTTCAATTCCCACACTGACTGAGGTTACCATGAAGGACTCTCTTTCTCAACCTCTCCCCTGAGAGTGGTGACCCTCAGGTTAAATCTCTAATGTGAGCGCAGTCTTACGGTGACTTTATTTTTTACATACTAAGTATAAAAAGAAACTATTGTATTTTGAAGGATTTCTGTATGTATAAACAGAGAACAATTTTGAATGTGCCAGTCTGAATTTCAGAAGTATTGTAATCGAGTTGAACATATCTTCTGAAGGAAAATCTTTTAAAACTAGATTGTTTTGTGTCTTAAACTATTTAGCAAGAAATAAACTTTGAACCAAAATTCATCTAAGCAAATGAGTAAAAAGTTGCATTTTGTCATTAATATTGTCATTAGCAGTACAGAGCCATAATATCATTAGAAAAGAGGCATGATTTATTGAAGCTTTTTTACCTCAGCTGATCAGGACAATTTGCAAGAAATACCAAATGGAAAACATTATTCTGACTACGAACAGAGAGGGCTGATTAATTAATGTGTGGACTATGTCGGTAAAGAGATTGCCAAGATCTGTTTAAATTTTACCCATGCAGATTTTCATTCATGGCATCTGGGTGTCTCTAATTACTCAACATACATCAAGAGTCAACCACATTACTGTAGGTTCTGGAGTGACATGTAGGCCAAACAAGGTAAGGATGACAGATTTCCTTCCCTAAAGGATATAAGTAAATTAGATGTGTTTTTACAATAGTCAACAGTGGTTAAAATCAGACTAGTTTTTTTTTAAATCCCAGTTTTTTCCACTTAAACTTCACCTTCTACCATGTTTGGATTCAAACCCATGTTCCCAGTGACCAGGGGTTACGTATTACTGTACTTCCAAATAAGTTGGCTCTGGTTAATCAAGGAATTGCCCTGAGAAATAAGCCACAGTATGGTTGTCACCAATTTTGTTGGTTCAGAAGTGCAGTGCGTGAACATGTTCTTTCTCACTGCAAGGAACAAAACCTTTGTAGTAACATACGTAGCTTTCAGTAAGTGCACATGTACCACACCATGAGTCTGACTGACAATCCGAGACTGGTTATTGGTGTAATTCTTCATTCACTCAGGATTAATTTAGCAAGTGTTGTTCAATTGCAGACAATACCCAAGCAGTTTATGGTTGCAACTGTCCAACATTAGATGTGACTTTACAAAGGAGGAAAAGAAGATAGAGAGAGGTAGTGGGGTTCAGGGAGGAAATTCCATGGAAAGTTCAAGTTCTGATGCTGAAGTGTTTAAAAACAGGGCTCTTCAAGTGACTAAATTTAAAGACATGAGAGTATCACAGAGGTTTAGGGACAGAAGTGAGGATGAGTGAGATTATGGCGTGATTTCAAAACAAGGACGAACATTTTAAAATCAAGATGTTGCTGAATGAATATCCAATTTAGGTCAGCAAATAGAGGGATGGAGAGTGAATGGAACTTGGTTTGAGTTAGAAGACAGGCAAGAAAGTTTGGATGAACTCATATTTAAGGAGCGCAGAATGTGGAAGGCTGTCCAAAAGATCTAACCATTCAAAAGGAATTTAAGTTAACAAAGGAAACTATAAAAGATTTTGCCAAAAGAGCTGGGGCAAGTGTGGAATCAGGCAGTGCTTTCGAGGTGGAAATAGGTGTACATATGTAGTTCACAGTTCATTTCAGGTTCAAATACGAGTGGTATTGCGAACAGTCTGATTTAGCATCAGACAGTTGCCAGGTCGATGGATGGTGTCACTTGTGAGACAGCAGAGAATAAAATAATTGGCTCAGTCTTCAATATTTAATTGGAAAAAAAGTCTGCACATCCAGAACTGCATGAATGCAGAAAAATGGACAAGTCGAAGGAGGCATTGCCATCATATATGTAGCAATGTTCAGTTGATATGTGGATGATAAGCAGCAGCATGCAGATCAGAAGTAGCAGTCCAAGTATAGTTCTGTAATGGACACTATGGTGCCAACTGAAATGGGGCAGAAGAAGAGGAGATGCCAATGCAGGAGATTCTCTGCTTACGATTGGATAAATGTTGTGTTTGTGGACAATATTACCACTAGGTGGAGCATCAAGTATGCATGCATAATATTCCAACATTTACCTGTATTCTGAAGTTATAGATGCAGTATAAGGAGGATGGGCAGCAAGCGCGGTTGACAATTATGATCGACCAGACTTTTAAAATAAGACCATAATGCATGGCAGTATATTTTAAATAAATTCTGCCTTAGAAGTTAACTAGTTCAACTGGGATTGGTTGGTATCAATAGGTCCATTGTACAAATACCAAGAAATGCATAATAAGTCAAAATCTGTTATTGCTTGTCCTTGTTTGCAGTTTGCTTCAGCAGTGCAATTTTACTTTCCTGGAAGCATCTCATTTCAGTTATGGAGGGTTTATGGCTAATCAAAATGTGATACAAACAAAAGCAAAAACGGCTGAAAGAACTCAACAAGTCTGGCAGCAGCTGTCAGATGCTTTGAGTCCAGAGATCCTTCTTCAGAACTGCACTCAAAATGTTAACTGTTTTCTTTCCGCAATGTGGCCAGATCTGCTGAGTTTCTCTTTATCTTTATTTCAGCATCTGTAGTTCTTCGCTTTATTGAAATGTTATGAATGTTCGTATTCTTCAGTAGGAAAATTCATAACCACAGAAGTAGTTTGTAGAACAATGTAATATTGTTCAATCACAGATGGCTTGAGGTCACCATCTTTGAATAGAGCAAGGTAAGCGTAGTCCCAACCAATTGACTTGATAGCAAAGACATTTTAGAGAAGGATGGCTTGACCAATTGTGTCAAAACCTACAGAAAGGTTAACACAGCTGAGTGATAGTTTATCGTTGTCAGTGTCAGCATATGTTTGTTATATTTATGCGGGCATGTTCTGTTTGTGTTTACATCTGTATCATTTGTATAAAGTGTGTGAGTTCAAATATCTCTGTGTACAATAGCTATTGTGGGTGTATTATGAGGGTGTGCAGCCCATGTAGGTGTCCAATTAAATAAGTACTTGTGTGTTCATGTGTTTATCCGTGTGTATCTTTATATGTGCAAGTCTGCTTACATATACATTGTAGTGATTGTAACGAGGTTAGCCAGCTGGACCTCAGAATATGAGTTCCCTGATTAGGGGACTGTCAGAGATACTGTCACTCAGAGCTTACTCTGAAGAGGTAGTAATAAAGTCAAGGACGGTTCTTTGGTAAATAAAGAAAACCTCGATTATCCGAATGAGATGGGCAGGGAGTATTTTCTTCAGATAACTCCAGAGGCTGAAGGATCAGTTATTTCAGTAGTGACAAGCATAAAGCACAGTCCTAAAGAAACTCCCTCGCAACAGTAATCTTTGAATTGGGGTATTTCTTACATGTCTTTGCTTGGGGAGCTTGACTTGTTTGACCCCATTGTCAAGGATTGGGCCCACTGCGTGGAACACATCAGTTATTTTTTTGGGCAACATATGGCAGATGGAAAGCAACAAGTAATTCTCCTGACAGTCTGTGGAGCCACAGCTTTTTCTGTTATTAACAGTCTAACTTTCCCTGTGGCACCAGATACTAAAACCTTTCAAAAATTGACAGACATTGTCAAGGAATATTACAACCCCCAAGCCTTCTCTAAATCTAAGACGCTATTGGTTTTACTCGACAATTCAAGAACCTGGGGAAATCATATTGGGATTTTTGACTAGGTTAAGATGACTGGCAGAAGCTTGTGATTTTGGTTTAACCCTTAAAGATGCTAGAATCTACTTGATATGTGGGATTAATGATATAACTACGCATAAAACCCCACTAGTTGAAGCCCAACAGGACTTTAAACAGGCATTATGATTAGCTTTATCATTGGAAAATGTGGTAACTAGAGCGTAAGAGTTCCAGGGTATTCCGGTAGAAGTGGACATTCTTGCCAGTCTAACTTAGCTTGAGGAAAATCTTTTGAGTGAAGGCAATTGTATGGCCTCAGTCGGGACATATCCTTATCAGAGGGATTCTAGGTTGGTCCACAGCAAAACCCCAAAACAAAATCAACTCTTGGCCAAACAGTCAAAATTTTCTTCAGGATCCTGCCTGGTAAGCCACTGTAGTTGCTGCCAGTGTGCGGACTCAAGACAGCCGAAGAGTTCTACTGGACCCAAATTGGAGTAAGATAACTCATAGGCTGGTATCCAGGAGAGATCATATCCTAAAATGTTCACCAACAATAGTTAAATTGCTCAGCAACATCCAAATCAAGTTGCCAGGGTTGGAGGATCTGAGCTACAGGGAGCAGCAGAACAGGCTGGGGCTGTTTTCCCTGGAGCATCGGAGGCTGAGGGGTGACCTTATAGAGGTTTAGAAAATTATGAGGGGCATGGATAAGATAAATAGACAATGTCTTTTCCATGGGGTCGGGAGTCTAGAACTAGTGGGCAGAGGTTTAGGGTGAGAAGGGAAAGATATAAAAAGAGACCTAAGGGGCAACTTTTTCACGCAGAGGGTGGTATGTATATGGAATGAGCTGCCAGAAGATGTGGTGGAGGCTGGTACAATTGCAACATTTAAGAGGCATTTACATGAGTATATGAATAGGAAGGGTTTGGGGGGGATATGGGCTGGGTGCTGGCAGGTAGGACGAGATTGGGTTGGGATATCTGGTCGGCATGGACGGGTTGGACCGAAGAGTCTGTTTCCATGCTGTACATCTCTATGACTCTATCTGATTAAATGGTCATCCAGTTCTAATGGAAGTCGATGCGTGCGTGACTATTTCAGTGACTGCAGAACCAGTTTTCAAACAGAACTCACTCTGGACTCCTTAAACTTTTTCAAGACTTCAGCTAGATTGAGAACCTATATTTGGAAACCTTTACAGATTAAGAGTCCAACTTTGGTTCCGATCCCTTATAAACACAACTGGCTCAGTTACCAGTGATTATAGGAAAAGGCTCAGACCCAAGCTTGATGGTATGAAAATGGTTGCAAGAGATTCAACTGGCACAACATTTTGCAATTAGAAAACGGCTGCCCAAGTAAAATCCTAAATACTGTAAGTCTTCCAAGAAGGTCTAGGGACTATCAGAGGAGCAAAGACCACCTTGCATGTTGATCAGGAAAGAATTCCACGATTCCGCTCAGTGCCATTTACCTTACAGGCAAATGTAGAGGCATAAATCAGAAGGCTGGAAAGTAAAGGAATCATCAAACCAGTCCAACTTGCAGAATGGGCAGCACTGGTCATGCCAATTTTGAAGCCCAATGGATCAGTTCCTCTTTGTGGGGATTTTAAACAAATGGCAAACTATGTTTCACAGCTGGATAAGTACCCACTCCCTCAAAGAGAGGATTTACACACAAAGCTGGTTTGGGAGGGGTGCTGTCCTTCACAAAGCTTCATGAACCATGCTTACTTGCAAGCGCGTTTAGACAAGGATTCCCAAAAGTATGCTATAATTAAATATCCATAAGAGCTTGTTCCAATATACGAGACTGCCATTTGGGGTATCATTAGCCTGCACAGTTTTCAGCAGACAACTGAAATCTGCATGAAGATTATCTGTACACCAGAACCAGAGTGTTAGTCAAAGTTAATGGGCCATACTTTAGCAGAAGGGATAAAAGCAAATTACTGCGGATGCTGGAATCTGAAACCAAAAACGAGAAAATGCTGGAGAATCTCATCAAGTCTGGCAGCATCTGTAAGGAGAGAAAACAGCTGATGTTAAGAGCCGATTTGACAAAGGGTCAGTTAGACTCGAAACGTCAGCTCTTTTCTCTCCTTTACAGATGCTGCCAGATTTGCTGAGATTTTCCAGCATTTTCTCTTTTTTGATTTTACCAGAAGGGAATTTGGGTATTTCCTCAAGTTACACTGGATTCAACATAAGGACAGCTCCATACCATCCATCATTCAGTGGCCCAGCAGAAAGAGCATACCAAACCTTGAAGGCTTGCATGAAGAAACAGCCTACAGCCTCGCTAGATACGAAGATGTTGTGGTTCTTATTTGGCAATAAGACCACCCACATGTAACTACTGGGATAGTTAAGTCTGATTTTCAAAGACCTGGGATAGGGTGAAATGGCATCAGGACAATAATGTCAGACACAAGGCTCTGCTGAGCGAGATACGGAGGGGTGGGGTCGAAATTTGGTGTAAGAAATCACAGAACGGCCTGACATGACCGATACAAGGTCAGGAACACAGCCATACATAGTTCAGGTCAGTATGATGGCCCTGAACAAGCACGTGGACAATATGAAAGCCATAAATAGGCAAATAAAGCAAAATGTGCCTTCCACTCTCTGAACAGTCAGAAAAGCTGCTGAATCCTGTGGAATAACCTTCTCCATCAAGCATTGATGAGATCTCAAAAACAGGCGATGGGCATAATGGATGTAGCTGTGTCGACGCCTTTGCCACCAGAAGAAGAGTGAAGTTCTACTGAGACCTTCCTGGCACAAGAGACAAGCTCTTGTGTATTACATGCTGCCCGTAGTGGACACCAAGTCTGAGGAACCTGACCTGGTACTTAAATGCCCAGGAAGCTTCTTCCAAGAGAAAGGATTGGCCAATGTCCTCAAACTCAGAGGGGAAGGGATGTAGTGATTGTAACAACGCCAGCTAACTGGACCTCAGAATACAAGCTCCCTGAATGGGGCTGTTATGACAGATAAAAAGGGAAGTGCCAGAGATACCGCTACTCAGAACTCTAAAGAGGCAGTACTAAAGTCAAGGACTGTTCGTGTGTAAATAAAGGGTGATGGGATACCAGTGTCTGTGAAGCGCTGTTACATCTATCTAGTTTCTCATTCCAAAGTGGATACTGAAGTTTGGAGGTGGTTTGCACAGTAATCAGAAAAATAATAGTTTCTGCTCATTGAGAAACATGACACTGCAGCGAGGGTTGGAGCTTTAAAATCTCCAAGACTTGGGGAACTATTCCTTGCACCTCTATTATTTTAGCAGTAAGATCAACATTTTTAAGAAAGCTGAATATTCACAAGTTTCATGAAGTTTTGACAACACCAATATTTAGTAGGAAACCATTAGGTTAACACTTTAATTTTGATCAATGAGTAGTTTTAAGGCTCACAAGTACAGTACATACTTATGGAAACAGTATTTACTTCACTTCAATCTCCTGAATGCTAGTCAATCTCATCTAAATGTTTGACTGAATGTCATGGCCAATACATAGAAAAGACAATTACATTATCAGTGACATGGGTGTCTTTATCACATTCTTTGCTAAGTTAATACTAAAGATACATTTTAAAAAATCATATATGGACTCTAGTCTCAAAAGAAATCATGGTATTGTGTCTCTTATTGTTCAGTGTAAATATCTGTGCCAGATCTAATCTGTCAGCAACCTGATTGTGCTCACTTTCAATTAAATGCAATCAAATTTCAACTTTTGACTTATTTTTAGCTCCTTCTAGGTTTTCTCCTTGACATTACAAAGCTCCAACAGTTAAAGTGCTAGCTCATTTGGCTAGTTTCTGTGCTAACAGTTTTCATCATCAAGGAAAATATAAATATTGAAATGAAGATGGATATTTGCCATGCACAACCAACAAAACATTTCAAAGTCATGAATCAATTGTTTTGTTATCATTCATGAAAACTAGATCACAAAACTATTTAAGTATTAGGGTAATAAATAACTGGGGATATCAATTTCTCAACACCAGAAAGCATCAGGTCATAGGTTGTACGCATAGACATTGCACATTCCACAATAAGTTTTACCATGAGGACTTTAGAGACATTAGAATAACATTCAAATAAAGACAAGTGGTTCAAAATGTGCCTCAGTACAAAAAAAAATCAGCAAATAATGTCTAACTGCTATATTTACAAAACATATTGAAGGTCACCTGTTGGTGCAGAGGGCACACAGTTCATTATTGTATTAAACATTTTTTTACATTTGACTCCAACTCAATTATTTTGTGAAATCTGAATGGCCTGTTGTTTCCTTTTAGCATTCATGACCATAATGTTCTAATAACAGTACTTTCTTTGTCAACAGCAATTATAGGGCGGCACAGCGGCTCAGTGGTTAGCATTGCTGCCTCATAGCGCCAGGGAGTCGGGTTGATTCCAGCCTTGGACAACTGTCTGACTGCGTGGAGTTTGCACATTCTCACTCTGCCTGTATGGGTTTCTTCCAGATGCTTTGGTTTCCTCCCACAATCCAAAGATGTGCACTTTAGGTGGAATGTCCATGCTAAATTGTTCCATAGTGTACAGGTTAGGTGGGCTAGCCATGGCAAAAGTTTCATGCACGGTTACAAGAATGGGGTGAGGTAAAGGTGGGTATGGGTGAAATGCTCTTCGGAGGGTCTGGTGGAGACTCAGTGAGCTGAATGGCCTCTTTCTGTACTGCAGGGTTTCTATGATTATTGGCTTCATGCAATCACATACCTAACTACTGAGGAAGATCCTTTTCTTGCCACCTGTTTTTAACTGATATTGCCACATAAGTGATACATCACAAAAAAATAAAACAGCATTTATTTCTGCTTTTGTGGAAAGGACATTAGAAATATAGGAGAAGCTAATAAAGTCACTCCTATTTCTTTATGCTGATAAGTCGATAAGCTGTTACAAGCTTCTCAATATTTATATGCAAGGCAATCAAACAAAGCTAGTCAATTTGCTTGCAGCTTTTCCAAAACAACCACAACAAAGCTTTGCCTCTTTGCTTAAATATCCCAGTGCCTACACCAAGACAAATGTATTCCAAGTAAAAACATAGAAATAATTGAGTATAATTGGAAACAGATCAATTACATAGCAGTAAACAACACAAAACAAATACAATCCTATTAACAATATTTCAAACAACAATGCTTTTTCTTTCACCTGGTCAATATGCAAGTAGTCATAAACTCTGGATCCATCAGAAAGTTGCTTTAATGGCCAGCGAAATACTTGGGTATACTACCCCCTCAAAAGTCCCTGAAAACAGAAGAACTTGCTAAACTGCGGTTTCTCGGTCACCTTGAAGCTAATACACTGTTTATTTTCTCCAAGCAGCCAATAGAGGTAACTTCAGAACAAAAATAAAATATTGGATAAATAGAATTTGTTGTGTTAAGTGACATATAATCGTGAAATAATAACATCGGCCTCCGTGTAAGAAAAATCTAAATAATAAAACAAATGACAGATTGAGGGGAAGCCCGGAATTGATATCAAAAATGATGAACTGAAGTATAAAGTGAGAGAGACAAAAAAAAGAGACAAAAAAATTATTGTTTCTCTTTCCAATGTATGTTGTGCTGCATTTAATGAATTGTTAGGACAAATGATCCTATTGTTGGTGACACAAAAGAGTTGAGGTAGGCAGTCGTACTCTTTATATGTACATCCACTGTCCTCTCCAGGACCATCTTGGCTAAAAAAGCTCACTCAGCAATCTTCCTCAATGGTGCGGTTTAGTGCCAACGATGCAGAAGATCATACTTATTTATTAAATAGTTCACTTCTCAGGTGTGCTTATTTTTTTGTCTCTCTCACTTTATACTTCAGTTCATCATTTTTGATATCAATTCCGGGCTTCCCCTCAATCTGTCATTTGTTTTATTATTTAGATTTTTCTTACACGGAGGCTGATGTTATTATTTCACGATTATATGTTACTTAACACAACAAATGCTATTTATCCAGCATTTTTAACATCCCAATCATTTCACAGGAGTTTATCAATCAAAATTTGATAGAGCCATGTAAGCAAACATTGAAACAGACAATCAGGTAAGTTTTAAAGAGGGTCTTACAGGAAGCAAGAGGTATAGAAAGGGATTCAGCAGATGACTGCCAACGTTTGGGTTTAAAACCAGAAGTGCACAAGAGGTGTCAATGGGAGCAATGTAGAGTGAGACTGGAGGACATTGTACAAGTTGTGATAGATGAGGCAATGAAGGAATCTGCAAACAAGAGTAGCCTTAAAAATCAAACAGTTGCTTAACCAGCAGTCACTACAAGTCAGCAAGTATTTGCTGAATGGGACTTGATGGGTGGATGGACTTGGAGAGTTCAGACACAGTCATGTTTTAGATAACCTTAAAATTATTGAGGTATCGAAGATTAAGAGGTCAGCCAGGAGTGTATTCAAATTTGTCAAGTCTAGGGGCAACAGAATGAGGCTTTCACCAGTAGATATGATGAGGTGAGGGCAGAGTCAAAAGCAATGTTAAGACAGTGGAATGAGATCATTTTAGCCTCAACACAGAGATAGTCAGAAACTTGTCTCTGGGTCAATGTGACATCAAGGTTGCAACAGTCTGGTACAATCTCAGGCAGCTGCCAGGAAGAGGGATGGATCTTATGACTAGGGAGAGAAAACAATGGCTTCAATCTTCACAATATTTAGTTGGACTTGCAGTCCACTGGACTTCAATATTTCCTCAGATAGTTTGTGTAACTATGGACTGGCACCAGTTTATGCCAAGTGTCAAAGTAACTTCACAGCTAAGCAACCTGATGGTTCAAAATTTGCCAGTGGCAAGTAAGCCACTCTTTTTGTTTTGGCAATATTTTTATATCTTTTTAAATTACTATTTTGGCTCAATAGCCTCAATGTATAAATTAATTGTAAGCCTTCTGCCATTTAAACTCATATTTGAAAGCACAACTGTACCTAGCCGTTCACACTTAATCCTTTCAAAATAATTACAGCAGTTAATTTTATTAAAGGAGTTTTAATTGCATGATTGCAATGACTGAATTGCATGACTGAACATTTATCATTAAGCAATGTAATAACAAAGGAAAGGTGTCTGTCAAAATTACAGTTTAGGTTTGGTTCCAAGTAATGAAGAAAAATGGTAACATCAGCAATGCTCTTGAAAAGCAATACCAAGTTCATTAAAAATAAATGCGCAATAAGCATTGTGCAATGATGAGCCTAATGAACTGTTGGTATCCAGTTGGAAAATAATAGAAGAAATTCATTTGCACGTGGCAACTTAAATCATAATGCATCTGGAACAATTATACAACGAAACCAGGATGAAAATGATCATTTCTCATCAATTTTGTTTTGATTTGACTTTTAATTTTTTTTTAAAAAGTCTACATCTAAACCCTTGATCATATTTAATGTGGTGTGGCAATAAAAGGAGCTCCTCACTGACCTCAAAGAAAGTCACCTGCAAGAGTTTAGCAATCCCCCTACCTTCGGTTGCACCTTCCCAATACTAACTTCAATCTGACACCAAGTCAAGCGATTGCCAGTAATAATTATGTCATCCAGCATGGTCAGTGGTCAATCAATATCAAGCTAAGCCAAAAGTATGATACACTGATTATTACTCAATGTTTTAGAAATTATACAAAACACCAAAAGATTGGGACTTACATTTGAGCAGCGGGAACATCATAAAACAAAATTTTACAAAAACATTGCTTATTAGACCTCAAATTTATTTCACAATCTTCAGAAGTAATTATGATGTAATTGGGACGAAACCTCTGCTGGAAGGTCAAGTACATTCAATGCTCAAATACTTTATTCTACAATTGAACAAGGACGTCAACTTGACTTCTACCAATCAGACAGTTAATGGGTCAATGATTTTTCAAACTAGACAACAAAAACAGGATTTAGGATAAAGAACAAAGATGTATAATGAATAAAGATTGAAGCACAGCCATGAGATGTCAATACAGAAAACCAGAAGTACTGCAGGTGCCAAGCCACGCAGGTTGCTGGACTACAGACTGACAAATTAGGGAGGTACAAATGGTACCACAAATAACGATTCTTCAGGCCCAATAACACAAATATTACCATCATTGTTTCTTAGAATTTACAACATAGAAACAATCCATTTTCTCCAACTCATCCTTATCTGCACTGGCACTCCTCAAGGACCTCATTTCATTCCTATTCATCTCACCCAAACAACGCATTCTCCTATTCTTTCCACACTCAAATGCTTAGCTAGATTTGATTTTCTCACGGTGTGGCATCATACCACATTTTGGGTAAAGTTTCTCCTGAATTCCCTCCAGGATTTATTGGTGACCATCTACATTTAGGAGGCCTAATGTTTCAAAACAATTAAAATGCCAATTTATAGCCATAATCTACAATGCTCAACACACCCTTCCATTTTCCTGATCAATTAGGAGAAGCAAACTCATTAAAGATGAGCAAGAGCTTCTCAAATAGCTACCTTAAAATATTTTGTCAGAAAATCAGATGTCTTTAAAAGGAAAGAAAACCATCGCAAAACACATACTAAAGGACATGATTCAGAGATGCCGGTGTTGGACTGGGGTGTACAAAGTTAAAAATCACACAACACCAGGTTATAGTCCAACAGATTTAATTGGAAGCACACTAGCTTTCGAAGCGACACTCCTTCATCACAATCACCTGATGAAGGAGCGTCGCTCCGAAAGCTAGTGTGCTTCCAATTAAACCTGTTGGACTATAACCTGGTATTGTGTGATTTTTAACTTCATACTAAAGGAGTTATTTTCATGCCTCCACCCACCCCACCCCCATTTCAGACCTAGCTCTGTTCTTTTTCTGAAAAGAATTAGCTCATTGTTGCTTCTAAAGGGCTCACAGAATTGTACAGCACGAAAACATACCCTTCAGTCCAACTCGTCCACACTGATCTGATATCCTAAATGAATCTAGTCCCATTTCATAGTACCATAGTAATAACAGTAGTAAGCCATTTGGCCCATTGAGCCTGCTCTGCCATTCTTTAAGATCATGGCTGATCGATCCATCATATCACTTCCTACCTGCATGATCGCCATAACCCTTAATTCCCCTACCATGCAAAATACCATCAAATTTGGTCTTGAATACATTTAATGAAGCTGCCTCTACCACATCCTTGGGTAGAGATTCACTGTCTCTGGGAAAAGCAGTTCATCCTCATCGCGGTCCTAAATCTACTCTCCCTAATCTTGACACCATGTCCCCTAGACCTAGTCTCACCCACCAGCGGAAACAACTTGCCTGCCTCTATCTTATCTATCCCTTTTTTAATTTTATATATTTCTATAAGATCCCCTCTCATTCTTCTAAATCCTAGCGAATACAGTCCCGGGCAGCTCAACCTTTCCTCACTCTGGAATCAACCTGGTGAACCTCCTCTGCACCACCTCTGAAGCCAGTATATCCTTCCTCAAGTAAGAAGACCAGAACTGCGCACAATACTCCAGGTGCAGCCTCAACACCTGATACAATTGCAGCAGAACCTCCCTACTGTTAAATCCAATCCCGCTAGCAATGAAAGCCAATATTCCTTTTGCCCTCCTGATTACCTGTTGCAGCTGCCAATCAACTTTTAGCGATTCATGTATTCTTATGTCCTTCTGCACAACAGCATGCTGCAATCTTTCACCATTTAAATAATACTCCGACCTAGTATTTTTACTTCCAAAGTGGATAACTTCACATTTACCAACACTCTACTCTGCCTGTCAAAGCCTTAACCAATCACTTAAACCTATCTAAATCTCTCAGCAGTCCCTCCACTTCTTCTGCACAGTTTGCCTTTCCACTCAATTTAGTGTCATCAGCAAACTTTGATACACGACACACGGTCTCCTCTTCCAAATTATTTATATTTCATGAACAATTGCAGGCCCTACACTGATCCCTGCAACAACCCAGTCACCAGTGATCTCCAACCAGAGAACACCCATTATATTATAAAAACAGGTCAGAAAAGTTTTTATAAATATATAGAACGGAAAACACTGGCAAAAGTGGATGTCGGGCTCTTGCAGGATGAGAAAGAATTAATATTGGGTAGTGCTGAAATGGCCAAGTTGAAATCAATAATTATTTTGTGTCAGTCTTCACAGTGGAAGATGTGTCTAACGTGCCAAACAATGATGTCAAGCATATGATGGGAGGTGAGGACGTCAATTCAGTTGTTATCACTAAAAAGGCAGTGTTGAGAAAACTTGAGGGTCTAAAGGTTAATAAGTCCCCTGCTCCTGATGGAATACATCCAGGGTGCTGAAAGAAATAACGGAAGTTATAGATGCATGAGTGGTAATTTATCAAAATTCACTGGACTCAGGGCAGGTCCCAGCAGACTGAAAGACAGCAAATGTCATCCTGGAGATTATGAATGTATTTGGGATGAGGCTATGAAAAAAACAAAGATGATAATTTTGAAATGAATTTGCTAGAGATAGGAACAATTCATGTCAGTGAGCACAGGTGTCATGGTTGAGTGGAATTTGGTATAAGTTAAGACTAATATCATGATATTGATAAGGGTCATTTCATGCTGTGTCAGGGCCAGATTGGATTAATTCAAGTATACAGCTCTGGGAAAGGTGACAGATTTGGGAGGTCGCCCAAAATTCTGTTGCCTTTATCACAAAGTGAGTGATCAAGGAGTGATGTGATAGTTATAGAACATAGAACATTACAGCGCAGTACAGGCCCTTCAGCCCTCAATGTTGCGCTGACCTATGTCGAGAGGTAATGAAGTTATGACTGAGGGTTCCAACAGCAGGTGAGATTAGGCAAGGGTGAAATTATGGAGATGGTAACCATCTGTTGGAGTTATGCTAGTGTGGGTATCAGATAAAAGTATCAAACTTATTGTGATACACAGTCTAATGTGAATACTTGCATATATCTATATGCAGAAGGTTAATGCATGAAGAATATCCTCAGTGTGTATTTAAAAAATCATGAGGGGCATGAATAGGGTCAATTGACAAGGTCTTTTCTCTTGGATGGGGATGTCCAGAACTTGAGGGCATAGGTAGAGGGTGAGGGGGGAAAGATTTAAAAGGGATCTATGGGGCACTTTTTCATGCAGAGGGTGGTGCGTGTATGGAATGATCTGCCAAAAGAAGTGGTGGTGGCTAGTACAATTACAACATTTAAAAGGGTGGTTATATGAATAGGAAGATTTTAGAGGGACATGGGCCAAGTGGAGATTGGGAATAGTAAGGGGAAGAAATCATTGATGGGAGTAGTCTATCGGCCACCCAATAATAATGCTACGATGGCACAGGCAACCAATCAAGAAATAACTGATGCAGTAGTCATGGGGGACTTTAACATGCACATTGATTGACTGAATCAAGTTGGTAGTGGAGTTCATAGAACTCATCCATGATAACTTTCTTATACAGCATGTTACCGAACCTACAAGAGTCTGTGCAATCATAGATCTGGTCCTGTGTAATGAGGCAGGTAAAATGAACGTCATTAAGGGTCCTCTCGGAAAATGTAATCACAGTGTGATCAAATTTCAGATACACATGGCCTGTGCAACAGTATCATCTAAAACCAGGGTATTACGCTTAAACAAAGGAGACTATAATGAAATGAGGAAGGAGTTGGCTAAATTAGACTGAGATCACAAGTTACATCGTGGAACAGTGGAGGACTATCAAAGATATTTTTCACAGTGTTCAAGGCAAGTATATTCCGGTCAAAAACAAGGGTAGGAAGAGCCAGTTTTGGGTACCCAAGAAAATAAAGTAAGTCATCCAAATAAAAGCTCAGGCTTACAAAGTAGCCAAGATAGTGGGAAACAGGAAGATTGGGAAAACTTTAAAAAGCAACCAAGAATCACGAAGCAGGCAATAAAGAAAGGAAAGACAGATTATGAATGCAAACTAGCACAGGATCTTTATCAATATCATGACATTAGTCTTAACTTATACCAAATTCCACTCAACCATGACACCTGTGCTCACTGACATGAATTGTTCCTATCTCTAGCAAATTCATTTCAAAATTATCATCTTTCTTTTTCATAGCCTCATCCCAAATACAGTCATAATTTCCAGGAACCCCCCACATCTTCTGAAAAATCTGTACTCTAATTTGGTCTACCGAGCACCCCCAAATTTAATTGCTGCACCATTGGCCATATCTTCACTTCTCTAGGCCCCAAGCTCTGCAAGACTGCCTCTGACATCCCACCATCTCTCAACCTGACTTTCCCATCCAAACACTCCTTAAAACCTGTTGATCTGACCAAGGTTTAGTCATCTAACCTAAAATCTCCTTATATGGCTTGTTGACATTTTATTTTTCAATGGTGTCTTGAAGAACCTCAGGGCATTTTACACTGTTAAAGAGCATAATCTATGTTTCCATTGAAATTAGATTTAGAAACATCCCAGATCCAGAAGAGAAATTATATGGTGAATGTAAAAGGATGTATCCTCTTGCTTTGGGAACAGTAGGGGGTAATTTAGAAATAAAACATCTGCCATTTAAAATGAAAATGAAGATAACTTTTTTTTTCTGAGGGTTGAGTCATTGAAACTTTTCCCCAAGGATTGCTGGAAGCAAGGTCATTAAATATGTTTATGACAGAGATAGACGACTGAACAGCGAGGAAGTAAAATGTTATTGGGGTAAGTGGAAGTGTAGAATTGAGGCCACAACCAGAACAACCCTCTATAGGAAGTATATTGTGAAACTTGAAAGAGTTCAGAACAGATTTATACCTATCTTGCCAGTATTTGAGGGTTTGAACTGTAGGGAAGAGGCTAAATAGACTGGAGCTATTTTCCCTGCAGTGTTGAAGGCTGAGTGGTGACCTTATTAGAGGTTTATAAAATCATGAGGGACATGGGAACAATAAATAGATAAAAGTTTTTTTTCCAGGGTGGGTGGACTTCAAATTGAGAGGGCATAGGTGAGAAAGAAACGATTTAAAAAGGGACCTAAAGGGCAACTTTTTCATGCTGAGGGTGGTGCATGTATGGAACAAGCTGCCAGAGGAAGTGGTGAAGGTTGGTACAATTACACCCTTTAAAAAAGTCTTCTGGATAGGTATATAAATAGGATATCAGCCAAATGCTGGCAAAAGGGATTCGATTAATTTAAGAGATCTGGTCAGCATGGATGAGTTGGACCGAAGGGTCTGTTTCCATGCTGTATATCTCCATGACTCTCACCATAAGCAGGTTAACGTGCCAAAAAGCCTACTACTTCTATTTATATATGTCAACCGTTCATAGAAACACAGTAAAGGAATCAGGAGGTGGATCTTCCAGATGAGTTCAGATAGGAGAAAAATGACAGAACTTAAAATCTGAGTTGTGGCAGAGGGATTTTTAGAAGCGGTTTAGCCTGGTGACGGGAGGGAAAGGGTGAAACAAGCAGCAAACCACATGACGACAAAGTAGCCCATAAGCTTCTTACGCTTGTTGTTAAATAGAGATGCACTGCATTTAGTTGTTATCCAATGGGTCTATATCAATAATCTATACCTAGAGTTCTGACATTGAAACATGTGAACAAACATTTATAGCAAGAACTGAGTGAGGTGAAAAGATTTTTCAATAACTAGCCTCTCTTTACCAAGCTCCATGGGCACAGAATTCCCCACAGACTCTCTTTTCTACTCCACCTTTGTTTTTCTACTCCACTATCACAACCTCCCTTTGAAAAGAATAATCTCGCAGAGTGACTGAATTTGATTGGCAGGAGGGGGGAGAACCACCAAATGCAGAACATCATTTTACCCACGTGCAAAGCACTCTTAACAAATTGCAAGTTTTATAGAAACCAAAAGGAGACCATGTTTCTGATATTGGATTAAATAGATTCCCGCAGACAGCGAGAGGGGAAAAAAACGCACAGAGTCGAGACATTGCAGTCTAAGTCCAAATAGTTTTTCAACAACAAATTGCAAATCATTCAGTTGTGTGCAGAGGGACAAATCTGAACTGTTGCACTTCACCAGTTAAAGGTTGTTGAGGTGGGGTGAGGGGGTGAGCCGGCGATACGGATTAGAGGTATTGTAGTCCTTTTCCCAATCAACGGAGCGCTATGTGTAGGGCGAAGGGACTACAACTCCCAGAGTGCAGTGGGGTCGGAAACCAGCCTGCCATTCACCTCCCCCCCCCCCCAACCCCCAGCCAAACCCTCACGCGACACCAACCGCCCGTTCTCGCTCACCTGCTCCACCGAAGTCACCGTCAACACGTTGTCGTCCTTCAGCTTCTCCCCGGCGTGCTCCTCCCGAAAGCACCGCAACGTCTCCGGGATCTCGGCCATGGTGTAGGAAGGCGCGCTGAACCCGGGCCGAGTGAATCGATTCCTCTCCTCTCGTGCGTACGCGTGCGTGTGTGATTTTTGTTTTTGAAATGATTTCCTCCTCCGGCCACCATTACCGCAGCCGAGGCGGGCGGGCGGGCGGCCCTTCAGCCTCTCGTCGGCATCACTGCGCGTGAGCGGATAGCTCCGACAGGCCCGCGGCGGGGACAAACTTCCCCGACAAATACGCAAGCGCGTTGTGCGCCTCCTGTGGGCATTTCGACATATCTGTCAACCCCACAGGCTGCTGGCTCTCTGTGTGTGTGTGTGTGTGGGGTCCTGGTCCCCCTCGTCCTTTTGAGTGAGGATCGAGGAAAATCTTGCTTCTGATTAGTAATAACACAAGCTATCACACAAACACGTACCGTGGGAGTTATTATCTCAGTTTAATTGCTCTGAACTATTATATTCAGCAATATCTTAATAGGTTGTTTTTCTATTTTAATCCATAGACACCTCAATTTAACATATCCTCCTTCCCCATAAGATTACAGTTGTTAAGTCAATGTTTTTTTCAGACAGATGTATGTCTGCCCTCGCCTCTCTGATTTTGGATTGCTATTTCTTCCTCACTATTGTACACCCTGGTAGAAATCTTTCTGAAACATAAGTAACTACCCCCTTTTCCCTATAAAAGTCAACGTGTAACATTGTATTTCAGAACACAGAATACAGACGTATCCGATACAAAATAAAAACTGAAAGACCTGCGGATGCTTCAAAGCAGAAACAAAAACAGAAATTGCTGGAAAAGCTGAACAGGTCTGGCAGCATCCAGGGAGAGGAATCAGAGTTAACATTTCAGATCCGGTGACCATTCCTCCGACGGCTGAGTTGTTTTTAATAGGATTTGTTTATAACCAATACAAATACTGCTGAAGCTAATCCTTTAAGTTTAAACAAAGCTTGGCAGTTAACTGTCAGACATCATCTAACTGGTGCATTTGCCACAGCAGCATCTCCACCAACCAGAGTCTGATTGCCAATCAATCATCACTGATTGCAGTAATCAAAGTAGAGTCTTGGGACACCGTTTAAGAAGGGTGGTAAGGACAAGCCAGTGAACTATAAACCAGTGAGCCTGACGTCGGTGGTGGGCAAGTTGTTGGAGGGAATCCTGAGGGACAGGATGTACAGGTATTTGGAAAGGGAAGGTCTGATTAGGGATAGTCAACATGGCTTTGTGCTTGGGAAATCATGTCTCACAAACTTGATTGAGTTTTTTGAGGAAGCAACAAAGAGGATTGATGAGGGCAGAGCGACAGATGTGATCTATATGGACTTCAGTAAGGCCTTCGATAAGATTCCCCATGGGAGACTGATTGGCAAGGTTAGATCTCACGGAATACAGGGAGAACTAGCCATTTGGATACAGAACTGGCTCAAAGGTAGAAGACAGAGGGTGGTGGTGGAGGGTTGTTTTTCAGACTGGAGGCCTGTGACCAGTGGAGTGCCATAAGGATTGGTGCTGGGTCCTCTACTTTTTGTCATTTACATAAATGATTTGGATGCGAGTATAAAAGGTACAGTTAGTAAGTTTGCAGATGACATCAAAATTGGAGGTGTAGTGGACAGTGAAGAGGGTTTCCTCAGATTACAACAGGATCTTGAACAGATGGGCCAATGGGTTGAGAAGTGGCAGATGGAGGTTAATTCAGATAAATGCGAGGTGCTGCATTTTGGGAAAGCAAATCTTAGCAGGACTTAAACACTTAATGGTAAGGTCCTAGGGAGTGTTGCTGAACCAAGAGACCTTGGAGTGCAGGTTCATAGCTCCTTGAAAGTGGAGTCGCAGGTAGATAGGATAGTGAAGAAGGCGTTTAGTATGCTTTCCTTTATCGGTCAGAGTATTGAGTACAGGAGTTGGGAGGTCATGTTGCGGCTGTACAGGACATTGATTAGGCCACTGTTGGAATATTGTTTGCAATTCTGTCTCCTTCCTATTGGAAAGATGTTGTGAAACTTGAAAGGGTTCAGTAAAGATTTACAAGGATGTTACCAGGGTTGGAGGATTTGAGCTATAGGGAGAGGCTGAACAGGCTGGGGCTGTTTTCCCTGGAGCGTCGGAGGCTGAGAGGTGACCTTATAGAGGTTTATAAAATCATGAGGGGCATTGATAGGGTAAATAGACAAAGTCTTTTCCCTGGGGTCGGGGTGTCTAGAACTAGAGGGCATAGGTTTAGGGTGAGGGGGAAAGATATAAAAGAGAACTAAGGGGCAACGTTTTCACACAGAGGGTGGTACGTGTATGGAATGAGCTGCCAGAAGAAGTGGTGGAGGCTGGTACAATTGCAACATTTAAAAGGCATCTGGGTTGGTATCTGAATAGGAAGGGTTTGGAGGGATATGAGCTGGTTGGCATGGATGGGGTTGGACCGAATCTATGACTCTATTAAGTGTATAAGTTCTGCTAAGATTTCCTTTCCCAAAATGCAGCACCTCACATTTATCAAAATTAAATTCCATCTGCCACTCCTCAGGCCATTGGCCCATCTGATCAAGATCCTGTTGTAATCTGAGGAAACCCTCTTCACTGTCCACTGTAACCTTCTTCGCTGTGCAAATGCTCATGTTCCATGAAAGCATTGCCAATCAAGCCGGATAAGACTCTCAGTGGTCCTAAAAGTATGTTGGAAGACAGATTGCTGGACTCCTTCAAACTCCTTTGAAAAGTGCCATCTACAGATATGATGGCAAACTCTGAACTTCCTTGACAACCAAGTTAAGCATGCATGCCTTCAATCTGAGTTTCCATTGCAGCACCCATACACTGCAATGGAAGTTGCAACATTGGCCATCAGCATCTGCATCATTCGTGGATTCTAGTGGACTTGGGCCAACATTCTACACTGGCAGAGCTGGCCCCAGCTCCGTGTAAAGCCCTGTGTAGGTGCTGACCCTCTTTGACATTGTAGGCCTGGCAATACATCAAGCATTTAACCATACCCAGCCTCCTATTGTTGATTGCCATGTCAAAGTGCTTATCTATAACCTGCAGCCTGATCCGAGTATGACCATGCTCTCCAGTGACCTGGCTTATGTTGTCTCCTGCCCTGGCTGCAGGCCACTCATTCTTGGCATCTCATTACTCAGTGCTCACAATGTCAGTAACTGAGCTGTTGGCTGAGAGCATGAGAGTGAATGCTAGTGTTACTCTTTACTAGTATCTTTCTCCTACGTCCTTTTCCTCCACCAACGTTTGACTAGGTTGTAGTTCTTGGGTTTCTAAAAGGAGAGGGGCTAAAAGGTAAGGGGGGAAACTAGAGTTGTACAATTCAAATGTCACAGTTTGCAAATAAGGAGTATTTGTTGAATGAGGGTGAAGTGAGATGTGAGAAGGAGAGGGCTGCATAGCTTTAGCCCACAAAAGCAAAGGCCATGCCAATAATGGTGAAACTGTCTCCTCCTTGAAGGTAAGGATACGAAGCTGTGTGTGTCTCTTGCTGGTTATCTTCTCCATTCCTGAGCTATTTAAGAGAAAGCTTACATGTGCTAGTGAGTGTAGTGCAATGTGTTTGGATAATGTATCAGTCGTGATTGAATAGCTGGCTGTGTGTGTAAGTGGGTGTGGGGCGAGCATCAGTGTGAAATGTCTGTGCAAGTAATGAAGTGAGTGAATGTTAGGTCTGAGTTGTCTTTGATTGTGATTGCTGGTGCATAAATGAAAACACTGTGGTGGATTGGGCAGTATATGAGGAAGTTGGTGGGATGTGACATTTGAATTTGCATCAGTGACCTTAACCACTCACGGAAGGTAATTGAATTCCTTAAAGCATTGGGTCTACAGTCTTGATATTGCCTGGGAAAGCTATCTGATCCCCCAGCCTTCTGAGAATCTGAAGGGTGTCCTGGTCTTCTATAGGTAGAGGACCTATCTATTCATGAATGAGTGCCCCAGTACAATGTTGGATAATTTTGCAGCTTGCTCTCTGCCATGTTGTACGATCATTCACTGTAATTTTTGCTCACACTGTCTTTTGCAACCAGTTCTAGACCCATAACAGTTGTAAACTTTAAGTAGAGCAATTTAATGTTGAGCTGGAAGAGGGAGAGCAGCCTTTTATGACTTTACAACCAACTCCTGTGCAAGGCCACTCAGCAGCATGTTTAGTGCTGTTAGCATTCAAAGAAACATGTATCTCGCAATTTGCTTGCTCCATCCATCGAAAACAATGGATGGAGGGAGCAAGCAAATTCTCCTTGCCTGATTTTCTTATCAAATTTCACAGCTACCATGCCTTGTTTGTATGCTGAAAATATTATTTATACCAGACATTGTCCCTGGTTTTTAACGTATATTTTAATACAGACCTGCCTCTGCCCCCAAATTTATTGATGTCTTCATCCTCCACCTCATCTCCAGTGCAGCTTTAACATGAACCAAATTGAAAGAAAAATGCAAAATCTGCAGAAGATGGAAATCTGAAAAAGAAAGAAACATTAACACAGGATTTTGCGAATGCCAGTTTGTGTCAGTCAAGCACACTTACTGGAATGCAAGATGCATTTTTAACATCAGTTGACAATGTAGATGGTGCCAGGAAGTTTCAACCCCAGGTGCCAGACTAAACCACGTTCTGTTTGTCAGATTTCCACCTTGGGTTTGTTATTGCATTAAAATGGGATGGAAAAGCTGAAAATATTTACACACACAAAAAAAACACAATTGGACAACATTCCTGTGATTTTCAAAAGCTATGTTCCATCTTGTGTATGTAACTTTCGCAAGTATTTCCAGAGATTTCAAGGTATCATGCATTGAGTGCAACCAGAGCTGGTGTGAAACGGGAGAAAGTGGCCAGGAGTAGCATCACATTTTTTGCAGTAAAACCAACTTGATCCTTGTTTGATGCTTTTCCCAGGCAGCACAGCTGCGATTGTCACACCACTGTCATGCAGAAGATTACTACCTTGTGAGCTGCAGTTCTGTATTCAGTCAGAGTATCAAATCTTTTACATTTATGATTGAGCATTCACAGTTTTCTATCTGAGCTTGAACTCATTCATGAAAATATACTGGAATTTCAGTTTTGCTTCATTGGTATGAACAAAGCCTATCCATATAACAAAAGTGATGCTATTATCAAATTCTTAAGTGTCATTAAGAAAATTATATTTAAATGGCTGAGAACCTCTTGAGCAGTAAGTCTAAATGACCTTTTCTCAGATCTTCAGTATTCAAAGACAGCTTCTCAGCTTCAGCGTCACATCTCGGTTTGAATTCTTGCCTCAAGTGTCTTTTCAGCATGGTTACCAGTTGCCCTTCTTTATAGGGGCAGATATATTTACCTCCAACAGAGAGGATGGAGAGGCACCTTCTGATGCCTGAATATGGAGCTGTAATGAGAACAGAAAATATCGAAAGCGCAAGACATTTCTGCTCACCACTTCATAAATAAAAGACTAATAACACAATCACAGTTCATAGAACTTAAATTTTATTAAAATTCACTCAATTAAATTATATGCACTGCATTTAAATAGGAAGGATGTTTGCATTAGAAAATCATCTAATTTAATACTATTTTGCAAAACCTTTGTTTCATGATTTTACTTGGGAGCATTTTTTGTGTCATTCATGTTCAGCACCAATCACGACTCCTCAGACACAAGCAGTTCATGTTCAAATGCAACAAGATCTGGACAATATCCAGGCTTGGACTGACAAGTGGACCTGACGAGGGAGTCACGGAGGGAGTGGTATTTCCCTCCCCTCCCCTATCAGCGTTCCGAAAAGTCCACTCCCTCCGTGACTCCCTCGTCAGGTCCACACCCCCCACCAGCCCAACCTCCACTCCCGGCACCTTCCCCTGCAACCGCAAGAAATGCAAAACTTGCGCCCACACCTCCCCCCTTACTTCCCTCCAAGGCCCTAAGGGATCCTTCCATATCCGCCACAAATTCACCTGCACCTCCACACACATCATTTACTGCATCCGCTGCACCCGATGTGGCCTCCTCTATATTGGGGAGACAGGCCGCCTACTTGCGGAACGTTTCAGAGAACACCTCTGGGACACCCGGACCAACCACCCCGTGGCTCAACACTTCAACTCTCCCTCCCACTCCACCAAGGAAATGCAGGTCCTTGGGCTCCTCCAGCGCCAGACCATAGCAACACGACGGCTGGAGGAAGAGCGCCTCATCTTCCGCCTAGGAACCCTCCAACCACAAGGGATGAACTCAGATTTCTCCAGTTTCCTCATTTTCCCTCCCCCCACCTTATCTCAGTCCCAACCCTCGAACTCAGCACCACCTTCCTAACCTGCAATCTTCTTCCTGACCTCTCCGCCCCCACCCCACTCCGGCCTATCACCCTCACCTTAACCTCCTTCCACCTATTGCATTTCCAATGCCCCTCCCCCAAGTCCCTCCTCCCTACCTTTTATCTTAGCCTGCTTGGCACACTTCCTCATTCCTGAAGAAGGGCTCATGCCCGAAACATCGATTCTCCTGCTTCTTGGATGCTGCCTGACCTGCTGTGCTTTTCCAGCAACACATTTTCAGCTCTGATCTCCAGCATCTGCAGTCCTCACTTTCTCCTAGATACTTCTGACTAACCAATTAACTTTATTTCTCTGTGTCGTATATCCGTTCAAGTATAAAAGTCAAAGGGCAACTCCATACTTAAGTGCTTCGAAAGAAGCAGATTATTTAAATTCCTCCCTACAATTTTCACTCTGCTGTTTTCTCCTAACTTGATTCCGTACTCTGTGTTACAGTTTCCCTGCTGAGTATTTACATGAAGTTTAGCTTGCACTTGCTAAAACTAGCCAAGCAACCATTGATTGTGGATCAAGCATTTTTGTAGGCCTTTGAATCTCATTTAGCTCAATGAACTTTGTTGGTTCAAATGGTTCAAAACAAACATTTTGTTTTTCTAAATTTACATTGGCAGCATTCCAGCACAATATAACTATCCAAAAGATGAAGAAAAATCTTTACTGTACACTGCTGTGAACTATATCGAAATACTACTCTTGCAATGTTCACTGAGTGCACTTTCAGAGCCTTAGAACTGTAACTTGCCTAGATATTTAAATAATACTAAGGCAATTTAGAAACAAAATATTCCAATGCATCGCATTATCATCCCACATCATGTTGACAACATAAAGTACGCACCCTCTACCCCCACCCAAAAAGGGTTTGCCTCGATCAAGTGTGAAAACTATGCCATTTTGTTATAATTGTTGTTATAGTAGACTCTTAGGAGGAAAAGGCTGGTACAAGTTAAAAAAATCTAAATATGGAATTACTGTGAATGAAATTTTAATTTTAACCCTCTAAACATTGCAATGTTTAAATCCGGACCACGATCTTGAAGAAAGCAATTTGTTTTATGGCTTTCAAGCAAATTGGTTCCGGATACAGAAGACGGAATTTTCCCTTTGTGTGGAACCACAGATGATGGGGGAAAAACTAAATGAGTATTTTGCATCCATGTTTACTATGGAAAAGGAGATGGAAGATAGAAAATGAGGGGAAATAAATAGTGACAGCTTAAAAACTATCCATATTACAGAGGAGGAGATGGTGGATGTCTCAAAATGCAAAAAGGTGGATAAGTTTTGAAAGATTGGCTTGGATCATACTGGGATCCACAAATGACTGTCTATGAAATGACTCCAAGTTAGAGAACTAAGAATTTGCATTTATATAGCAGCTGCCACATCCTTGGGCTGTCTCAAAGTGCTTGTCTGTTAACAAAGTGGTTTTACTGCCATCATTGCACGTTGTTGTAATGTAAATAACACAACCACCAACTTGTGTAGAATACATTCCACAAACAACAAGTGAGATACCAACTGGAATTTTAAAATGAAATCATATTGGTTGAGGAATAAATATTATGCATTCTAAATTTCATAGCCTTTGATCTTCTCAGATTCTCTTTTGATTGGTGCCTTTACTGTGCTTAAACATTAAGTTCAAAGAATTGTTACAGGAGTAGTTTCTAGCCACAGCTGCTCTGGCATCTTATATGGGGAGAGAAACAGAGTTAACGTTTCGATTCTGGTAATGACTCTTCTTCATTTCTGATATCAGACTCAAAATGTTTTTTTCTCCTCCACAGATACTGTCAGACCTGCTGAGTTTCTCTGTTTTGATTTCACATTTCCATAATCTAGCATTTTGCTTTTATTCAGACACTGATTTTTTTTTGTTTTAATGTCCACACTAGAAATTGTTTATCGTGGACAACCCACATTCTCTTATTAATACAGAGACCAAGATAGTAAAATCAGATCTAACTGTTTACTCCAATAGGTATCAATCTGAGAGAAAAATTATAGATTCGCATTTATTAGACCTACTGTGCTTTCTGTAATTGGCATATAGGTTTGTTTGCACATGGCTGGAAGAGGAAGACATGCACATCTCGAGTCATTTGAACTCATGTAAGCATGTCATTACTTGTTGTGGAATGGAAGCGATGCATCTTTGGTGCCTCAAGTCAGCTGTAGAGCAGCTATACTTCCAAGAGGGGGCGCATGGGATTATTGGATGAAACTCACTACTTGTGTGCCTACAGAAAGAGAATTCTTTTTAATCTGCCAGACATTATTTTCTGGCTAAACTGCTGAAAGCCTGTTGCCCTCTGCAATGCTGTTTCTTTTTTTTGCAGAGAAATGCCTGAAAATGCCCATTATTTTGTTCTCAAGAATTTCACTTTCTTCTGTATGGGAAATCAATCGGTAACCCCCACTTGCAGTTGCAAGTTTGTTGCTCATTTTGAGCGCTGTTCATGTATTTTGGTGCAGATTGGCAGACTATTTTATAAGTTTCCAGCCACAGCTGCTCTGGCAACTTATATGGGGAGAGAAACAGAGTTAACGTTTCGATCCTATAAAACATTCACATTTGTAAGCTGCATCACTTTTCCTGATCATAAGTGCCACTCCTTCAATGAGATTCCTAAACATTACAAGCATGTGGGTGCTATGTGTCTAGAATTCACAATGCAGCTCATTGGACCTCTAGCACCAGTGACTCCAGAGATTCCCATTGCTCACATTTAAAATCTTGGATTTTGTTGGTGGGTTGGTCTCGCTCAATTCACCATATCCTCATTGCATGATATAGTCCTGTTTCTGAGGCAAAATTTATCTTTTGGAATTCAATATTTAGCTATTGAAACTTTATTGAGTGTTTCAATGAAGCAAATAATTTATTTCCATATTCAAAAGAAATGTAACAGAAACCTCTACTTATTATTGCTGAAATCTTGGGTTACATCTCTGGAAAATGAATCAGAAAGGCAACTATTTAAAAATTAACAGAGTTCTCATTCCTGAAAGCTAACCGGTGATCCTTGCTGTGATACCTATGACCAGCAAGATCAAAGCAAATTTGGCTGTGTGTTCTACCAATGATGAATTTGTTTCATTTACTGGGGGAAAAAAATAATGATAAAGATAAGTTGTTGGTTTCGATGGAACTGCACCCTGCTTCAACAGGGAAATGAGCCTCAGGAAGAAAACTGGGAGAGGTGTCTGAAATTAACTGGTTCTGATGTGCCATTCTCTCCATTTGAAGGAAAAGCTATATTGGTGGCTCAGTGGGTATAGAACCTTTGCTTCTGAATCAGATGGTTGAGGATTCAAGTATCTCTCCAGGACTTAAGCGCAAAAGTCTAGGCTGAATATCCAGAGTGAGAGGTTTGACGAGGCATTAAAGTGCAGTTTTGTCAGTGGACATTGTTGTTACACAGGGAGACACAGCAGCTGGTTTACACACGGCAAGTTCCTACAAACTTGAAATAAAATGTGAGCAGTTCATTTGTTTTTTTTGTGGGGGATGACTGAAAACAAACAGAGATCATGCCCAAAGATAACTCCTCAGCTGAGACTTTCCCTTTCTCCAGCAGTGTGAGATGGGTTAGATACCAACCAACTCAACACCTCCACTGCTGAGAAAGCTCACTGGATTGGGCATTTAAGAACTGATTGACAGGCTTTTCATCAAGTCAAGGGACTCAACAATAGTGCACAGTTTTCCAGTAGCTACTATCCAATCAGTGGCTGGTAGATCCTGAGTCCTAAAGGTCGAGATCTACTCTTCAAGGGATCTAATGGCAATAAGATAATTATTTTCCTTTTGTTTTTTGGATGGGGTTCAGGAGGAGAGGTGGTTTGAAGGCAAGGATAGATGGGGTCCTTCCTTGGATGACACTTCCTTGCCCCCAATTATTATCTTTGATTAATCCCAAATTAGGGCAAATAGGGCCTCCTCTCAAACTGGCAAACAGATTGCCCTGGTTAACCTACATATAATCAGACCAGTGACCCATTTAGACCTTTAAGTGTCTGTTAATTAACCTCTTAAAGGCATTAATTGATGGTGAGTTGAGGAAGATGCCTGTGAATATTCTCATTCAGTGCTTAACTGGTGAGCTGGCACTAAGGAAGCAAATATCTCTCCAAGACCAACTCACCCAATAATTTCCCTTTCTTATCAACTCTCATGTCACTTCAGCAATGGGGGAAATTGTTCCCTTCATCTTTCCTTCAAATCATGATATATATTACATCTATCTGAAGCGACAGAAAGGGTCTCAGTTTAATATACTTGCAACAACAACTTGCACTTACATGCCACCCAAAATGGATTAGAAAGTCCTAGGAAGCTCACAGGAGCATAATCAAACCTTTTCATTCAGAGTTCAACTTCAAGAAAAATATGGTGGATAAGGAAACCTTATTGCATTTTTATAGTTTTTCATTTATTACAGTCAAAACATTGCTGGCAGAACATAACACAGCAATGCAAATATGAAAAGTATTTGCATTAGAACCACTAGAGCAAAAACATATCATTTGTGCCAAATTTTATTTAAGCTGTACAGTCTTATTGCTAGAAATAGCAGAAATGGAGATAATTGTGGTTTTATTTGTGTACTGCCTTGAAATAAAGCTTAGAAAATTCAATCTTATGTTTCTTGAAACAACATGACAAATCTTCTCCACATTAAGGAATCAAGTACATCATGGACATAAATCCATGGAGGTGTGTATTAGAAAATTACACATGGTCAGAATAGACAGAGTATGGCAAAGTCTATGAGGAGAAAGTGAGGACTGCAGATGCTGGAGATCAGAGCTGAAAATGTGTTGCTAGAAAAGTGCAGCAGGTCAGGCAGCATCCAAGGAACAGGAGAATCGACGTTTTGGGCATAAGCCCTTCTTTCCTGAAGAAGGGCTTATGCCAGAAACGTCGATTCTCCTGTTCCTTGGATGCTGCCTGACCTACTGCGCTTTTCCAGCAACACATTTTCAGCTATGGCAAAGTCTAGATTAGAGTGGTGCTGGAAAAGCACAGCAGGTCAGGCAGCATCCGAGGAGCAGGAAAATTGACGTTTTGGGCAAAAGCCCTTCTTCAGGAATATTGCCTGAAACGTCGATTTTCCTGCTCCTTGGATGCTGTGCTTTTCCAGCACCACACTGATCTAAACTCTGGTTTACAGCATCTGCTGACCTTGTTTTTACCTAGAGTATGGCAAAGACAGTCTGTAAACTATGTACATGCTTAGAATACACCAACCTGACAGGAAATTCTCTACTTTCTTTTGAACCTTGGAGTAAAAATGAACGGAAGACATTGATTGATACCTCAAATCTGTCATTTTTGATTTTGCTGAATAATTATTTTGAACTTGTGAATTTCAATTACTAAGGTAAAAATAATGATTTTTGTTTCACTGACAATCGCAAATGTTTTCAATGGGTTTTAGAGTAAGTAAGGACTAACCTGAACACTGAGGTTAATTTCTTCTGTCAGTATTACTTTGGTGTGCTCAAGGAAAGGACTACAGTCCCACACATACAAAGCAAATCAGCTCCTGTACTCAGTTGTGCCCTTCTCCATTAGCGCCTTTAATCAAAACCGCTGAATGAACAAGATTGTGTACTCAAGGTGAACTCACTAACTGATTATTCTATTTATACTGGATAATTAAAACACACATTTTAATTAAAGTCAACTTTCCATGGAAGTATTTCTTTTCATTACCAGCATTATTTTCTTATTTATAATTTTGTAACAAGAAAGCAATGTAACTAAAATTAAAACAAAAACAGAAATTGCTGGAGAAACTGTAAAAGTTGAATTTCTAAGGCTATAAGTTTAGTCAGAAAAGAGCGTGTTGATTTTTACGTGAGTAACATTTTGGAAAAGTTGCAATCCATTGTCTCAAAGTATCTCGTTGTTTCTGAGTTACCAGGTACCCACCAATGCCAGCCCAAAAGTAGTGCAAGAGGAGACAAAAGATACATGCACAAACATGAGGAGTAGAACAGTTGCCTAAATGCTGAGTTATTCTATGATTCAATCAAGTAGTTTTGCTCCAGGGTGGGCTTGAAATCAGCAGGGAGTAGTGCCTATAAGTCAAGAGGTTGGCCTATACATAACATTGGTGAAAAATGAATGTTTTTTTTTGGACAAAAGTTGGTGCTCAACAACACATGAGATCAACCATTGCATGAGTATGTCCAGTGTGTGACAATTGCTTTTCCTGTGATAAATGAAAGTGTAAGTTGAAAATTGTAACCCATAAAGTAATGTTAATACGGAGAGATGTTTACTACCTTGTTGTTGTTTTCCTGTGGAAAGTTCCGTTTTGGAACCTGAATGTAGATCTTAGGAACCCAAACATGTATGCATTTTTTTTAACCGTCTCAACTACAATGTAAATGAAGTGGGGGAGGAATAAAGATATGTTCCTTTCACCCTCAGGAATGGAAGAAAGGCAGAGACATGCAACCCAACATTTTACAGTCAGTATTTCTACACTTCAAGACCATTCACAAAAATAGCACAGACAAATCAGTAATTCCAATCATTCCATTGTCCAAAAGTAGTGAAAAAGTCCACTTTAAATGTTCACTACATAAATGGTATTTTCTGACATCTGCAAACTAACTTGTGGAATATATAATGTGCTTTAGTCTGATAATCCTCACTTTGAGAGATAGATTGACTGTACACTCTCAATAAGTCATGCTTTGCTCAAGGAAATAGATTTAATAACATTAAAGTAAAAAAGAATCAGTGTTACACAAGCAAATATGCAAGTTAACGAAAATTGTCTATAAATAAAAATAATAAATATGCTATTTGTTTTGAACTTCAAACATTGGCTCATTTTGTGCCCTCTGGATTAGGCGACTGCTTGACATCTAATACAGCAACACAGCAGGTTGGCTTTACAACATTTAGAACATTAGAGCCTTACAGCTGTAATTTTAAATTCCAGATATTTGCTACCGACTGAAAACAGGTCTTGGAAGTCCAACATAAGAAATTTGATTCTAAAGTATCATTCAAGGGAAAAGCTCAGCCAAATCATGTGCCCTGTCCACTTCTCAAAGTGGACAAGATATCTCAGCATGACAATCTGTATTCTGAACATGTGCAGTATTCTCAATTGTCTCCTATCTTTCAGCATGATTTGATGTGAAAGTACATTGCCTTATCTGGTGGAGATTTGTCAGTTGTGTTGCTTTTTCCAAAAGAAGAATTGGAGACTAAATTCTCAAAGCTTAAGTACTCCTTTACAACTTTGAATTGTCTCTAGAGACTATAATAAGGAATATATAGCCTTACACAATATTTACAGGCATCCAAATCAGAAGTCCATGCCAGTGTTTATGCTCCATACACACTTTGTGAGTTTTAATTTGTTGACATTGTTGACTTAAAGTTTGTTTCTTTCCCTCTTTGGACCAAAGAGGGATCCTGTCTTGAGGTTCAAAGCAGTTATTTGGAAGAGAAATCATCTTCTTCAAAATCATTAGCTGCCCATGTGAGTTCTAGCAATTTGTTTCTCTGTTTGTTGTCTGAATTTTCTCTTGGAGAATTCAGTGAAAAAACTTTCTCCTCTGGATCAATTTTTAAAGACATTTTAACATAAACAACTGGAAAGTCAATAACAATGAATTCACACGATAGTTTGTACTTGTTCGTGAAACTATATACTTGTTGAAGATTCTATAGATTAGCAAATACAGAAATAGCCCAATAGGAAAGTGTAAAATGAGCAATAGTGAATCCACTGTCTATCACAATCAGCATTTCTTGAAAGCCCAGAATATAAAGTTGAGGCTCAAGGTGTAATTTGTCAGGCCTCAGTGCTCTCACTTCAACTAAAAACAGAGCACTGTGTATGCTCTGAAACAAGCACAAAGAATACTGGCAGCTTCAGAGTTAGCACTTGGAGTTCGGTCTGAGTCTTTGTCAGACTCCATTCAACTGTGCGCTGCTTGTAGTTCTCACATTGTTTGCTTTTGAAAGTTGGATACTGTTAACTTTAACAATTAACTCAAAGACATGGACTCTTCTTGGATGGATTTGGCTAGATTAACTCCCCAAATAAAATTAAGTTTGGCCACCTACAATGACGTAGTTTAAAACAATTTTCAACCAAGCCAGCTTGTGCAGCATCTCTCACAGTTTGTAAGTTCTTGTGAGGAATCTCCTGGTACTTGACTTAATGCACTATACACTGCCTTTGTTAAGCCATAACTAGACTTATTCCACTCCCTATCCTTACGGAAAGTTGTAAGAACTGACGGAAAACCAGAAAAAGTCCAAATACTAACCAAAGTTAGGGAGCATCACTGATGTAATTATACTATACTGTCAGTTAGTAGGTGTGTAGACTGAAAAGACAAAGTACTAATTTGGACTTTCCTGAGATAGAATGTGATGAATGAGTTCTCCATGCATGAATGACTATTTGGTATACTGTATTGCCACAAAATGACACTTAGAATAATAGAATCCCTGTAGTGTAGAAGTCAGTCATTCAGCCCAACAAGTCAACATCAATCTTCTAAAGGGTATTCCACCCTCCTAACCTATAACCCTGCATTTCCCATGGCTAATGCACCTAGCCTGTACACTGTGGGCAATTTAACAAGTCCAATTAATGTGTACATCTTTGGACTGTGGGAAGAATCCAGAGCACCTGCAGGGAATCCACACAGACATAGGGATAATGTGCAAACTTCAGACAGACAGTTGTCCAAGGCTGGAATTGAACCCAGGTCCCTGGCACTGCAAGGCAGCAGCTTTAACCACTGAATCACCATGTCATCCCATGTCACTTTAGGTTGTGTAAAATTAATTGTATAAGTCAGTGAATATAAATTGTTTAAAATTTATTGCTGCTAAACTGGGTTCATCACAAAGACTGTAAGGTTGGTCAGTGAATGTAGATCTTATTGACGGAGACTGCAAGATGTCTTGAGTGAGAAATGAAATTTTGTCACAGTAGCGCAGTAGATCTGCATTTCTGAGGTTTGAATTGTGGCAAGGAGGCCCAGTCTGTTCTTTTAGATGGACATAAAAGATCCCATGGAACACTTTTGAAGAAGAATGGGAGTATTATTTCTGATGTTCTAGCAAATATATATCCTACACTCAACATTACAAAAGAATTTGGTCATTACCACATTGCTGTTTTGTGCAACCTTGCTGTGCGTTAACATAACTTCTGCATTTTTAAGGTGACAATAATTACCATTTTTCAAAAGCACTTCATGAGTTGTATAGTGCTTTGGGATGCCTAATGGTGTTTATTTCTTTACAATGGAATAAAATTCAGACAACATTATACTGCATTTCGCTCAGCTGTATGAGTTTTCAGAATGCTTTTGATCTTGTAGAGAACATTTCATTCCTTGCTCACACATGCTCATGAGTGCATAATTAACCAACCTTAAAAATGTGGGGAGCAACTTGGCCGAGGAAATATTATCCTAAACCACATGGCACTTCTGCCAGTTCAAAACAACACACAGGAATGGAGGTCCGAGTGGAGTGTGAATGCTCTCATGTTCTTGAAACATTTGCTGTAGCATTTGAATGAAGATCTAGAGCGCGTGGCTGGAGTTTTAAGTTTACTTTTGAATTCACACCTTGTCTTATTTATGATGTGGCAGATATGATCTCTGTGTTTGGCATGAAGGTAATTTTACTCAAAGCTGTCTGCTGTCCTGCTGAATACCATGAGTCATATCCGTGTGTTCATGCACAATATATAAAGGACAGCTCAGGAAATTAAAAACCAGGAGACTGTGTGATGCTTCATATTGTGTAGGCGGTTGAAGTTCATGCAGAGATTTCATAATGTGTATAAATGTCTAGATTTTTAATTCTGTTGCTTGGCATATCTGTGATGTTGTTCAGACACAGTATTAAGCAAAATTTAGAAGAACACAGCAAAAAAAAATTCAGAAACAAAAACAGAAGTTGCTAGAAAAATCTCAGCAGGGGTCTGGCAGCATCTGCGGAGAGAAATCTGATTTTGTTTCTGATTTACAGCATCTGCAGTTCTTTCAGTTGCAAAACAATTATACACTGGCATTCGAAACTGAGCTTGAGTTCCAACAAGAATTATCCTCATTGAACACTCAACCTGGATCTGTGGATACTCTGAGCTGTCTGGAGCTCTTTCTTGAAGTTAACATAATGTCAAGCAATAATTTTTGTCCCTTCCTCAAGTTGGAGATAACTGATCAATTTTTAATAATAACTTACTTGTCAAGTTCATAAAAATGAATGACCCAAGACCAAAAGGCACCTTGCTGTTTTGTTGTTCTGCAACTATACCCTTGGAATATTTGTTATATTATCCATATTAATGTAGGTTGTTTGCACGACCACATTGATAACTGGAATGGGCTATTGTATTCTCCTCTTTGTACAACGTGTCAAAACACAAGCATGTGTCTATGTTTTTCTGAATGAAATAAAGTGTGTGGTTCACCTTCCCTCTAAGGCTTGCACTTGTAGCATTCCTGCTACATGTATAAATGATATTCCATGTGACTGCTGACCTTTTTCTTCTTGTTAAGTGAGATATCTTAATATTATAAGTTAAGTAGCAAGCTGATTCACCCACAAGCAGTGACAAAACACCCCTGCCTTCACGCCTGGGACACGCCTGGGGTGGCATGGTGGCTCAGTGATTAGCACTGCTACCTCACAGCACCGAGGTCCCAGGTTCGATTCCAGCCTTGGGTGACTGTCTGTGTGGAGTTTGCATATTCTCCCCGTGTCTGCATGGGTTTCCTCCCACAGTCCAAAGATGTCAGGTGAATTGGCTATGCTAAATTGCCCATAGTGTTAGGTGCATTAATCAGAGGGAAATGAGACTGGGTGGGTTCCTCTTTGAAGGGTTGGTGTGGACTGGTTGGGCCAAAGGGCCTGTTTCAACACTGTAGAGAATCTAATCTAATCTCTACACATAGGGAACACAATTTGGAGATAGTCCCTGACAATATCATCCTCATTCTCCAATTTATTCTGCTTGTGAATGTGACTTACGAGGGACAGTCCTTCAAATTAAAATAATGTTTTGATAATGGTATCAAGTATTATTATGAGAATTCAGCCATACAGGATGACCCATGGTGCAACAAGTTGACCTCCCAATGAATAGCATTGTCGAATGGTATTTCTGTCCCTGCCATTTTCCACACACTGATGTTTCTGTCTGAAACATTGGCAGAGGCATGGAGTCTGGCTGACGTTCTCCCAAAAAGTGGAATTTTAAAAATAAATTTGCACGCTGGAGACATGGGTACTACAGACAAGGCCGGAATATTTTGCCCACACCAGATTGCATCTTGTGGCAGTCGGAGTAGTGCTAATTCCATGAGCAGTTAACTGCCAACCACATTGGTATGGGACTAGATCCATACATAGACCTGACCTGATTGTACAGAGCTTTGCCTCCCCATAAGAATAGAAAGATGGACAATGAACCTATGCTGACTTTGGATCAACATTGACAGAAGCTCACTGCAATTTCATAGAATCCGCACAGTGTGGGAGCAGGTCATTCAGCCCATCAAATCCACACCAACTCTCCAAAGAGCATCTCACCATCCTACTCTATCCCTGTAAAACCTGCATTTTCCATGGCTAATTCATGTAGTCTGCATATCCCTGGACATTATAGGGCAATTTTAGCATAGCCAATCTACTTATCCTGCACATGGTCGTACCATGGTGGAAACTGGAGCATCTAGAGGAAACCCACGCAAACACGGGGAGAATGTGCAAACTCCACACAGACAGTCGCCCAAGGGTGGAATCAAACTTGGGTCCCTGATTTTGTGAGGCAGTAGTACTAACCACTGAGCCTCTCAAATGGGACTAGGCTAGATTGGGATATCTGGTCGGCACGGACAAGTTGGACCGAAGGGTCTGTTTCCGTGCTGTATGTCTCTATGACTATGATTCTATGACACCATGGTGCCCTTGACTGCATTTTGACTGAAGAGAGAGATCACAGAGGTGTAAGTGTGAAGAAAAGTGGATTCCTTTATTCTCCAGGGAATTGTGTCTAATTTGCAATAATAGTAAGGCACCTCAGGATCATTTCCATACTTTACAACTACTTGCTTTTTGCTTTGAGCAAGAGAAGCAAGGGCAAGATACAGGAAAGTTAGTGTAACAGGTGAAAAAGAAAAGCAAGCCTGAAAAGTGGAGGCTTTTACAAAAAAAAGCTTCTACCCATGAAGATCTGATGAGACCTTGAAGAGTTCAAATTTGTTTCTTTTCACAATGTCAACTTCACATTTCTTGAATTCCAACTTAAACACAATTTGTTCTTTGAATCAATCAGGATTGACTATCACCTACATTCAACGAACATCCAAAGTATAGAGATACAACAGATTAGTTAAACTGCGAAGTAAAGATCAAGGGGTTGAATAGTCTGGGGATATTTTCCCAGGGTAGGGGAGACAGAAAATAGAGAGCATAGGTTTAAGGTGAGAGAGGAAAGATTTAAAAAGAATCTAAGGGGCAACTTTTTCATGCAGAACGTGTTGTGTGTGTGGAATGAGCTGCCAGAGGAAGTAGTGGAGGCTGGTACAATTGCGACATTTAAAATGCATCTAGATGGGACATGAATGGAAGGTTTGTGTAAAGATTTGTAGCTCAGGTGCCAGTTGCCGTGGCCTTGTGGCTATTCACCAAGATGGGAAGTTGATTTGCAGATGTTTCATCCCTGCCTAGGTGACATCTTCAGGGCTTTGAAGCCCCCTGTAAAGCACTGCTGTACTGTGTCTTCTAGAATTTATTTGGTTCCATTCCTGTTGCCGGTTGCCGGTTCAGGTTGTTCATTGTAGTAGCTAGTATATTGGTTCCAGGTCAATGTGCTACAAAGGATGAAACCAGGAAATAACAACGCTCCAGGAATTTATGGATTACCCGAAGTACACAAATTGACATACCATTCAGACCCATTGTGGCACTGCCGGGAACACCATCACATAAACCAGCATGATGGATTCTCAGGGGAACATAGCACCAACAGCCAAGTTTCTGGTATTGAGACTGGCTCTAACGCAATGAGGGGTACATCGGCTTCCAAGAGATCAATTGTGTTAGGGGATTCTGTAGTCAGAGGTACAGACAGACACTTCTGTGGCCAGCAGAGAGAAAGCAGAATGGTGTGTTATTTCCCTGGTGCCAGGATCAAGGATGTCTCAGAGAGGGTGCAGAATGTTCTCACGGGGGAGAGGGGCCAGCAAGAGGTCATTGTCCTCAATGGAACCAATGATATAGGAAGGGAAAAGGTTGAGATTCTGAAGGGAGATTACAGCATGTTAGGCAGAAATTTAAAAAGGAGGTCCTCAAGGGTAGTAATATCTGGATTACTCCCAGTGCTACGAGCTAGTAAGGGCAGGAATAGGAGGATAGAGCAGATTAATGCATGGCTGAGGAGCTGGTGTATGGGAGAAGGATTCACATTTTTGGATCATTGGAATCTCTTTTGGGGTAGAAGTGACCTGTACAAGAAGGACGGATTGCATCTAAGTTGGAAGGAGACTAGTATACTGGCAGGGAAATTTGCTAGAGCTGCTCGGGACGATTTAAACTAGTAAGGTGAGGGGGGGGGGGGGCATGGACTCAGGGAGATAGTGAGGAAAGAGATTGATCTGAGACAGGTACAGTTGAGAACAGAAATGAGTCAAATAGTCAGGGCAGGCAGGGACGAGGTAGGACTAATAAATTAAACTGCATTTATTTCAATGCAAGGGGCCTAACAGGGAAGGCAGATGAACTCAGGGCATGGTTAGGAACATGGGACTGGAGTATCATAGCAATTACAGAAACATGGCTCAGGGATGGACAGGACTGGCAGCTTAATGTTCCAGGATACAAATGCTACAGGAAGGATAGAAAGGGAGGCAAGAGAGGAGGGGGAGTGGCATTTTTGACAAGGGATAGCATTACAGCTGTGCTGAGGGAGGATATTTCCGGAAATACATCCAGCGAAGTGATTTTGGTGGAACTGAGAAATAAGAAAGGGATGATCACCTTATTGGGATTGTATTATAGACCCTTTAATAGTCAGAGACAAATTGAGAAATAAACTTGTCAGGAGATCTCAGCTATCCGTAAGAATAATAGGGTAGTTATGGTAGGGGAGTTTAACTTTCCAAACATTGACTGGGACTGCCATAGTGTTAAAGGTTTAGATGGAGAGGAATTTGTTAAGTGTGTACAAGACAATTTTCTGATTCAGTATGTGGATGTACTTACTAGAGAAGGTGCAAAACTTGACCTACTCTTGGGAAATAAGGAAGAGCAGGTGACTGAGGTGTCAGTGGGGGAGCACTTTGGGGCCAGCGACCATAATTCTACTCGTTTTAAAATCGTGATGGAAAAGGATAGACCAGATCTAAAAGTTGAAGTTCTAAATTGGAGAAAGGCCAATTTTGACGACATTAGGCAAGAACTTTCGAAAGCTGATTGGAGGCAGATGTTCGTAGGTAAAGGGACGGCTGGAAAATGGGAAGCCTTCAGAAATGAGATAACAAGAATCCAGAGAAAGTATATTCCTTTCAGGGTGAAAGGGAAGGCTGGTAGGTATAGGGAATGCTGGATGACTAAAGAAATTGAGGGTTTGGTTAAGAAAAAGAAGGAAGCATATGTCAGATACAGACAGGATAGATCGAGTGAATCCTTAGAAGAGTATAAAGGAAGTAGGAGTATACTTAAGAGGGAAATCAGTCGGGCAAAAAGGGGACATGAGATAGCGCTGGCAAATAGAATTAAGGAGAATCCAAAGAGTTTTTACAAATATATTAAGGACAAAAGGGCAACTAGGGAGAGAATAGGGCCCCTCAAAGATCAGTAAGGCGGCCTGTGTGTGGAGCCACAGAAAATGGGGGAGATACTAAATGAATATTTTGCATCAGTATTTACTGTGGAAAAGGATATGGAAGATATAGACTGTAGGGAAATAGATGGTGACATCTTGCAAAATGTCCAGATTACAGAGGAGGAAGTGCTGGATGTCTTGAAATGGTTAAAGGTGGATAAATCCCCAGGACCTTATCAGGTGTACCCTAGACCTCTGTGAGAAGTTAGAGAGGTGATTGCTGGGCCTCTTGCAGAGATATTTGTATCATCGATAGTCACAGGTGAGGTGCCGGAAGACTGGAGGTTGGCAAACGTGGTGCTACTGTTTAAGAAGGGTGGTAAGGACAAGCCAGGGAACTATAGACCAGTGAGCCTGACCTCGGTGGTGGGCAAGTTGTTGGAGGGAATCCTGAGGGATAGGATGTACTTGTATTTGGAAAGGCAAGGACTGATTAGGGATAGTCAACATGGCTTTGTGCATAGGAAATCATGTCTCACAAACTTGATTGAGTTTTTTGATGAAGTAACAAAGAAGATTGATGAGGGCAGAGCAGTAGCTGTGATCTATATGGACTTCAGTAAGGTGTTTGACAAGATTCTCCACGGGAGACTGATTAGCAAGATTAGATCTCATGGAATAAAGGGAAAACTAGCCATTTGGATACAGAACTGGCTCAAAGGTAGAAGACAGAGGGTGGTGGTGGAGGGTTGTTTTTCAGACTGGAGGCCTGTGACCAGTGGAGTGCCATAAGAATTGGTGTTGAGCCCTCTACTTTTTGTCATTTACATCAATGATTTGGATGCGAGCATAAGAGGTACAGTTAGTAAGTTTGCAGATGACACCAAAATTGGAGGTGTAGTGGACAGCGAAGAGGGTTACCTCAGATTACAACAGGATCTGGACCAGATGGGCCAATGGGCTGAGAAGTGGCAGATGGAGTTTAATTCAGATAAAGGCGAGGTGCTGCATTTTGGGAAAGCAAATCTTAGCAGGATTTATACACTTAATGGTAAGGTCCTAGGGAGTGTTGCTGAACAAAGAGACCTTGGAATGCAGGTTCATAGCTCCTTGAAAGTGGAGTCGCAGGAATCACAGGAATTCCTGGACAACATCAAGAGCATAAATATAGACAAGGGTTAAGAAATGGTCTCATTTGATGTAATGGTACTGTTTACTTCAATTGACAAAACTCCAGCCAGAGAGACAGTAGCCAATGTCCTGGACAGGCAGAACAGACAACGCGACGGGGAACCTATCAACAAGGATGACATACTCAAACTACTAGAGTTGTGCTTGACAACACACATCACATTTGACAACCAAATATATGAATAGATATTCTGGTCTCCAATTCTGGTCTCCAGAGAAAGATATAAAAGAGACCTAATAGACAACTTTTTCATGCAGAGGGTGGAACGTGTATGGAATGAGCTGCCAGAGGAAGTGGTGGAGGCTGGTACAATTGCAACATTGAAAAGGCATTTGGATGGGTATATGAATAGGAAGGGTTTGGAGGGATATGGGCCAGGTGCTGGGAGGTGGGACTAGATTGGGTTGGGATATCTGGTCGGCATGGACGGGTTGGACTGAAGGCTCTGTTTCTATGCTGTACATCCCTATAACTCTATGATAACACCTATGGGCTCATCCATCTCTGGGCTTATAGCAGAAGCAGTGATGCAAAGATTGGAACAAACAGCTCTAACACAATTCCAACCCAAACTCTGCATCAGATACATAGAAGACAATTTTGTTATCATGAAGAGAACAGAAATCGAGAACACTCATCAGATTATCAACACCATATTCACAGGGATCGGATTTACAAGAGAGAAGGAAACCAACAATCAGGTCCCATTCCTGGATGTGATGGTACAATGAACACAGAATGGTGAATGCACCCAAAAGTGTACAGGAAAGCCACTCACACCGACCAGGTCCTGAATTACAACAGCAACCACCCAAACACACACAAGAGAAGCTGCATTAGGACACTGTTCAACACACTGCAGCAGTACGGACCTATGAAGTAAAGAAGAAGAACACCTCTGCAGAGTATTCACCAAGAACGGATATCCCCACAACTTCATCCACAGATGCTTTACAGACAAACAACGCGATGAGCACTTGCCACGATCTAACTCACTAGCCACGCTACCTTACATAAAAAACGTCTTGGAACTGACAGCCAGACTTCTCCAACTACTGGGATTCATGACAGCCCATAACCAACAGCCATGCTCAACCGACAACTTACTAGCACAATAGAACTGATACCCATCTTGTGCAAGACTAACGTAATTTATAAGATTCCATGCAAAGACTGCGTGAAACACTATATAGGGCAAAAAGGCAGACAACTAACTACACCACTGAAGCCAGACGCCAACTCGAGGACACCTCCTCCTACCGCCCCCTCGACCATGACCCCACCCTACATCACCAAACCATCATCACCCAGACCATACAGAACCTCATTGTCCAGGAATCCCATTCTACCTCCTTCCCAAGATCCACAAGCCTGACCACCCTGGCCGACCCATTGTCTCAGCCTGCTCCTGCCCCACTGAACTCATCTCTACCTACCTCGACACTGTCCTATCCCCCCTAGTCCAGGAACTCCCCACATACATTCGAGACACCACCCACGCCCTCCACCTCCTCCAAGACTTCAGTTTCCCCGGTCCTCAATGCCTCATCTTCACCATGGATAGCCAATCCCTCTACACCTCCAACCGCCATGACCAGGGCCTCCAGCCCCTCTGTTTCTTCCTCTCCCGACGTCCCCAACAGTACACCAACACTCTCATTCGTTTGGCCAAAATGATCCTCACCCTTAACAATTTCTCCTTTGAATCCTCCCACTTCCTCCAGATCAAAGGGGTAGCCATGGGCACACGTATGGGCCCCAGCTATGCCTCTCTCTTTGTTGGTTACATAGAACAGTCCATCTTCCGTAATTACACCGGCACCACTCCCCACGTCTTCCTCCGTGATATTGATGACTGCATCGGTGCCACCTCGTGCTCCTGCAAGGAGGTTGAGCAATTTATCAATTTCACCAACACATTCCACCCCAACCTTAAATTTACCTGGACCATCTCTGACACCTCCCTCCCCTTCCTGGACCTCTCCATCTCCATTAATGACGACCGACTTGACACCGACATTTTTTACAAACCCATTGACTCCCACAACTACCTGGATTACACCTCTTCCCACCCTACCTCCTGCAAAAATGCTATCCCATATTCCCAATTCCTCTGCCTCCGCCGTATCTGCTCCCAGGAGGACCAGTTCCACCACAGAACACACCAGATGGCCTCCTTCTTTAGAGCCCGTAATTTCCCTTCCCACGAGGTTAAAGATGCCCTCCAACGCATCTCGTCCACATCCCGCACCACCGCCCTCAGACCCCTCCAATCGTAACAAGGGCAGAACGCCCCTGGTGCTCACCTTCCACCCTACCAACCTTCGCATAAACCAAATCATCTGACGAAATTTCTGCCAACTCCAAAAAGACCCCACTACCAGGGATATATTTCCCTCCCCACCCCTTTCTGCCTTCCGCAAAGACCGTTCCCTCTGTGACTAATTGGTTAGGTCCATGCCCCTCAACAACCCTCCCTCCAATCCTGGCACCTTCCCCTGCCACCGCAGGAATTGCAAAACCTGCGCCCACACCTCCTCCCTCACCTCTATCCAAGGCCCCAAAGGAGCCTTCCACATCCATCAAAGTATTACCTGCACATCCACCAATATCATTTATTGTATCCGTTGCTCCCGATGTGGTCTCCTCTACATTGGGGAGACTGGATGCCTCCTAGCAGAGCGCTTTAAGGAACATCTCTGGGACACCCGCACCAATCAACCACACCACCCTGTGGCCCAACATTTCAACTCGCCCTCCCACTCTGCCGAGGACTTGGAGGTCCTGGGCCTCTTTCACCGCCGCTCCCTCACCACCAGACGCCTGGAGGAAGAATACCTCATCTTCCACCTTGGAACACTTCAACCCCATGGCATCAATGTGGACTTCACCAGTTTCCTCATTTCCCCTTCTCCCACCTCACCCCAGTTCCAAACTTCCAGCTCAGCACTGTCCCCATGACCTGTCTTACCTGCCTATCTTCCTTTCTACCTATCCACTCCACCCTCCTCTCTGACCTATCACCTTCATCCCCACCCCCATTCACCCATTGTACTCTTTGCTACCTTCTCCCACCCCCACCCTCCTCTCATTTATCTCTCCACTCTTCAGGCACTCTGCCTGTATTTCTGATGATGGGCTTTTGCCCGAAACATCAATTTTCCTGCTCCTCGGATGCTGCCTGAACTGCTGTGCTTTTCCAGCACCACTCTAATCTAGAATCTGGTTTTCAGCATCTGCAGTCATTGCTTTTAACCTAACTAACAATCTACATCCACAAACACCAACTAGTCACTAAATGCCATGACCAGCTGTCCCTAGTCACCACACACACAGATGCAAGGGACCACAAATTTGACTGGGATAGTACAGCAATCATAGGTCAAACTAAACAGAGGACAGCCAGAGAATTCCTAGATACATGGCACTCATCCATGAACTCTATCTCTATCAGCAAGCACATTGACCTGGGCCTAATATACCGGCCACTACAACGAGCTACCAGAACCAGCAACTAGAAACAGCAGAACTGGAACCAAATAAATTCTGGAAGACACAGGAGGCTGCAAAACACTGAAGATGTCACCTACACAGGGGACAAAATGTCTGCAAGCCAACTTCCTAGCTCAGTGAACATACCCACAACCACAATGAATAGGAAGGGTTTACAGGCATATAGGACAAATGCTGGGAAATGGGACCGGATTAATTCAGGATATCTGGTCAACGTGGACGAGTTGGACCGAAGTGTCTGTCTCTATGCTGTATAACTCTACGTGTCTATGACTTGGTGAGTTCTACCTTGCTTGGAAAGAATAGTTGCATGAACAGTTGCTTTCTTCCCCATTTCTTCTTCTTAACATCTCCCTGAACTACCCAAGATCGGTAGACTGAAATCATTATGAATCCATCCAGATGGCTTCCTCACTACCACCTCTGCAAAGCCTTCTATTAAAAACATTTCCTTTATGCTTTTTTGCATTTGGATCTAACAGAACTAAGCTGCCCAATAAAGATTCCCAGTGCCAGGGGTCCAAGGAACTGTCAAGTTCTTTCTTTGCTTAAATGAATAAGAGCACTCCCTTGTGTTTTCTCCTCCTTTTGTGGTCTCTATAAGCATTGTGCAGTCTTTATGTGTGTCAGTTGTGCCCATACATTCTCAATCTGGCTCTTTCTCAAAAACAATCAACTATCTGCCGCACTATTTTACGCAAATTTCTAACGTAACATTATTTTCAGAACATCAAGCTACTAAACTACTTAAGAAAAATTTGCACATGCAAATCCACGCAGGAGATGTACTCATATTAATAGCAAGAAGAAAAGAAAGATAGGATTCAACTGATGTTTGGACTTAGTTCAACTAATGCATCTAAACAGAAAACAAGATAAACAATCCTGCTTATAAATGGATAGGAGCCTTAGATTATCTCCTTCATCCAGCAAGATACATAGGTGAATATAATGACCTCAGAATGAACCAGAATGAAAGTTAGTTGCAGACTATCTCCCAATTATTGGGCCCAAAGGTATTAATCAGTCACAATTGTCTTGAATGACTGAACAAGCTGGAAGGGTTGAATGGTCTATTCCTAAGCTGCTAACCCAGCATGCATCGCAAAATCAAACATTATAGTGAAGTGTTTGGGAGTGGGGGAATTCTCTGCATTCTTTGCATTCCCTGATACTGAGTTGATTTAGCTGAATTACATTCTTTGATAAGTTCGCAACAAGCAACATCAACTCAACAATTGTGGCCAAAGGTCAATGACTAGATACATTACCTCAATTTCCATCTCCACAGTTGCTCCCAGACCAATGAACGTTTTCAGCATTTTTTATTTCTCTAAACTAATACCTATCCCACATTTCACAGGGCTGAGATATTAATTCTATTTCAAAGGAATATAGCAATTCAGAGCCAGATGGCTCTATTCATACAAACTAGAATATTATTCCCAATGAACCATATATTCACAGTGTCTTCCCTGAAATAATCCAAGATCATGTTCTATTTAATCGAAAACTTCTTGGATTTGGGTCAAATGTCAAAGGAACATTTGAACATTTTACTTCAGTGGTAAAGAACAGGAGATAAAAGCACACAACTCTGTGACGAGGAGTCGTTGCTGACTGGTTTATGATATATAACAGAGCTGCAGGCTGATAAATAGTGTCCTGAAGTTTAAGCAGGATTTTCTGTTATGTTATTCTGTTTTGAAAAGCAATGAGACTTGATGTGGTATCTCTGTGAGCAAGGGAGACTGAATCAGGAAGTTAGTCACCAAGGAACCTCTTGCGCTTTTCCCAGTAATGACTGGCAAGTAACATCAGCACAGTCCAGGGATCTCATTGTTTTGCTGCCATTGCAGCCAGGAATGAAAGCATTGTGAAACGGTCATCAATGAGTCAAAAAATACAATGAAAAGCATGGAAAAATCTGGATTAAAATACATTTTTAAAACTATGAATCAATTCCACTTTTGAAATATTTGAATAGTTTGTTCCTTTTCAGTAACACATCACCATATGCTTGCAGAAAATAGACTGAAATGCCCATTATTTAGTCATGTCTAGCAGCTAAACACCAAGTGAATCCACAGCCCGTTATAGTGTTGGGAAGTCCTCAAAAAATTAATAGAGAAATTAATGAACATAGGAGACCTAATTAAACTCTTGTATGTTGTGAAAATTTTCCTTCCCCTACTATGCAGCAATTTGTACTTTAGATTTTGTCCATATTACATTATCCAAATGTAACACTCATTTTCTGTGCAGCTCTAAAGTGTATGTAATCCCACTCCTGAGCATATGGGCAATACCAAGACTGTTTCAAATGTATATGATGAGAGAGGAAGGACAACATTAAGAAAAAAGACATAATTTCTGTTGTAGGTTTCAATAGCTAGACAAGATCTATTATATAATAGATCCCATTTCCCTCCTTGTCAGAGGGTTCCACGTCCCAAAATATGAGGACAATGGTTAAATGCCATTTGGGTGTGCTGCACTTGCTGACTGATCACATTACTGAGTGCTCTGTTTCTGATATTTCCCATATTAACTCATTCAGTGGTGTTGCTGAATGAAGATATTCCAGGACACTATGACGGAACTGTGTCATCTGCTAGATTAGTCCCGGCGCAGGGCACTAAAGACTGTGCACAGGTAGGGATGAGAACTTCACGTGAAGCTGAGCGTATATACAATACAGCATCCTATTCTACTGACGCTATTGAGGGACACAAATTGTCTCCTCAAGAGAAGGTTCCCAAGTTTGCACCAGACTGGGTTTCATTTGTGAGTAACAGAGAGTAACCTGGTGGTCTGGCTCTCCGGTGGTCCTGAGTGAAGAGGATGACCCTGCTGTCCACTGCCCCACCCACCAGGACCTCCAGGTCCCTGTCAGCAAAGCAGTGTTCCAATTTCCCTCTATCAGGTATCTTGGGAGACAATTCTTCCCATATCACTACTGTGAAGGGCTATTCCTGATTGGCAGTATTTAAACTGGTGTGCAGCTGGGCTCTAATTATGGTCCGGTGGCAGGAATGCCAAGGGTCATGGCAGAGGTGGGTACTTTGTCACTGGTAAGTACAGGATAACATGAGCAGGACCATAGAGGCAGGCGGCATATACAATACGGTGAGCACTGTTAAACTCTGGAAGAAAATATGCTAAACCCCTTGTAGAGGAATCCTCCATGAAACTCCCTGAAATTAACACTTAACCAAATTTTAGAAAAACTTAGCCCTGGCTTTCTGCAGGTCACTCTGGCAATATTACAAATTACCAACAGAGAGGAATTCTCAATGTTAATCTTTCAATTAATATTAAAATCCCTACAGTGTCAAAATAAGCCCATCAAGTCCACAAGACCAAAAGACCATAAGACATAGGAGCAGAAATTAGGCTATTCAGCCCATCGAATCTGTTCCGCCATTCTGTCATGGCTGATAGGTTTCTCAATTCCACTCTCCCAATTTCTCCCCATAACCCTTGATACTCAAGACCCTATCTATCTCAGTCTTAAATATACAGAGGAAATTACGTTATCTGGAATTCAATTATCTGAATATTGGATTATCCAGGATTACAAGGTCCAGATGCTTGGCTAAGCTATGTTATTGGCATTCAATTATCTGGAATTCGATTAACCAAATGAAATACCCCCTGCCCGTGCCGTTCGAGGTTCCTCTGTACTCAATAATCTGGCTTTCACAACTTTCTGTGGGAATGAATTCCATAGATTCACTACTCTCTGGCTGAAGAAGTTTCTCCTTATCTCTGTTCTAAAAGGTATTCCCTTTATTCTAAGGCTGTGCCCTCAGGTCCTAGACTCTCCTAACAATAAAAACATCTTCCCAAAATCTACACTGTCCAGGCCATTCGGTATTCTGTATGTTTCAATTAGATCCCCCCTCATCCTTCTAAACTCTATTGAATATTCACGCAGAGTCCTCAAACATTCCTCATTTGTTAAGCTTTTCATTCTTGGGACCATTCTCATGAACCTCCCCTGAACACATTCCAGGGCCAGTACATTCTTCCTGAGATACGGGGCCCAAGACTGCGCACAATACTCCAAATGTCGTCTGAACAAAGCCTAATAGAAGTGCATCACTGCTTTTATATTCAAGTCCTCTCAAAATAAATGTCATCATTGCATTTGCCTTCCTAACTACTGACTCAATCTGCAAGTTTACCTGAAAGAATCCTAGACTAGAACTCTCAAGTCTCTTCTCACTTGAGACTTCTGAATTTTCTCCCTATTGAGAAAAGAGTGCATGCCTCTTCTTTTTCCTATCAAGGTTCATGACCTCACATTTTTCACGTTGTACTCCACTTCTTTGCCCATTCTCCTAAACTGTCCAAATCCTTCTGTGGGCTCCCGCCTCCTCAATACTACCTGTTCCTTTACCTATCTTTGCATTATCTGCAAACTTAGTCAGAATGCCCTCAGTTTCTTCATCTAGATCATTCATACATAAAGTGAAAACATGTGCTCCCAACAATGAGCCTTGCGGAACACCACTTGTCACTGGCTGCTATCCTGAGAATGACCCTTTTAACCCCACTCTCTGCTTTCTGCCAGACAGTCAAGCTTCTATCCATGCTAGCACCTTGCCTCTAAAACCATAGGCCCTTATCTTACTCAATAGCCTCCTGTGTGGCACCTTGTCAAAGGCCTTCTTGAAGTCTAGGTCAATAGCATCCATTGGCTCTTCTTGGTCTAACCTGCTTGTTACTTCCTCAAAGAATTCTAGCAGATTTGTCAGGCATGACCTCCCCTTAATGAAATCATGCTGACTCTGCCTAATTTTACTGTACACTTCCAAGTATTCAGAAATCTCATTCTTGACAATGGATTCCTAGAGCTTACGCATGACCTAGATTAGGCTAATCAGTCTGTAATTTTCAGTCTTTTGCCTTACTCCCTTTTGAAACAGAGATGTAATGTCAGTGATTTTCCAGTCCTCTGGGACCCTCCCCCTTCTAGTGATTCCTGAAAGATCACCACTAACGCCTCCACTATCCTTCAGCTATCTCCCTTAGAACTCTGGGGTGTAGTCCATCTTGTCCAGGTGATTTATCCACCTTCAGGCCATTCAGTTTTTCCAGCACCTTCTCCTTGGTGATGGCCACCATACTCAGCTCAGCTCTGCCCCATGACTCCCTTGAAGTTTTGGGAAATTACTCGTGTCTTCCACCTTGAAGACTGACGCGAAGTAATTATTCAGTTCCTTAGCCGTTTCCTTGTTCCTGACTTCTATCTCTCTAGTGTCAATATTCCAGTGACCCAACATTCAGTTTTGCTTCTCTTTTGCCCTATATATCTCTGAAGAAACTCTTACGGTCTTCCTTTATATTACTGGCTAGTATATCCTCATATTTAATCTTCTCCCTCCTTTTTTTTGTTACTCTGTGTTGGTCTTTGAAAGCTTCCCAATCCTTTGCTTTCTCAGTGCCCTTTTCCACACATTATGCTTTCTCTTTAGCTTTTTTGCTATCCCTAACTTCCCTAGTCACCCATGTTTGCCTTATCCTCCCTATACCAAACTGTCTTTTCCTCAGGATGAGTCTCTGCTTTGTCTCCCACATTACTCCAAGATACTCCTGCCCTTGCTGTTCCACTGTCTTTCCTGCTAGGCTCCTCTTCCAGTCAATTCTACCCAGCTCCTCCCTCATGTCTCTGTAGTTACTTTTTTTTGTAAATATATTTATTAACAAACTTTTTTTAACTTTACAAACATATAAAATTATTGAAAAATACAATCAAAAACTCTGTAGTTACCTTTATTCAGTTGTAATACCATTACCTCTGATTCTATCTTCACCCTCTCAAATTGCAGAGTAAATTCCATCATATTACGATCACTGCCTTGTAAGGGTTCCTTCACCTTAAGATCCCTTATAAAGTCTGCTTCATTGTACTAAATCCAGTATTGTCTGTTCCCTAGTGGGCTCCACCACAAGCAGCTCCAAAAAGCAATCTAGTAGGCATTCCACAAATTCCTTTTCTTGTGATCTACTACCAACCTTGTTTTCCCAGTCCACCTGCATATTGAAATCCCCCATGATCACTGTAACTTTGCCTTTCCTACACACCTCTTCTGTGCCCTGGTGTATCTTGCGCCCTAACTCCAGACTACTGTTTGGAGGCCTACACATGACTTCAACTATGGTTTCTTTACCTTTCCGGTTCCTCAATTCTACCCACACAGATTCTACACTATCTGACCCTACTTAGTTTCTTACTATTGATTTAATTTCATTTCTTACTAACAAGGTAACCCCACACCCTTTGCCCACCTGCCTATCTTTTTGATAGGATGTATACCCTTGAATATTCAGCTCCCAATTCTGATCCCCTTTCAGCCATGACTCCGTGATGCTAATTTCAATCTGCACCATAAGCTCATTATACTACGTGCATTCAGATATAACACATTGACCATGTGAAGACTGAGCACAAAATACACATTCTAAGCCAAGCTTGTAAAATTAACTGCCATTTTACATGCAAACCTAAACTAGTCACTCTTGTGCAATCTCGTGGCCCCATGTCTTAGTACTCCTGTGAAGGTCTATAGCAGTGGTTACATGGCTGACAGTGTTGATGTCCTTTTTTCCCACAAATCCAGATGACACAAGTTTCTGCACAAAGGTAGATGCTTTATTATCGGACAGTCAGCGAGAGATTCTCAATGTGACCAAAAGTAGTCGCTCGTCTACTTGTGGTGACACTTCTTCACGAATCTCTGCCTGACACACAAATACAGTATTTTTTATAGGAATAAAACCAAAGGTCAATCAGTCACATGGTCGATTGTCATTACATAGTAAAGATAGACAATTATAAATTTACAAAGCCCGGTGAATGTCTATGTCCTGTGATATCGAGTGAATGGATTACAGGGACTGATTATCGTATTCTTCATCTTGGTGGGAAGAGATTAAACAGAAGGGTTTTGCCTGTACTCAATGGGGGATTCACATACCTATGCTAATACAGCAGGTAGCAAGACAATGGGAGCAGGAGGCGGTTTAAAAGGGTTGTGGCCAAGGCTATCAGTCTTGTCTGGGGAGGACAAATACCTTTGCCTGAGGCTGCAGAGGAATCCACATGTGTGTCTCCAATGGATTCCTTCTCTCGGATCCAGTCAGCCTCCTCCCTACTGAAATGGTCTGTCTATACTGTAAGAAGACAGACATGCAATTGATATTGCAATGAGTCTCTTTGGTAGAGGAATGTTTAACCCTTGAGTCCTCAGTATACCTTGTTAGAGAAGTCAAATATGGAACTGACTCCTTTGTGGCTTTCTAACTTCTTCATTAGAAGGTTGCTGAATTTCAGTACAGTGAATGCAATTAATATTACAGGTTCACCTTAAGATAACCCAGCTTCAACCTGCCCCAACTGAGTATGGACAGCAGCCCTGTCTGATAGGCAAAAACAAGGCTGTGAGGCAGGTCTGAGATCAGTAATGTTGCCTTCCCAAAAGAGGGCACTTAGCTTGTGTCCACAGAGAAGGCAGTGCCTCAGAAATCTGAGTACAATCAGAGGACAGAACTACTTGACTACTGTGACATCCTGTAGTCCCATTCAGCACTCATATCCAAGGCCCTTTAGTGACTTCCTGAGCTTTCGTGACAGGGTCTGGTCTTCCACTGCTTCCCCTAGACATTGGGCTGGCCATTCCTGAAGTACAATAGAAGCTGTGACATCAACTGCGGCATGGTGTTAGTGCGAATGGAATTAGCCCCCACTTCCATGCTCTGTGCAAAACCCTATGTCAGGTTGGGAGCAACTGGACCCATCTGTGCTCAATGATACCTGATTGCTGACTTTCTGGCAGGCTTTCCAATACACCAAGCATTTCATCCAGTCCATCAGTTTTTTACTGTGTGCCTCCTAACTAACGTGCTCATCTGCTGCAAGTCCAGTGTACGACCTTGCCCTCTGGCTCAAGTTCCCGTTGTTCCATACCCCAGTCATTCCATGTGAAGATCCCAGCCCCCTCACCCCTGCCGCCCTGATTTGTTTTAGTTCATTCATGGGATGTGAATATCGTTAGCTGGACCATCATTCATTGCCAATTCCTAATTGCCCTTTAGAAGGTGGTGGTGAGCTGCCCTCTTGAACTGCTGAAGGCTTTTGGGTGTAGGGACATTACAGTGCTGTTCGGAAAGGCGTTTCAGGATATTGACCCCGATGCATTATGTGAGTCTGACTTTGCAAGTGTGTTGGTGCTGAGTCTCCATCATATCACTTCCTGATGTTCCACCACTTCCTGGCTAGGTTACACGTCTTGGGTATCTGACCAAAAAGCATAGGTCGTAATGAGGGTACAGCAGGAAAATAAGAAGTGTAGCTAGTAAATCATAAAGAATTGAAACATGAAAGCAAAATGGGTTATGAGAAGGTGCATCAGGTATGAAGATACTGTCAACTTGAGTGGTTTCAGCCCTGCTGCTGTTCACAACGCAATATTGGCTGCCTCTACAACTATGTCAGTATGTGTTAGGACATGTAGAGAGGTGTGTTTGCCTCCAGTTCATTCCCATAACTATGTGCCACTTTCCTGACAAGAGAAGGAAGTGCATTAGTCAGTGTGGTGCAATCTGTTTTGAATGATGAGACTGTCATGATTTAATAGCTAACAGTGTGTGAAAGCCACAATATGTGGGTCTGAGATGCAGCAGTATTAAGTGTGTGAGGAATGATAGATTGATAGAGAACTGTTGGGTGAAGGTGAATGATGGGGATGTGATGAATTGAGTGCTGTCGTGACCTGGTGATACATTTGAGAGGAATTGACATTTAGAAATGTGTCCAGTTGACCTTGACCTTGAAGGTCATTGAATTTTCAGTAGCGCTGCATATATATTTCCCTAGTCCTTGAGACTAAAATCCTGTTATTCACTTTCGCAGCTACTGGTTCCCACTGTCTTCTCACCTCACCGTGTTTACACAATATCTCACCTCATGTCCATCTCCCTTGCCAAGGCCTCCATTGTGACTTCAGAAAATATTGGAGACTGCTCTCTCGAAAGCTCACCGTCTGTCTTTACCGGGTCAAACTCAGCTGACAATGAACTCTCATCATCTGCTCCAGCCACAGCCCACTTCCAATTTAAGAAGGGCAGATTAGATTAAAGCAGCGTGAGCAGGTTATGATTTTTGGGGTTTCTGCTGTTACGTGCAGCTAACAACAGCATGGTTAATGTTGGCTGCATTCAGAACTATGAATGAGCAACAGGAAGACACCATGCCCTCTGCATCACATCAAAGGGGCAGGATAATTATGCCATGCATTTCTCTGTCCTCTTTTTCAGGGGGCTATCTAATTTAGCCCTCTGTCCTTTGTAAGTAGTCGCATGCATTGGTCTAAGCTCTTTGATATTTTAAGACCCATAATTTTCCCCACTGTTTCTGGACTGCTTCCCAGATTGATGAATGTGGGGATCCAGTCATAATGCACATTTCTTCTAGTGTTTACAATAGCTTCCACAGCCCTCTAGGAAAGGAATGAAGCAGTTACAGCACTTAGATACTTGAAGTATTTAGTTGAAAGGAAGTCCTGGTGCACTCTGTTGCAGGTGCAAGTTGTGTGAGCCTTGGATTTTCCCAAATGTGGAATCGGGAAATGACTTTGAATGGAATTTAAGATTATTTGTGAATAAAATATCACTTTTCCAAAAATCAGTTTCAAATCTCTGAGTACTTCAACATAATGTTTCATTTCCCCTCAGTTTATTCAAGTCTCACCTTTCAGGCAAGTTACCAGTCAGAGAGATTTTTGTTAAGTTGGTACATATCCACTATTCCAACAAAAATTAACAGGGACGAATTTCCTGTTCAATTTTCACAGCGGGGAGAGCAAGGCTTTTATCCAATCAGTGTCTCGCATAGATTTGTACTGACATCTCAAAGATGAAAGGACAGCATTTAGATTTCCTGCACTGATCAGTATCCTCATTGTTTATTTTATGAAGTGTTGCATCTTCCAAGACAGATACTATCACTTAACATGGTTTTGTAGACTTGAACAAAAATTCACACTGCATTGGTACAGATGAAAATTTACAGAATTTATTGCAAACCATAAAGGTTTTATAAAGCTTCTCTGCTACAGTTGACATTTTTAACATACACTTGTCAGTAATTGTACAATGTTGGCAACAGTTTAGCAGTATCTAGAATAGCAGTAGTGAAAAATAAATAGTGCTGTCTGGGTACAATGTTGAGAATCTTCCGCCTTCTTGAACAAACTTTTGCTATGTCTTTTTCACGGGAAGTGGACATCATTGAAAAGGCCAACATTCATAAATACCATGAACTGAGTGTCTTGCTAAGCCATTTCAGAGAACAGTCAACAGTTAATCCTATAGTCATGAATACCAGATTGTGTCAGAAGTCACATGACACCAAGCTATAGTCCAACCAGATTACTTGAAATCACAAACTTTTCGAGTGCTGCTCCTTTGTCAGGTGAAGTGACTTCACTTGATGAAGGAGCAACCCTCCAATTTCAAAGAAACTTTTTTTTTATTTCAAAAATATACTTTACTCATAAAATGATTTGATGGTCTGTACATTTGGTCGTGCCATACATATGTCAACATTTACAAACACAGATTCAAATTTATCATTTATACAGGTCTGTGCATTTCTCAATCTTATGCATATATTTGGCTGAGGCATCAGCAGAGCCCAAAAAACGTCCGCATGGGCCCCCTGTTCTTCTTTAGGCAGGCCGATCTTACTCAGTGGTCTTTGCCCACTGCGCCTTGGTGGCAGCTGCCCCAAGCTTCAGCGCGTCCCTCAACACGTAGTCTTGGACCTTGGAATGTGCCAGTCTGCAACACTCAGTCGGGGTCAACTCCTTCAGCTGGAAGATCAACAGGTTTCGGACCGCCCAGAGAGCGTCCTTCACCGAGTTGATGATCCTCCAGGCGCAGTTAATGTTCGTCTCGGTGTGAGTCCCGGGGAACAGGCCGTAGAGCACGGAGTCCCGCGTCACGGCGCTGCTCGGGACGAACCTCGACAAGCACCATTGCATTCCTCTCCAGACTGCCTCTGCATAGGCACATTCCAGAAGGAGGTGTGTGACAGTCTCGTCCCCCCTGCAGCCGCTTCGAGGGCAGCGTGCGGTGCGGCAGAGAGTCCGGGCGTGCATGAAGGATCTCACAGGCAGAGCCCTTCTCACCACCAGCCAAGCCACGTCTTGGTGATTGTTGGAAAGTTCTGGCGATGAGGCATTCTGCCAAATGGCTTTGACAGTCTGCTCAGGGAACCGCTCGACAGGATCCGTCCTCTCCTTTTCCCAAAGGGTCTTATAACCTGGTGATGTGTGCCTTCTGATTTTGTCCACCTCAGTATCTCCACATCACGGATACCAGATTGGGTAAGGATGATCTTGTAAATATGGAAAACTTTTTAAAGCAGTTGATGACAATTCACCATCACTGAGCTTAGCTTTATGTTACAGATTAATGAACTGAATTGAAATTCCAATACTGGAATTTCCAATTTCACCAGAGCACCACTCTGGCCTTCAGAATTACTAGCCCAGTGACATTATCATTACACTTACATCTCCCATATGTAGATGATGTATTCAGCAGGTTTTTAAAAAAACATCTGGGGGTTAGGTAACGCTAATAATAGGAAGCAATGAACCAAACCACACAAAATCATGGAAATTCCACCGGTTGTAAGAGGGAGCTCCACTTCTGTGATAATGTAGGTGACCAGAACACTCCTTCCTCACTACATTCCAGCACTGCATACAAGGGAGATACAATCTGGACATAAATTACTTCCATTGTTGTTTCTCTAATAAGTACAGCCTCATGTACAACTCACCCATATAGCAGGCCCACAGCCTCATGTCAACTGGCCCATATAGCAGGCCCACAGCCTCATGTACAACTCGCCCATATAGCAGGCCCACAGCCTCATGTCAACTGGCCCATATAGCAGGCCCACAGCCTCATGTCAACTGGCCCATATAGCAGGCCCACAGCTTCATGTACAACTGGCCCATATAGCAGGCCCACAGCCTCATGTCAACTGGCCCATGTAGCAGGCCCACAGCCTCATGTCAACTGGCCCATATAGCAGGCCCACAGCCTCATGTACAACTCGCCCATATAGCAGGCCCACAGCCTCATGTCAACTGGCCCATATAGCAGGCCCACAGCCTCATGTCAACTGGCCCATATAGCAGGCCCACAGCTTCATGTACAACTGGCCCATATAGCAGGCCCACAGCCTCATGTCAACTGGCCCATATAGCAGGCCCACAGCTTCATGTACAACTGGCCCATATAGCAGGCCCACAGCTTCATGTACAACTCGCCCATATAGCAGGCCCACAGCCTCATGTACAACTCCCCCATATAGCAGGCCCACAGCTTCATGTACAACTCGCCCATATAGCAGGCCCACAGCCTCATGTCAACTGGCCCATATAGCAGGCCCACAGCCTCATGTACAACTCGCCCATATAGCAGGCCCACAGCTTCATGTACAACTCGCCCATATAGCAGGCCCACAGCCTCATGTCAACTGGCCCATATAGCAGGCCCACAGCTTCATGTACAACTGGCCCATATAGCAGGCCCACAGCTTCATGTACAACTCGCCCATATAGCAGGCCCACAGCCTCATGTCAACTGGCCCATATAGCAAGCCCACAGCTTCATGTACAACTGGCCCATATAGCAGGCCCACAGCCTCATGTACAACTCGCCCATATAGCAGGCCCACAGCCTCATGTCAACTGGCCCATATAGCAGGCCCACAGCTTCATGTACAACTGGCCCATATAGCAGGCCCACAGCCTCATGTCAACTGGCCCATATAGCAGGCCCACAGCTTCATGTACAACTGGCCCATACAGCAGGCCCACAGCTTCATGTACAACTGGCCCATATAGCAGGCCCACAGCCTCATGTACAACTCCCCCATATAGCAGGCCCACAGCTTCATGTACAACTGGCCCATATAGCAGGCCCACAGCCTCATGTACAACTGGCCCATATAGCAGGCCCACAGCCTCATGTCAACTGGCCCATATAGCAGGCCCACAGCTTCATGTACAACTCCCCCATATAGCAGGCCCACAGCTTCATGTACAACTCGCCCATATAGCAGGCCCACAGCCTCATGTCAACTGGCCCATATAGCAGGCCCACAGCCTCATGTACAACTGGCCCATATAGCAGGCCCACAGCCTCATGTCAACTGGCCCATATAGCAGGCCCACAGCCTCATGTACAACTGGCCCATATAGCAGGCCCACAGCCTCATGTCAACTGGCCCATATAGCAGGCCCACAGCTTCATGTCAACTGGCCCATATAGCAGGCCCACAGCCTCATGTCAACTGGCCCATATAGCAGGCCCACAGCCTCATGTCAACTGGCCCATATAGCAGGCCCACAGCCTCATGTACAACTGGCGGAAGGATACCTTGCTCCATGCTAAGTTCACGGGGGGAGAACTGCAAGCATGTGGATGGCTAGAGAGGATGGAGTGGGTCTCAACTTTGATACACACAATAGTTAAATAATCTGCACACATTCATTGTCTAGGAACACACATAAAGGAACCCCTTAGGTAAAGTGACCGGGAATAATGAACCATGGAACCATTCTTGAGCACAATTCAGCTCTCCCAAGACGTAAGTGAAGGTGACAAATCACCCATCTCTGTTCAGATGTTACAGCTGGGTATTTTTCTTTCTTTGCGAGTACAACTTCACTATGTCTCGCAGTTGATAATTCTCACAGTTTGACAACACTTCAACAAAATTTATGCAAATAGTGACATTTTGCATATATTTACAAAGAAAATTGGCTTAAATTCCTTCCTGTGCCTATACTATAACACTTATCTTAGCAAGCCAGGCTTTTGTTTGATTATCTTCTCTTGTGCTTTGTCTGCTGCACTTAGTGGGCTGCATCCTGAAGATAAACTCACAGACTGAGCTCAGGCAACTGGTGTTACTTTCCTTTGGAAACGCATATTGCTGTTATCAATCTAGTGGTCATAGACCCAGTAAACTTTCTTCAAAGTGAAAAAAAGAAAATGCTGGAAATCATCAGCTGGTCAGGTGGCATCTGTGGAGTGAAAGCAGAGTTAATGTTTCAGATTCAGTGGTTTTTCATGCTTTTGCTTCTGATTTCCAACATCAATAGCTGTTTGGTCTTTTGGGTCTGGGTGGAATGAAAAGGTCAGTACAAACTCGATGGGCCAAACATCCTCTTTCTGCAATGTAGGGGTTCTATAATTCTAAAAAAGAATAGAAGGAAGCAACATTTCATTTTCTGACCAAGTACAGGCCTTTATCAAATATATCAAAATTAATGATTACCGAGGACAGTCCAGACAAATTATAGTTTTCATTGTTGTGTACTTAAATTAGAATCCCTACAGTGTGGGATCAGGCCCTTCTGCCCAACAAGTCCACACCAAATCTCTAAAGAGTAACACACCCAGACCCATTGCCCTACTATCCTACATTTACCCCTGACTAATGCACCTTATCTGCACATCCCTGAGCACTATGGGCAATTTAGCATGGCTAATCCACCTAACCTGCACATCTTTGGATTGTTGGAGGAAACTGGAGCACTCTGGGGAAACCCATGCAGACATGGGGAGAACGTGTAAACTCCACACAGACACTCATCCAAGGCTGGAATTAAAACCGGGTAGCTGGCGCTGTAAGGCAACAATGCTAACCACTGAGTCACCGTGCCACCATTAAAAATCTGACATTTTAATGTTCCAGGTCATCCCTTTAAAAAGTACTGACTATCTATGCGATAGACAGTTATTGCAATATCATCAATGAGGTAAAACTGTCACCATAGTCCCAGAGGACTGTAGGGCTGCTTTCTCATCACAAAGAGATGGCTGGTGGCAGTTTTAACTGAGGGTCACCATCCCTCAGGCATGGGGTAAAGCTGTAAAGGCAGGACCTTCCTGGTGAGCCAGTCAATGATGGAATTGAACCATGCTACCAACGGAGTATTACGTAAAGAACTTACCATCTTTTGGAACACCTCTGGGTCAGACTGTCAAATACCATGCTGTATTCAGTTTTGTGCTGTTAACTCAAGTTTGATGAAGTTAATGCTGCCCAAAATCATTTCAAAACATAATATAGACTTGCATTTATGTCATGCCTTTCACAACCTTGTGGCATTCCAAAGGACTTTTGCCATGCCATTGCTATTGTGGTTGCAATGCAGCTCCAATAAATAGCAGTAAAATAAAGACCAGGTAATCTATTTCTGTGATGCTGACTGAGGGATAAACAGTGGCCGAGCAACAACGGATAACTCCCCTCAGTCCTTTTTAAAATGGTGCCCATCTTGGCAACTTTAATGTCCATCTGAGAGAACAGATAGAGCCTCAGTTTAATGTCTTCTTTTAAAGATAGCATTTGAGACAATTCAATAGTCCCTCTACTGCCTGAAGTGCCAGCCTACGCTGTGTGCTCAAGCCTCTGCAGTGGAAATTTCTGAGCCAGAGGCAAAAGTGCTATCAACTAAGCCATGCCTGACACAGCTAATTTCAGTTTGACAACCCCAAATAACCCACTACCTTTCCTTGTAGAACTGACATGAAGTCTTCCAATTTCTACTTTAGATTATATTGCTAATGAATCACTTACAGTAAATTACTAATATACACCTCTAACTTAGCACTATCAGTGCAACGATAAACTGAATTGAAATTTATTATGTATAACCAAATGGCTGATTTACTCGCTTTAAGATGTTATTTTAGTTGAGTATAAACTCCACATTTATTGACAACAAAATTATATTCGAGAAAAGAAATCTTGCTATAAGTCATAGCATTCATTTTCTGTTATAAATTACTATTATTTCACTGATTTACTACACTTAGTCCTACTATGTGTTGAGCTACATGTAGCAATTTAAAAACCATCATTATTCATTATTCATTTTTCATAAACCCATAATATATTACTCAATAGTTTGTCTTTTTGTGCTTTTTGACAGTTAAAAGAAAACAAAAATTCCTGCAATCTTCCCTCGAGACTGAAAAGTTCTTTACAGCAATAGCATTAAAAATTGAAGCAAATGTAAACATAGTAAGATTTTTTTTGGAACTAGCAATTCCTTGTTTTATTCCACCTCTTAAGAGTCATAGGGTCATAGAGATGTACAGGACGGAAACAGACTGTTCGGTCCAACTCCTCCATGCCATCCAGATATCCTAACCTCAGGCCCAATTTTATGTCATGCGGTCCTTTCCTACACCATGACTCAGATGGTTACAAGAATATATGAGTAAATTGTATCACCTTACCCTTTTCTGTGAGGAACTGCCTCAAGATTATAGAGTGATAGAGACACATTGGACAGAAATAGACCACTTGGCCAAACAATTCATACCAAACTTAACCCCAAACTATACTAGTCCCACCCTGCTTGCTCCTGGTCTATATCCCTCCAAATCCTTCCTATTCATGACCTTATCCAAGTGACTTTAAAATGTTGTAATTGTACCTACATCCATCATTTCCTCAGGAAGATCATTCCACATGTGAACCAAGATAATGGTTGTGAAGGAGTTAATATTGATACCGCTCTAGCTCCAGTCAATCTGATGATGTCACACTACCTTTAGGGAAAGCAGTTAATAGTTCTTGAGAGGGGCAGATATGTTCTGCACAGTTCTTAACATTCCTAATTAATATTGCCTCGTAAGTTAATGTCAGCTAGGTCCATTGCTATCATGCAATATTATGTAACACAAATACCTCTTTTGTTTAGACTCAGCAGTAATCTGTTCTCAACTGACAAGCCCTAGATTCTGTATAGATAAAGGGGGGTTTTGGTAACAAACTATCCAAGCCAGTATATAACATAACTGAGAATTCATCATGTTGGGACAATGCAATATAGGTGGGATATAATCACACAACTCATTGTTATGGGAGATCTTATATGTGTGCTAAGCCGCTACGTCACTCAGTTGGAATTGGTTTTAGTGATGGATCTTGCTTCACAACTAAAACCATAACTTCTTTGCTAAGGTCTCATTTTCCACCTCCAGTACTTCATATACATTGCAATGATCATGTGTATTTGTTTAACAGGCTTTATAGGTATCAAAGTTCTTGATTAGAAATTCTATTCTCACCCAAAAACCTGCTTCCAGTGAGAGCTACCAGTGTGGAAGTTGGCCATTCACCCTATCGAGTCGACACTGACCCTCTGAAATGCATCCCATCGAGACCTACCACCTCCCCACCCCTCACCCCAACTCTTCCCCCCGCCTCCCCCCCCAACCCTATTCCTGTAAACCTTTTCCCATGACTAATCCACCTAGCCTGCATATCTCTGGACACTATGAGCAATTTAGCACAGCCAATTCATCTAACCTGCATATCTTTGGACGTTATAGATGAAGAACAGAGAGTCTCTCTGATTTCCCCTCTTGTTAACTGAGGGAGCACTATCTTTTTCAGGTTAACACAGACCAAAGATAAAACACAGAGTGACGGTGCTATTCCCAGATTAGTTACTAAAGTTAAGCTCAAATGAGCCATCTAGAGAAGCCCCAACAGTGTCTTTAGGTATGCAGTTCTACAAACTTACAGAAGGAACTTAAAAAAAAGCATTTTCATTAAAAATCAGCAAATCCAGCATTCACATACAAACCTCAGAGGCAGATAGACTTAATTCTCCTTGAATTTTAAGGTCTTGATAAGTGGAAATAAATAGACTTTCTCTGTGTTATATAATTGTAATTTTAATCATCAAAAAACTACTGATGTTAACAGTTGACAGAAAAGCAAATATGTACAGTGCTGTCATCAAAGGCTGGAGGAAACAAAAATGGAAGTGGGGATTGAAATTCCTATCATTTCTAATTTTAACAAATAAAGTCAAATAAAAAGTGATTAATTTTTTTAAAATTTTCTTCACAGAAATGAGAAGGCACAAATTTCGTTATTATCCATAAAGGTTTATTTATGCATTTTTAAAAAAGATCCTCATTTAAATGTTTCGTAAATAGTCCAGGCACAATCTTGTTTCCTTTATTATTCTTCTGTTTAAAAACTCTCTTCCATTTAAATATGTGCAGAAATAGAAGGGGCTATTATAATGTTATTCAAGTCAACTTTTAGTTGAAATACAAGGCATTCATACTTATTTTTAACAATTCAGAATTTAAATCAAAACCAGTAGCTCCCCTGTGAGATGGAGGGGGATCCATATTAGTCATGAAAAATCTGTTTCTTAATTAAATATTCAATTCTATTTAAAGATACACCATAATCTATTTAAATGTATTAAGATTTTGTCAAGATCAGAAATTTGAGTTCTAGTCTTGAGGGAAGCCGTATTGTAAGTTTTTATGAGCTGCAATTGTTGCTGCCAAAACAATATAATTGATTTTTAAAATTTTTTTCTCAGGTAATAATCATGTGTAAACTAATGACAGATATCTAGCCAAAAAAGCAATAATTTTCTCTTTTTGAGGCAAATATGTTCTTGAATTGCTGCTAATTGGACGAATTTATAGAAAACCTCTCTGATGTTATGGCTCAAAGAACGCCCTTTGAAGCCTTCACGTGTATCTATAGAGTTATATGATCAGAGGCTTTGGGAAAGGAATCCCATGTCATCCTTGTGCCTGGCAATGACATCTGGAAATTGAAGGTAAGATCTTAAGAAACAGGAGTGTGAATAGGTCATATAGTACTCGGAACCTGCTCTATCATTGATTAAAATCATGGTGGCAACTTGACCTGAGCATCCCTTTATTGCCCAAACCCCATTTTCCTTGATTTCCACTAGAAAATTCTTCCCAAACATGTTTCACTATTGTTATCCCATTTTGAGACTTAAACATTGTCATGGTGCCTCAGTGGAGGCATACCATGGTAGACATGGAGACATATGAGATTCGGGGGAGGGGGCTTCACCCTTGTTGCCTCAGTGTTGGTGATTCCAGAAGTGGAGATCATGGACCGACATGGGATCCCAGCCCCACTTCGGTAGCCCTGCTCTAGAGACCAAGCATCCATTGACAGAATATAGCCCACAGCCTTCTTAGATAGAGAATGCCAATGTTTCACAATCCTCTGTAGAAATTCCCTCTCATTATAGTTCTTTATAGCTGTGACTATGTACACTAATTCTGGATTTTTCAACCAGAAGAAATAGACTTGCAACATCTACCATGACAAGCCTCAGAATCATATACATTTCAAGGAGATCGCATCTCATGTTTCTGAGTTCTCCTCAATCTCTCCTCATTGGGCAGCACGTTTATCAGAGAGTGCTTGTCAATTAAATTAGATTACTTACAGTGTGGAAACAGGCCCTTCGGCCCAACAAGTCCACACCGCCCCGCCGAAGCGCAACCCACCCATACCCCTACATCTACCCCTTACCTAACACTACGGGCAATTTAGCATGGCCAATTCACCTGACCTGCACATCTTTGGACTGTGGGAGGAAACCGGGGCACCCGGAGGAAACCCACGCAGACACGGGGAGAATGTGCAAACTCCACACAGAGTCGCCTGAGGCGGGAATTCTATCCAGGAAACTTTTGTGCACTCCTCAAAGGCAATTAAGCCCTTTCAGAAACAAAAACTGTACACAGAACTGTACACTCATATCACAAAAAGGCTGTAAAATTGCTACATCATTTGACACATGCTTCAACTCCTTAAAATCTTTAAAATTTTAAATGTTAAAATATTTTTAAAATATGAACATTTTTTTCCCCTTTCAATCTATGTATTACATTCTAATTGTACCAGTTGAAAATCATTGTGGGAAAGTTTAGCCACCCAATAGCATTAGGTAACTGAAATAACAATTATAATGATTAGATTGCAGTGTTAGTTCCAAGTTGATTAAGGCAAATTCAGCTGTCATGTTGCCAAGAACGTCAAGTTTCTCAGTATTGATATTGTCAGTGTTTATTATTTCAAATCAAATTAATTACAATATTAATAAAAAAAACATTCAGGGGGAATGCCTGTTAAAGTTGATTCTAACTTGAACGAGAGCAGGGATCTTTTTGGTCATAATATATCTTCTAGAACCCCATGCATCCTAGATTTTTACTTAGTTGCCACTTCCCCTGTCTGTGAAAGCAGCAAGTTTTGCATTTAGCATTATTATGTTTATATATAACATCTAGAAGCTAGCCTCATGGATCTTATGTGGGTCTTATTTGAATATGTAAAGGGTGTGGGCGGCACGGTGGCACAGTGGCACAGTGGTTAGCACTGCTGCCTCACAGCGCCAGAGACCCAGGTTCAATTCCCGCCTCAGGCGACTGACTATGTGGAGTTTGCACGTTCTCCCCGTGTCTGCGTGGGTTTCTTCCCACAGTCCAAAGATGTGCTGGGTCAGGTGAATTGGCCATACTAAATTGCCCGTAGTGTTAGGTTAGGGGTATGGGTGGGTTGTGCTTCGGCGGGTCGGTGTGGACTTGTTGGGCCAAAGGGCCTGTTTCCACACTGTAATGTATCACATTTTTACCTTCATGAATCAAGGTTTCCTTTGTTTATCCTTTACCAATATGGTAGACCTTGCACTTTTGGATGGAGCTGTGCCCATTTCCTGCCAGAAATAGTAGTCCGCTGCCCCCCACTCCCCAGAAGCCAAGGCACTGCTGACTGACAACGACATTCCCCATGATCCCTTAATTTTAATGCTCTATCATCTGTCTGTCAATGGGATAAGTAGAAAGACCAACAAAGGGACACAAAGCAATTGATAAGAGTGGCTAAAAAGGATTATGAAGGGAAACTTACAAGAGACATAAAAAGCAAGAAGAGATTTTATATTTCTTTAAAAGGAAAGCAGCTGGTTAAGAGTACTCTTGATTAGTGGTGCTGGAAGAGCACAGCAGTTCAGGCAGCATCCAACGAGCAGCGAAATTGACGTTTCGGGCAAAAGCCCTTCATCAGGAATAAAGGCAGTGAGCCTGAAGCGTGGAGAGATAAGCTAAGAGTACTCTTGGTCCACTGAAGGCTGGGAATGGGGATATTGTCCATGACCATGGGGAACATGTGGAATGATCATTTTCCTTCAGTATTCACAGCTGAAAAGGAGGATAGTTTGCCAGAAATCTCAAAGACTGTCAGAGTATCTGGAATAAGGCTTAGATAAAATTAGCTTTAATAAATCATTGATAATGGTGAAATTATTGGAACCAAAGTGACAAATCCCCAATAGTTTCCATCCATGGTTGTTTAAGTAACTAGGAGACCACATTGCTGACGCCCTAACTATAAACTTTCAGAGTTGCCTGGGTTCAGGAGCTGCACCTGTAGATTGGTAACTTACTCATGTCGCTAGTTAGTCGAACATCTCTGGTGGGGAAATTGTTGGAGTTTATAATGCAGGTAAGTTAATGGATGTTGCTTGTATGGCCTTCCAGCAGAAATTTGATAAAGTCCCAGCTATTAGCTAAGGTGGAAGCCCATGGAATTGACAGCAAATTACTGGCATGGATAAAAAATTGATTGATTTGGAATAATAGGCAAGTACTCAAATTGGTGCAGCGATCCAGGTTAGGACTTTAATTATTCGCAATGTTCATTAATGACTTCGATAATGGCATAAAAAGTCAGATGTCCAAATTTGTTGATGACACAAAATTAGGCAGCATTGTAGACAGTGTTAATGTCGGCATTAAATTACAACAGAATATTGATAGATGAGGTGAATGGGTAAAGATGTGGCAGATGGATTTTAATATAACCAGATTCTGAGAGATGGGATCTACTGACATCTGGACAGACAAGGACTCGTTTGGGATAGTTAACATACCTTTGTGCATGGAAAACCATGTCTCATGAATTTGATTGAGTTTTTTGAAGGGGTGACCAAGCAAATAGATGAGGGCAGTGAGGTAGACCTTGTCCACATGAACTTTAGTAAGGCCTTTAACTAGGCACTGTAAGGTAAATCTACAAGATCTACTACAAGAATGGGATCCAGGAAGAGTTGGTCAATTGGGTACAACATTAGCTTCATGGTACAAGGCCGAGAGTGATGGTATTGGGTTGTTTTTCAGACTTGAAGACTGCAACCAGTGGCGTGCCACAGGGATTGGTGGTGGGTCCACTCTTACTTGTTATTTATGTAAATTATTTGGAAGAGAATTTAGGATGTATAGTTAATAGGTTTGCAGATAACACCAAGATTAGTGGGAAAGCGGACAATGAAGAAGGTTATGTGGGAATGCAGCGAGGTCTTGATCAAATGAACCAGTGGGCTGAGGAATGGCAGATGAAGTTTAATTTAGATAAATGCAAGGTTTTGCATTTTGATAAGACAAGCCAGGCAATTGTAGGGCCCTAGGGAGTGTGATAGAAGAAAGAGATCTAGGGGTACAGGTTTATATCTGCATAAAACTGGAGTCAAAAGTACACAGAGTGATGAAGAAGGCTTTCAGCATGCTTGATTTTATCAGTCAGAGCATTGAGCATAAGAATTAGGACATCTTGTTGAAGATATACAACATATTGGTGAGGCCACATTTGGAGTATTGCATCCAAATGGTCACCCTATTATAGAAATGATATTATTAAACTAGAAAGAGTGCAGAAAAGTTTTACTAGGATGCTACGTAGGACTGAAGGTCTGAGTTATAAAGAGAGGGTGGATAGCTTGAGGATTTTTTTCCTTGGAATAGCAGAGGTGAGCTTATGGAGGTCTCTAAAATCTTGAGAGGCATAGATAATAGATAGCCAACATGTTGTCCCCATGTTAGAGGAATCTAAAACTAGAGGGCATAGGTTTGGGGTAAGAGGGAAGAGATCCAAAAGGGTCCAAGGAGCAATATTTTGACATAGAGGGTTGTGAGTGTCTGGAACAGGTTGCCAGAGGTAGTGACAGAAGCAAGTACAATTTTGTCATTTCAGAAACATTTAGACAGGTATGTGGATGGGATGGGTATGGAGGGATATGGACTAAATGCAGGCAAATGGGACCGGATTAAATTGTGAAAACTGGATGTCATTGGCAAGTTGGGCCAAAGGGCCTGTTTCCATGCTTTAGACCTCTATGACTTGATAAGTGTGAGGTTCTCCATTTAGGACCAAGACATTATACATCAGAGAATTGTTAGAAGGCACAAAGTTAAATAAAGTGGCTGTCCAATAAGATTTAGGGGGTCAGGTACACAATTCTTTAAAATGCCACAGTCAGGTGCAGAAAGTAGTCAAGAAGGCGAATGCAATTCTTGCTTCATGTCTAAAGGACTAGAGCAGAGGGATGCAGATGTTGTGCTGCAGTTATATAAACAACTAGTGAGACCCCACTTCAGCCGGTTAAGAAAGATGCTTTGGCCCTGGAAGGAGTTCAGTGCAGGTTTTCCAAGAATAACACTTGGACTTCAGTTATGAGAAGAGAGTAAACAAAGTAGGCCTTTATCCTCTAGAATTTAAAAGGTTAAGGGGTCGAGGTCTTGAGCATAGTAATGGGGAAAGATAGGATAGATGAAGAAAACTGTTTCCACTGACTGTAGATTCTAGAACTGGGTTGTAGTCTAAAAATGAGGTCCAGACCATTCAGGAGAGAAGTGAGAAAGCACTCCTATACACAAAATGTTTGGAACTCTCTTCTTCAAAAAGAAGTTGATGCTAATTCAATTGTTAAATTTTAATCTGAGAGACATTTTTTATGAAGGAAGGGTGACAGGGGATATGGGCCAAAGCAGGCAAATGGAGTTAGTTCATAGATCAACTCTGATCCTATTGAATGATGGAGCAGGTGCGAAGGACTGTATGGCCTACTCCTGTTCCCAAGCTCCTATCTTCCTACCTTACCCATTACATATTGAGTTTCTCCCCACCCTCCACAATTGTTATGGCTCTGCTTCCAGTGCGCTGCCTCTAATTTACACTATTGAGTTCCTCAGATACGTCCCACAGCAGTGATCCCTGATAACCATACTCCTTTTGACTTTTCATTGATAGACCCCCCAGAATGACCATCACTTACCCCCTTCATTAATTTTAGACAGCCTCAAACAACAAGTGACCAGAACTTGGCTTATATCTACCACAGCGTCCTGACTGACTGCTCATGACTTCACAGATTAGTTGCACTGGATGCACAGAGTTGACAGTGGCCCAACCCTAGACTGTAGAGGAATAGACCCCCTGGCTATGACCACCCTGAACAGTTGACTGACTATCTCCAAGCCCCTGGATTATCATTAGAGGCTGCGCTTGGCTTACTATGTCAGGAACCCCTGCTGAAGATTGGCTCCCTTGGCTGAGAACCACGTCTCTCAGACTTTGAGCATGGCCAGTTGCTTGGAGCACAAGCAGTGCGTTTATGATGTTCACAGAAGGCACATGGTGCAGATGGGCAGAGTATGGTGCTGTAGAGCAACATGTCCACCCCTTGATCGATCACAGTTGGCGAGGATGTCCAACTGCCTGTGTCTGCGCTAAAAAACAAGACAACGTATTGTGAGCCTTTAATCCCTGGCTGAGGGAACAAAGCATTAAAAAAAAACCTGCAAGGCAAATTGGGGATGTGGCACAGCATGAGTGAGTGCTAAGAGAGTGAGCAAACAGCCCTGAGATGCACTCTGGTCCAAGGAAAGAGATAGATGCCTGACCCTGAATTCATGCAGCAGGCCTCTCAATGCTCACTAGTGAGAACCTCATTCAACACTTGAAAATAGAGTCATAGAGATGTACAGCATGGAAACAGACCATTCGATCCGATGCATCTATGCCAACCAGATATTCTAACTTTATCTAATCCCATTTGCCAGCACTTGGCCCATATCCCTCCAAACCCCTCCTGTTCATATACCCATCCAGATGTCTTTTAAATGTTGAATTGTGTCAGCCACCACCACTTCATCTGGCAGCTCATTCCATACATGCACCTGGGACGTTTTGTTCGGTATGTTGAGACGCACTTCACTAGGCACCTCACATGATGGCCTTTCTTGCCATGGCCCATGTTGTTCAGAGGGTAGAACCTATTGAGTTAACATCACAGTCAGCTGGTTACCTTCGGAACCAAAGGAGTATTATTTTGCATAAGGGAAAGACAGTAATCAAAGACAAACAAAAAAGCATTGAATGTGGCTGCCTATGTGCAGCAGCTAGTACTGTCATAGCTGTTTACAATCATTTTATATTTGATTGAAATCGGCATCTATTTTTCATTCTCTCCAAAACACTTCATAAAAATACCAAATAACTCTCAAATTCCTGAAATAGAAGAGTAGCAGAACAAAATGGAGAATATGTGCTATTCAAAAACAACTCGTTGGATTACTGATATAGTTCTGAGCTAATAAAATGCCTGATAATAGATCTGGCATTAATTTAATCCCTTTCAAAATCTAATATACTGTAGCAAGTAGGCTTGACCAACATGATGAGTCATGGGTCTAAGTGAAAGTAATACCAAGAGGCAATGTAATAAGACAGAATGTAATTCTTAATAAAAATAATTCTCCATGTCACATTCAGAGTAATTTGAGATGAATTACCAAGATTCATGATCTTTATTATTCCTCTGTTGTTTCTCTATTACACACAAGGATTTTCATGAATTTTAATTTTCACCTTGTTTCCTTTTCGAAAAGCACTTGTTCGTGTTGATATTTACTTCAGACCAACCCCTCAGTGCCTTATCTAATTGTCAGTGCATGCTATTCAACTCTGGAAGTCATCATAGTCGAATCCTACTCTTTTGATCCTTGATGTCCAAGCACATGCATTTCCCAACAAGGATTTTTGGATGGATTCTACCTGAACAAAATTCCTTAATATTGGAATTGGATTGTACTAGAATGTAGCATTACCTTGGCTCTCAGAAAGGATTTGATTAATGCCTGCATGCAAGTCTACCAACTAAGCTTAAAAGTTGCAGGGATTTAAGATAAAGCTTGAAACATTAATTGAAAAATTGTTTAACTGTGGAAAATGACACATTCGTGTTCAAGGTGTTATGTGGAGGAGAGAAATGTTAAGTGGTATGACACACGGTTCGATTTTGCCATCTCCGTTGGTTTCTAATATGTGTTAATAATCTCAGGATATAATTGCTAAAACATCAAATAATACCAAGTCGGAGGGGCAATTGTATCGAAGAATTAATTTGGAAGCTGCCAAAGAGAATAGGGAGAAAAAAATGGCAGATGGAATTGAACAGATGTAACATGTAGGTGGGGGAAAAAATGTATTTGTTGCTTGATTTATTTCGAGGTTGAATCTCTCCTCTGAGTCAGAAACTTATATATTCAAGTCCATTCATTGGAGTTGGAAACAAAGGGTGAAGTTTAAACCAGATGATGGAGGGCTCCTTTGAGGAAGACCCACTGCATTAAGTGACAGCCAGGCCTTTAAGCGGCCAGCAAAAAGGTTCTTCCCCAGGATCAAGGGATGGATTAAAAGTCCTAACCCATGACTGATGTTAGCTAATCAGAGACCAGCAGCTCTTCATTGCCATCAGTGCCACTAGGGGCAGGGGCAGTGGGAATGGCCAGCAATGTACCCACCAGACACCTAACTGGGTGAAGGTGGGATGGAGGTTTCATGGAGTAAGTCTTCAGTTGGGGAGAGCACAGGAGGTAGATAAGGGCAGGAAGGCTGACTCTTAACAAAAGACCTCCATCCCACATCCCAACTTCCCCTATCCCTAGTGAAAGCCAATAAGTTTGCCTTTTTGGTTTGTTCTCATCATTGCCACTGCTTGACTATGAGCAGTGACCAGATGAGACCCATAAGTGAGTATTAGTTGTGCATTTAAGAGTTTCAATCAGTTGTTGAGGAAAGAAGAATTATATGGTCCATCACACCTCACATTTATTTTGCTCTTGTGCATTTATTGCATCACATATGATTCAGTGTTGGCATTCCCACTTCTGAGCTGGAAGGTGGTGGGAGTGAAATGTTGTCCTTTGATATTAAACCAAATACACCATTTGCCTATTCATAATATTTTGAAGATTAGGAGAGTTCTTCTTGACATCCTGACCAACACTGGTGCGTCATATTTTCTGGTCATTATCACACTGCAATTTGTGAGACCTCACTGATTACAAATTGTCCTCTATATTTCCAACATTTGAAAAGGACACTCAAAAGGACATGCTCTACACATATTTACAGAAGTTCATTCACACATTTTTCTTACGAGTGATTTGGTGGGAGATCAGGCCAGAGACATGACTGACCCAGGAAGATAGATGAAAAGATGAAGAGTGATTTTTCTTTGTTTTGAACTGAGAGGCTTCCCTTTTTAAAATGTGTGTATGTTTGTGTGTGTCTATGTAGTTATGCAAATGTTTCATTGAGGATCGAAATGCTGTGTTTTTATGAACTATGGCAAACTAGATTGGTTTTTATGGCAATCAATATTAGTTACATAGTTGACATCAGGCTAGCTTTTACTTTCACTTTTTTACTGAATTCAAATTTTACTATTTGCCTTGGTGTGATTTGCACTCATGTCCCTATAGTATTAGGCAGAAGTGGGTACTGCAGATACTGGAGATCAGAGTCAAGATTAGAGTGGTGCTGGAAAAGCACAGCAGGTCGGACAGCATCCGAGGAGCAGGAAAATCGACGTTTCTGGCAAAAGCCCTTCATCAGGAATTTCTTCTCCCCAGAGTATTAGCCTGGGGTTCAGGATTACTCGTGCAGCAACCTTAACACTACACTCCCCCAGATGTGCTACAAATTATGTGGATAATCAATTTAAAATTGTCAGCCAGACCTTTAGTGTGGCTCTCTTGTGTATACTGAAAGCTACATGCTTCAATGCACAAGGCCCTGTTCTTTTAAAAATGGAAAGGACAAATATTGCACCTGTTTCAAAATACAAAATTTGCAACTCCCACTCTCTAGCTCATTTCTCAAGGCAATATTGATCAGAGTCAATCTTCCTGGTTTAAATTTAAACAAATCTTGATCATTAATCATTCCGAAGAAGGATTAAACAGGTTTCAAAATGTTAAACAAGCACAGACAATGCTGGAGAAACTCAGTAGGATTGATGCATCGGTGGAGAGAGAAACAGAGTTAACATTTTGAGTCTAATATACCACTTCTTCAGAACTGAAAGGTGTTGAAAGATAGGTTATATTTAAACTTTTGGCAGAGGAGGAACTAGATGCCTAGTGCACAAGACAAAGATGTTGTTTGTCAAAAAGAAAAAAAAAAGACGTAAAATAGGTGCAAAGTAATTTAAAACAGGAAAAGAATTGGTCCTCCCTGCTACTGTTTCTCTGACCACAGATGCTGCCAGACCTGCTGAGTTTCTCCAGCATTCTCTATATTTGTTGGCAGTTAACTGTCAGTCATCATTAAGCTGGTGCATTTCTCTGTGGTAACTCTTCTACCAATCAGGGTCCACTTGCCAACCAACCAGCACTCTCTTCTCATTGAGTCTAAAATGTTGTCCCATTTTATATTGGTGTTTTTATCAACTGTCCTGAAGAACACAAAATGAAAAGTGGTGAGAAAATGTATCTTTTCTTCTCAGCCGCACTCAAGTACGATCTATGTTGTGTTCAAGATTATAATGCTTGAGATTGAGGGCATTCAAAACACAGTGTAAACTGAGCCCTGTTTGAAAATAAATGATTTGTCCCGATGGCTTAGTGTGTTCATTCAGTTTTAAAGCCTTTATGCTTGGGAAAGAAAATTAAGCTGGTACTCCTGCTTTGAATCACAGTCCAGCAAACTCTGCTGGAAGACAACGGAAACACAGGTGGTAAAAACAAGATTGAACTTGACTGCTGCATCCCACAATATTAAATCTGTTTCGATTTTCTTCTGAACCATATCTCAGTATGAACTAATAACCTTTGGAAAGGAGGTGAGGGAGAACATTTGGCAGGGAGAGAAATCTTGTGTTGCTGCAATTCATGCTTTTCCTGTGAAAACAGAAGGATCTACTATGGAGTTGAAGGTGGATGTTTTGCTTGCAGTCTCATTTGTGACAACTGTGTCAATCTAGTCATTTACTAAAATGTCAAATTGACATCCTTACTGGTGAAACAAATTTAAATGAAACATCAGCTGCCGAGAGGATTCTCTCATGCCTATGAGATTCTAATTAGTCAGGCACTAACATGATGTGGAATCCTGTGTCTGACTAAAAATCATTCCTGGTAGATTTTATTGCCTAATTTCCTTAATTTAGGAGAAACCTCTGTCATGCAACAGTTTTATTAATGGGAAGCAGTACTCAGTATAAGTTTAAATGGCATCTGGTTTTATCCATATTCCTTAACAGCAGTGAAGTTACTTCAAATGTCTTTTTCAGGGCATTAAAATTATATTTTTCGAAACTGTACATCCATTTACCACACCATTAGACATTTTAATTATAGTGTTTAACGGAGGAGTATGTTGAATGGCAGGGGTTTAAATCAACATTGAGGAGCATGGGTCAGACCTACTAGCATTTGAAACAATGTAGTGAGAATGGACTGTCATTATTTGACAGACTGTCCCTGTTGGGGCTTTATTTTCAGAGAACCAGATTACTAAAATTGCTAAATATGAATCTGCAAATCACCTTCCTTCAAAGGCTAACCTTTTTTCATTCTGGGTCATTCTCTTGACAAACTGGATTTACAAATTTCACACAAAAAGCTTCAGTCATTTCATAAAAACCATAAAGTCGTTACAGCACAGCTAGAGTTCATTTGTCTTGTCAGCTCTGTGCTGGCTGTCTACAATAGCAACTCAGCTAGACCCTCTGTTTAAGACCTCACTCTGGTTGGATTTTTTCCCTCAACATTTCATTAAACAGCCATGTGTATCCTACTATATCACACAAACAGCCTTTACCTGGTTCCAGTACTGTCATAAGTAACATTCTCAAAGAAAATAAATATGATACTCGCACCCAATGATTTTAATTTTGAGTTGCACTAATAGTTTGCAGAGACTAATCATTAATTTCTTGAAATTCCAGTGCAGTCTGGAGTAGTGACACCCCTACTTCAGAGATTTGGATACAGCTTCACAGTTGTGGCCCATTCACCAATGCTCCATACAGATAGTTTCTCCTCAGCAGGGAACCGAGATATTATGCTTTGGCTGTTGTCTCTGCCATTGAAATATCAGTTCAGGATTATTCATGCACTTTCCTATGAGAGTAACTAAGCAGAGATCAGAAAAAGATTCTTCACTGATTGATCTAACCATTAATAGCCCAAGAACAAAAAAAATCCATTAGCGTTGCATCTCAATTGTGTCCTCCATGCAATTAACTGCCAGGACAGACCATTTATTGAGGTCTTCATGATCTCAGTAGATTTTCTATATTTGTGGAATACGATCTTTATTTATATTAGCATCTAGACCAGGTACCACTCTGATAAATCAACGCTGCACTTCAATCAAGGCCAATATAGCTTCCTTCAAGTGTGGCACCCAGAATTGCTCACAGTCATCCAGATGTGGTCTAACCATGGCTTTTAACAGCTAAAGCTCATTTCTACCCCTATGTATTCTATAACCCTACATGTAACCCTACATGGTGGGTGGCACGGTGGCACAGTGGTTAGCACTGCTGCCTCACAGCGCCTGAGACCCGGGTTCAATTCCCGCCTCAGGCGACTGACTGTGTGGAGTTTGCACGTTCTCCCCGTGTCTGCGTGGGTTTCCTCCGGGTGCTCCGGTTTCCTCCCACAGTCCAAAGATGTGCAGGTCAGGTGAATTGGCCATGCTAAATTGCCCGTAGTGTTAGGTAAGGGGTAAATGTAGGGGTATGGGTTGGTTGTGCTTTGGCGGGTCGGTGTGGACTTGTTGGGCCGAAGGGCCTGTTTCCACACTGTAATGTAATCGAATCACTGTAAGGGCCAGCATTCCATTAGCATTTTTTAATTACTTTCTACAGCAAGTGATTATATTTTAATAAAATCGATGTACCAAGACCCACAAATTCTTTTGGACCACAACTAGTCCTACCGTTCCACATTTTGAAAGCACCCACATCTATACTTTTAAGTCAAAAAGGGCTGACCTCACATTTGCTTTCTTTGGAATCCATTTGCCATAGTTTTGCTGCTTCAACACGAGCTTCATGGGAAAATTTTCCTATCCTCTATTTCAGTTTTTTCTATAAAATGTTCAATGATGTTAATAAAGAATAAATCCAAGCTCACTTTTGTTGACAAGTTGAAAATTTCAACTGCGTTCAGTCACCCTATCTTTAATTAGCAATTTCCCGTCAACATGTGTTAGCAAACTGATCTATAATGTCCTGGAGTCCTCTTCTCACACGTCTTCAAATGTAGGGTGGTATGCAAATGTTCCAAACTTCAAAATCCATTTCCAAATTGAGAGAACTTTGGAAGATTATAGTTAGGCCACCTGCAATTTTCTAATGGAAATCCTAGGACAGAAAGCATTTATTCTGGCAAGCTGTCACTATTGAGTGCCATACTAATTTCTCCATGACTCTTGTTATATCTCTTGTGTTAACTTTGCGATTTCCTGACTCTCATGTAGTATTAATTTCGTTGGGATACCAGCCATCATTGAACAGATTCAATGGACCAAGTGGCCTAATTTCTGCTCCCATGTATTATGGTCTCTTTCTTTTCTGTGAGTACTGACTCAAGGAAATATTCAGCATGGCTGCAATTTCCTTATGTCCTTTTCTTTTATTTACTCATGGGACGTAGACATTGTTTTCTGGCCAGCATCTGTTTATTGCCCAACACAAGTTGCACTTGAGAAGGTGGTGTTAAGCTGTCTATTAAATACCTGCAGTCCAGGTGTTGTAGGTTGATCCACAATGCCCTTAGGGAGGGAATTCCATGATTTTGACCCAGCCACAGTGAAGGAATGGCGATGTATTTCCAAGTCAAGATGGAGAGTGGCTTATAGGGGAATTGCAGGTGGTGGTGTTACCATTTACTATTGGTAACATTAACTAAACTATGTTAAAATCCACGAAGAACTCTGGTGTGTGTAAAAGTTTAATCATTTCCTATAAAATGATGCTATTTTGTCAACATGTCCTATCTATGTCTAGTTATAATGTGGCAAATAATGTTTATTAGGTAATCTTTTCTATACGTGCAACACTAAACCTTCCTTGCTTGTTATACCATTAATGAGAAAATATAGATATCAGTATCCTGAACATTTTCCTTCCTTATGTCTTACAATTGAATCCATAACCAACTGTTTTCACAAAGGTGACTCCCTTAGTCTCCTAACTAATTAGCTGTAAGCCCACAATATTTCTTAGTGTTTAGCTGCAAACTCTTATTGAGATAACTTCTGCTATTCCCAGGCTTGGCTTTGTACTTTTTGTAGCACCTGCAGAATTAGTCTTTAATAAATATGTTTTGTTTGCAGAAAAGATAAGTTTACAATGGCTATTCCATTTTGTAGACCAAAACTAACAGACAATTTCATGAAATGACATAGATGTACTTCTTAGTTTAAATACACAGTGCTTCCATATATGCCAAGTATCATCAAAACAAGTGTCATCAAAAATAGATAAGAAATGTGTGATTTTCAGCAGAACTTTGTTCAATATTTTTCACATTAACTTTTATTGAGACAAAAAATGTGAGGTAATTCTGCCACTTTATAAATAATTGGTATGACAGTACTCAGCAATTTGCACATTTGGTTTCCACAGTACAGAACAGATGCTGTAAAGGTATAAGAGAGAGCAACCACAATGATTGAGAAGACATAAGGTTTGCATTACAACTAGCGATTATGTAATTTGAGAATGCTACCATTGAAAAATAGAAAATTGAGAGGTGATATAATTATGTATGGATTCTAAAGGGACTGGACACTGTAGACCTTAAATGTTGCTTCATTTTCTCCAGAAGCAGATGTTGTGGGTTTGAAGCAGGCGGGGGAGGGGCTGGTTCAAAATAAATTTAATAGTAACAGAGGTAGAACCAAATTACTGATTTATTGAAATACAGACTTGATAACTTCTCTCAGAAAGAATTGCTTTGGATACAACAAATGAATAATTTGTAACATTACCTGTGAAAGCATGGTAGATATTTTCTAATCAACCTGTTCAGACGTGTTACAAAACATCTATTGGAACCAGCAGGGCTTGGGATGGGACACTACCACTTCACCACAATTGAATTGAATTGAATTGAATTTTTTGTCACATGTACCGAGGTACAGTGAAAAGCTTTGTCAAATGAGCAATGCAGGCTGATCACATAGTTAAATAGCATAGATAAGTAAATAATAGGTAAACAGTGGCAAAAACCAAAACACAGGTGCAGGCAAATGCTAAAAGTTTGTCAGTCCATTCATTATTCTAACAACAGTCGGGTAGAAACTGTTTCAATTCCAACTGACTTCTGTACCTTCTGCCCAATGGTAGAGTTTGTAGAAAAACATTGCCAGGGTGGGATGGATCTTTGAGAACGCTGGCGTCCTTGACAGGGGGCCTATATGGATTCTATAGATGGGAGGTTGGCCTTTGTGATTGTCCGACCGAGTTCACCACTCTCTGTAACCATCTCCAATCTTGAATGGTACAGTTGACATACCAGGTAGTGGTACATCCAGACAGATCTACGTATGAAGGTGTGGCATACTTGGGAGAGATGGGTGACTTTAGATCAATGGTTCTGAACGTTGGCACCACTGAAGTTTTCTTCAACTTGCGTCCGACTCTGTTGCAGACTAATTTATCAAGATTGATTGTTATGATGGATCAGCAACTCCAAGATCATGCCACTAACAGACTGGCAGGTGAATTAGTTGAACTTTGACTTGTTCGATCCAGAACCTCCTATGTTTTGTTTCCTTTAAGGAAAGAATAAAAGGACAAACTACAAGCAGTTTCTGTTTGTTATTCTGTTTGTTATTCACAATTTTATGTTGCAAAGACAATTTATTTTTTAAAACAATCCTTCACGGGCAAATAGCCTTATGTAACCAACAGGATAGGTAAGTGTGGGTGGCACAGCGGTTCAGTGGTTAGCACTGCTGCCTTACAGCGCCAGGGACACAGGCTTGATTTCAGCCTTCGGCACCCCTGTCTGTGTGGAGTTTGCACATTCTCCCCGTGTCTGCGTGGGTTTCCTCTGGGTGCTCCAGTTTCCTCCCACAGTCCAAAGGTGTGCTAGTTGGCCGGATTGGCAATGACTAATTTCCCATAGTATCCGGGGATGTTCAGGCCAAGTGGATTAGCCATGGGAAATGCAACGTTACAGAGATGGGATGGGGTAAGTCGGGGTGGGATGCTCTTCAGATGGTCAGTGTATTCTTGACATGCTGAAGGGCCTGCTTCCACACTGTAGGGATTCGATGATTCTAAGTTCTACTTAATGGTGACTTGGACTTCTACCTTTGGGGAAAAGCGGGATACTTAATACCAACTCATCATCTCTCTTCATGATTAGGAACTTACTGAATGGTTAACAGTGGCCATTGGACTATATTTTCACATTGCACAGGAAGGTAGCCTGTCAGGCTATTGGTGAGCTGACAATAATGTAACTCTATTGATGACAGGCAGCACCTTCAATACTTATTCATCATGGAGGTCATCAATGGGTGTGGTAGACTAGGAGTTCAGGTTAAAGTCATGAATCACCACACGCTTACACCTTTCCCTTATGATTGAAGGCAAGGTGAACACGGAGGGCAAAATAATGTTGCACAACACCCTAAGAGAGTAACTATCCCAGAATGTTCAGCATTCAGACAACCATCAAGACAAACAGCATTCCTTTATATTAGGCAAACAGATAACAGCCATTATATTTTGTAGTACATTTAGCTGCTTTATCTAACATGAAATTTCAACATGCAGTGTATGCATTCAGTCATAAGTTGACAGGGATCAGTCTAAATTCTTATATTTCCAAGATATTCTGTTAAACTAAGCACCTCAAACCCAGTTTGAGGAAATATTAATGTTCTTACATGGAAGGGATGAACTCAATGTGTTCACTAAAGTCCTTTCAGAAGGAAATCTTCCACATTTACTGGCTTACGTGTGAATGCAGACTCACAGCAATGCAGTTCCCTCTTAAGTAATCTCTGAAAAGGCCTAGCTAACCACTGAGTTGTATTTATACTCTACAAAGTCTGATCAAAAGAATGGAATTGGATGGACTACTCAATAGCATTAGATGCACGATGACACACAGAGTCCATGTCGGCCTAGAAAAACCTCCTTCCTAACATTTGTGGCCTGTGCCAGAATTGGGAGCGTTGTCTCACAGACTAGTCAATTAGTCAGCTGACATCGTCATTCTCATGTGCAAGACTGACCCCACCAGAGGTAGTGGTGTTGTGGTATACAGTAAGGAGGAAGTTGCTTTGGGAGTCCTCAATGTTGACTCCAGGATCCATGAAGTCTTGTGGCATCAGATCAAACATGGGTGAAGAAATTTCCTGGTGATTACCACATGTCACCTCCCAATGATGAATCAGTAATTCTCCATAAACAACATTTAGAGGAAGCAATGAGGCTGAAAAGGAATCAAAATGTCCTTTGGACAAGGCCTTCAATAACTATCACCAAGAGGGTCTCATAGCAACACTAGTGACCAAGATGCTTGAGTCCTAAAGGACATAACTGTTAGCCTGGTCCTGCATCAAGTGGTGAGGCAGAAGCAACAGGCAAACCATACTTGAGTTCAGCATCACTAATCAACTCCTAGCAGATGCTTCTGTCCATGAACGTTTCAGCAAGAGTGACCTCCACACAGTTGCTGTTGAGGCAAAGTCCTGCATTCACATTGAGAATACTATCTATTGTGCTCTGTGTCACACCACCACCATGTGAAATGAATTTGAAACAGACCTAGCAACTCAAGATTGACATGGAGGCACTGTGAGCCATTAACAGTAGCAGAATTGTATTCAGCTACAATTTCTAATCTTGTGGCCAGTCACATCCTCAATTTTACCAAGCTAAGAGTTCAACCCTGTTTCAATGGAGAGTGCAGTTGGGCATGCCAGGAGCAGCAATAGGCATACCTAAAAATGAAGTATCAACCTGGTGAAGCTACCTAACGGCTCTATGTGAGATCAAAGTGGTGTAAGCAGAAAGTGATGTACCAAGCTAAGTGATCCCACAACCAATGCATCAGACCTAGGCATTGCTATTCTCGCACATTCAGCTATGAATGATGGCGACCAGTTAAACAACTCGCTGGAGGAGGTGTATCCCCATCGTCACTGAAGGAACAGCCCAGCAGATCAAAACAAAAGGCTGAAGCAATTGCATCTATCTTCAGCCAGAAATGCTAAGTGGATGACTCATCTCAGTCTCCTTCTACGGTACCAGCATCACAGATTTGAGTCTTCAGTCAATTTGATTCACTCCAACTGATATCAAAAAACAACTGAAGGCACTGGGAATTGCAACGGCCAAGGGCCCTAACAATAGCCCTGCAATCATACTGAAAATAGCTTCCAGAACTTGCTGGGCCCCTAGCCAAGCTGTTCCAGTACAGCTACATCACTAGCAACTTCCCAGCAATGTGAAAAATTGCCGAGGTATGTCATGCCCACAAAAGCAGGATATACCCACCTAGCCATCAGTCTACTCTCAACCATCAATAAAGTGATAGAAAGTGCTGTTGACAGTGCTATTAGCAGCAGTTACTCATCAATATCTGCTCAGTGATGCTCAGTTTCGGTTCAATTCCACTCAGTTTCTGTCCTTATTACAAACTTTGGCCAAACATGGACAAAGAAGTGGCATCAAGAATGAAGTGAGGGTGACTTTCCTTGACATCAAGGCAGAATTTAACTCTGTGTGACATCAATGAGCCCTAGCAAAACTGGAGTGAATGGGAATTAAGGGGAAAACTCTCTCCAAGTTGGAGCCGTACCCAGCAGAAAAGAAGATGATTGTGCTTTTTGGAGGTCAATCATGTGAGCCACAGGACACCATTTCAGGGGAGTTCCCCAGGGTAGACTCAGCCACATTTAGTTGTTATCAATGACTTTCATTTCATTTTAAGGTCAGAAGAGGTGATTGCTGCTGATGCTCATCACCATTTGTGATTCCTCAGATACTGAAGCAGGCTATCTGGTAGTAATGTGTGTCATCTAAAAGATGCACTGCAATTTCTCACCAAGGCTCATTAGGCAGCACTGTTCAGACCCGCAACTTCTACCATCCAGGTAGAAGGTGTACATGGAAACACTGGTACAAATTCCCCTCCAAGCCACACAGCATCCTGACTTGCAGCTATATCGCTGTTCTGTCACTGTTGCTGGGTTAAAGTTCTGGAAGTCCCTTCCAGCATTGTGGGTGTACCTACACCGAATTGGATTGCAGAGGTTCAAGAAGGCAGCTCACCACCAGTTTCTCAAGGGTAATTAGTAATGCAAGCTTAGCCAGCAAAGCCAGGCAGCATGAATGAATAGAAAAATTAGACAGTCATTAGACTTCTGGGAAGCATATTTACTACAAGAGATCAAATTCACAGCATGTCTTTCCTCCTATCATCTAACTTGCTACCATCTAACCAACGCAGTTTATCTGGCTTTCCTGTTTCAATTCGTGTGTTGGCCTGGACTGTAGCCTTTGGCTCTCCAGCTACATTTTTCAATTAATTTTCTGGAAGTGAGGTAGTGCACTCTATTTGATCTTTGAAAACTTCCATCCACCATATATGTAGGATGATATTACATTACTTGGCAACGGGGACGGAGGATAAGATTTTATAAATGCCAACACCAGAAAATTGACAGTTTGATTTGACAGATGGAGGGCTTCATTTTCTGACGCAATATTCGTACCTTCCTTCCAAAATTACTAATAATGTTTCAAAAATGTCATTAATTTATCCATTTACTACAAATAGGGTAGATGACCAGAGCTGTCTTTCTAGCCGAAACCATAAGGTGTTGTTTGAAGGGCTAGGTCTAAAGATCTTCAGTTTGCATCTCCTCTGAAATAGAGTTCCTCCGTTCCCCTCACTAAAGGCAACTAAATGTCCTCTGCCAGGATCTGATCCTTCAGAATGGCCCCTCACGCTTGTTCACCCAAGAAACATGAAATGTTTCAGGGAAGGGTCACTCAAACCAAAGCGTTAACTCTGGTTTCCCTCCACAGATGCTGCCAGACCTGCCAAGCTTTTCCAGCAATTGCTGTTTTGTTTGTGAACGTGAAATGTGGACCGTTTTGTAAACTGCACTGGGCACTGCCACTGTAACACTTTGAACGAGATAACCCTGTTTAAAAACCTGGTGACAGGGTAGTGAACATTTGCTTCACTTCATCACATTTGCACAGCCAATCTAACAGAAACAAAAGCAAGGGTCCCAAGCTGCTAGTTACATGAAGGAGGCTTTTCACAGCATCACAGCCTTATCAGTACCACTGCGTGTGAAGTGAACATTAGATCATGCCAGGACAATGAAAGCGAGAATGATAGCAACAAACAACTAACTACAAACAGCTTAACAGGATGTAAATTGCAAAAACATTTTCTCCCATTATAATGAAGAATAGCGCTCTTCCTGCTTCTGATGTAACAATCCGTAACCAGGTCAGATTGGTGCTGTTTAATGGCCTTTCTAAATAGCTAATTGAACAAGATGTGCTTTTCCCCCCTCTCCAAGGCCATTAGCTCTCCTCGCAACCGGATAACTTCTGATATCAACATCGTGTCAGTTTGGCTGTGGTAGGGAAGGCAAAAATTCTCAGTGGTTTCAGTACAGGAGGCCGTTTGGCCAGTCGCGTGTGTGCTTCCCCTTCTGTTAAGAAAACAGGTTACTGACGCACCGCTCTTGATTTGAACAGGGCGATTTTTATATTTTTTTTAAAGCGGCAGACTGGAGACAGAAAATGAACTCCATTTCTAACTTAAAAAGATCAATAAATAATCCCCGAGGGGGGATTCGAAATGGACAAAGGCTAAGAGCAAAGAATACGCTTATTTTTTTTAAAAAAGTACGTTTTAATTTTAAATGGAAAATACTAAAGGGAGAGTTGAAGGGTAAAAAAAACAGGAATTGGGGTCAGCGAAGGATATAGACAAAAGGCTAAAGGCAGGGAAGGGATTGAGGGTAAAGGGAAGGCTGTGACAGTGGATTGCTTGGAGAGACTGGCTAATTTGAGGTGGGGTTTCACATATCGCGTCATTCATTGCAGACACTGAGAGTCCCCTCCCCACATCCCCATTCCCTCTCAGTGGCAGCGACACAACGCTTTTCCTTCCTTGACAGCCACAGCAGCGCAGGTTAAAGCCGGCAGCAGGCGGGGGGAGGAAGGAAGGTGAAAATACCATTTCCAATCAGTGAGGTGGACAGCAACAGCAGCAAACAAGGCGTCTGCCCCCACCACCAGCAGCACAGCCTGCCTGCCTGCCTGCCCGGGGCAGATATGGGACTGGAGCGGAATCAGGGAGCCGTTCTCGGGCTTTCGCTGTCTGGGTAAAGTAGTCGAGTTCGCCCGGGCAGGTCCATGAGGACACACCATGGCTAAGCAATATGATGTGTTGTTCAGGCTGCTGCTGATCGGAGACTCCGGAGTGGGGAAGACTTGCCTCCTGTGCCGTTTCACCGACAACCAATTCCACTCTTCCCACATCTCCACTATAGGTAAGATAGAGAGAGAGAGAGATTGAGGCAAGGTGTGTTACTTTCTGTTGTAATGCTGTTAGGCACCGCACAGCCTGAAACCCTTTGTTTCCTGCATTGACAGGACTCCGGCTTCTGGTCGTGATGCTTTGTGGAGGTGGGAATTGTTTGTGTTTTTTTTTGGAAGTTTCCCTGTTGCTGCATTTCAAAGTCGAGCGGGGAGGTTTGTTGACTTAGTGGCAGTAATAGTTTTACATCGATTGCACGCCAATTTGTGTGCAGCCGGCTCGAAGGACGAAGAGCAAGCAGCCCAGTCCGCTGGATTCCCACTGCACGGAGACCCACTCTGGGAATATATAAGCAATTTGCATTGCTGTAAACTCGGATTAATTTAGGTAAAGTTACTATTCAGAACTGATGCTGCTGGTGGGCAGAGTATATTGTCAGAGAGATTTTGTCAACAGTCCTTCAAGAACTCACGTGTGAGGGAATCAGGGAATTGGGACTACTTTGTTGGATTGAAGTGGCTACCGAGGTTGTGACTGGAGGCAAGGCATTGGGCCAAAGGCTGGCAAATGGGACGAGATTCATTCAGGATATCTGGTGAGCATGGACGATTTGGACCGAAGGGTCTGTTTCTGTGCTGTACAGGTACGTGAACAGGAAAGACTTAGAGAGATATTGGCCAAACGCAGGCAAATGGGATTAGATTAGTTTGGGAAACTTGGTGGTCATGGAGAGTTGGACTGAAAGGTCTGCTTCCGTGCTAATGACTCTATGACACGATAACCCAATTTCTGTGGCAGATTCACTTGAAGGTGAAGTGTCTACAGCTCTGTAAGAAAACATTGAATAGCCTGGCTCAAGGATCATAATATGTAGAGCAAAAGTAGGCCACTTGACCCATCCAATAAGATTATGGCTCATCTGATAATTTTCAACTCCACTTTCCTGCCTTTTCCCCATTACTGATTATATCAGCCCTGAATATACTTAATCATCTCGCCTTGAGAGCCCTCTGCAGTAAAGAATTCCACCAAATCATTAACCTTTTGGGGAATAAATTCCTCCTTATATCATACAATTTAGGGGAGGTGATGGCCTAGTGATATTATCACTGATTTGTTAATCAAGAGACCCAGACAATGTTCAATGCCCACTATGGCAGACCGTGGAATTTGAGTTCTATAAATATCCACAGTTAGGACTCTAATGATGACGATGTAGGAAAAACCCCTCTTTTTCACTAATGTTCTGTAGGGAAGGAAACTACCATCCTTATCTGGTTGGCCCACATGTGACTCCAGACTTATAGCAAGGTGGTTGATTCTCAACTGCCCTCTGGGCAATTAGGGTTGGGCAGTAAATATTCACCTAGTCAGCGATGTCCTCATCCCATGAATGAATTTTTAAAAATGTGTGATTCTTTATTCTGAGATTATGCCCTGTGGTCCTAGATCTCCACAAAGGAAACAAAATCTCTGCATCTGCCCTGTCAAGCACCTTAAAGAATTTCTAGATAGATATTTTTATTCAACTTGTTCAGCTAAGTTATGAAACACTTTCAGCACCAGTGGGAATTGAACCTGGACCTTCTGGCTCAGAGGTAGAGGCACTACAAAAGCCCTCCAAGGAATCTTATACATTTTAATAAGGCCACCCCTTTTTTTCAAGCTCCAATGAGTATAAGCCCAATCTTAACCTTTCCTCATAAGAAAGTCCCTCCATACTTGAGATCAGCACAATGAAGCCAAGGTCACCAAAAACAGCTGAGAGTTCCAGGTGTGGTCTGACTAGTCTACATAGTTTTCATAAGACCTCCCTATTTTTACATGGCCTTTATTTCAAAGGGAATGTGATTTGCCTTCCCTATAATTCACTGAATTTTTAAATAATTCATACATTAGGGCACCCAAATCCCCCTGTGTTGTAGCTTTCTTTAGTCTTTCCCCATTGAAATAATAGTCATCTCGTCTATTCTTCTTTAAAGAGCAACGCCTGACATTTTTCCACATTATTTTCCAAACTTTATTCTATCCAGCCAAATTTGGGCCCAGTTCATAACATCCCAGAAATAGCTGTCAATCAGGACCTCCTGGAAGGGAGAGAGGAACTCAAGAAATTTAAAATGACCAGGGAAGTAGTACTAAGTAAATTGTTGAAACTGAGAGTTCACAAGTCCCCAGATCCTGAGGGATTTCATTTCTTGAAACTCATTAGGTTCAAGGAAGGATCTTTTTAGATTGAAAAGGAATTAATGTGAATCTTTTTTTAAAAAGGAGAGTGGCAGAAAGCAGAAGTCTACAGGCTAGTTAGCTTAACATCTGTCATAGGGAAACTGTTATTAAAGATGTTATAATAGGGCTTCTTGATAAATTCTAAATGGCTTACTTAATTGGAGTTCTTTTGAAGAAGTAACTTATGCTGCAGATAATGAGGAGCCAGTGGATGTTATGCATTTGGATTTCCAGAAGGCATTTGATAAGGTGCTGCAACAATGGTTATTGCAGAAAATAAAAATTCATGGCATTGGATAACGTATTAACATGGATAGAAGACTGGCTGGCTAACAGGAACCAAAGTAGGAATAAATGGGTCTTTTTCAGGCTGGCAGGATGTAATGAGTGGTGTGCTATAGGGGTCAGTGCCAGAGCGTCAATACTTTACAATTCCTATAAATGATTTGTGTGAAGCGATAAAAGTTGTGGGAGCTAGATTTGTAGATGACACAAAAAAGGTAGGAATGTGAGTTGTGAAGACAAGATGTGGAGCCTACAAAGAGATAGAAAGGGGTAGTTAGGTTAAGTGAACGGGCGAAGGTCTGGCAAATGGAGTATCATGTGGGAAGTGTGAAATTGACAATTTCGACAGAAAAAAAACATCATCTAAATGGCGAGAGGTTGCAGAGTTTGGAGATGCAGCGAGATCTGGGTGTCCTAGTGCACGGACTGCAGAAGGTTAGTATTCAGGTGGAGCAGGAAGTCAGGAAAACTAATAGAATATTATGTTTTATTGCAAGGGGAGTAGAATGAAAGACCAGGGAAATTATACTTCAGTTATACAGAGCATTTGTGAGACCGTACCTAGAGTTAAGTGTACAGATGCTGGTCACTGTGTACTGAAAGAAGGATGTTAATGCTTTGGAAGCAGTGCAGAGAAGATTTACCAGACTAATATCTGGAATGAATCAATTGCCTTATGAGGAAAGGCTAAACTGATCAGCCCTGCATTCTCTAGAGTTTAGTAAAAATTGGAAGTGACTTAACTGAAGTCTATAACATTCTGAGACGACTTGACTGGGTGTAAGTGGAAAAGGTTAGTTCCTCTTGTGGGAGAATTCAGAATTAGGCCTTGCAGTTTGAAAATGAGAAATCTATAAGACCAAGGTGAAGGTTTGGTTTTGTTCTCTCGGAATTGAGGTTCTTTGGAATTCCCTTCCTCAAAAGGCAATGGATACTGAATTTTTAAATATTTTTAAGCACAAGTAGACAGTTTTTTGATTACAACTGGATAAAAGATTAACGGGCACATTGAGAAATATAGAGTTGAGATTAAAATCAGATAAGCTTCAATCTTAATGAATGGCAAAGAGTCTCAAAGGGCCAAGTAGCCTCCCCTTAGTCCTTGTTTGTAGTTTTGTACTGAACCTAGCTATGTTCCATTTGGAGCCTCCTTATGTCATCCTCGTTATTTGTCTTCCCAAGTATTTTCATGTCATCTCCAAACTTGGTGATAGCACATGTACCTTGTTGTTTCAAGTCCTGAATATATATTGGAAATAATTGTTGATCCAACACTGATCCCTTTTAGCACTCTACTAGTTGCAATCTTTCAATTCTGCAAATGGCCCAGTTATCTGAACTCCGTCTTATATTAGTTAGCCAATCTGCTGTCTATGCTAATATATCATTTCTAACTCTGTGGGCTCTTATTTTCTTAAGTAGCCTTATACGCAGAATTGTATCAAATGCCTGTTGGAAATCCAAATATATTACACCTATTGGTCCATGTTTATCTACCCTTCTGTAATTAATTTGTCAAGAATGATGTCCCCATCGTGAAGCCATGCTAACTCTGCTGATTGTGTTATATATTTATACATACTTTGCTGTTATATCCTTCATAATAGATATTAACATTATCTCAATGACAATGGTAGGCTAACTTTCCGATAGTTATCTGTTTATTTTGTCTCACTCCCCTTTTGAATAAGAGTGTTAGATTGACAGTTTTCCTATCCTCTGAAACTTCTCTGGAATCTAAGAATTCTTGTAAGATTACTACCAGTGCATCCACCATCTCTGTAATGACTTCTTTTAAAGTCTTAGGATACAATTCAGTGGGTCCAGAAACTTATTGGCACTTGTTCCCATTAGTACACGGGGTCCCCAGTTTACATACGAATGCTCATACTTAGGAACATTATCCCATACAGTGTAATTTTGAAGACCTGACATATGAACATTTTGTGCACTTAAGGTGCTGCCCAACGTTCTGCATTGTTTTCTGACTTATGTAAAAATCGACTTGCGAATGGGTTCCAGAACAGAATCCACTCACAACTCTGGGACAGCTTAAAGATTTTCCTCATAATAGTTATGCTTTTTTTCCCAAACCTTCAGCCCCTTGATTATTTAGGAGTTCTGGAATGCTGTCAGTGTTCTAAACAATAAAAACTAATACAGATCATTTGTTCAACTCCTCTGCCATTTCCTGGCTCAATTATTATTTCTCCACCCTCCTTCTCTAAGAAGCTTATGTGGCCCCTCCCTTTTGTATATATTTTAAGCTAGTTGGGCCAAAGGGCCTGTTTCCATACAGTAGGGAATCTAATCTAAGCTCTTACTGTCTGTTTTTTGTGTCACGTCCTAGTTTGCCCTCAAGCTTAATTTTCTTCCCAATTTTTGTTTTCAGGTCATTTTAAAAACTTTTCCAATCCTCTGAGTTACCACTAATGTTTGACGCATTTATTTTTTTCTTTCAAATTGATAACATTCATAACTTTGATTAACCATGGTCAGTTTACCTCCTTCTGAGACTCTTTGTCCTTTTACTGGGATATATCATTGGTCTCATTCTCTTGTAATTACACTTACTTAAGTTTAATGCGGTCATTTCTCTCTCAAAACTAAATACTAAATACTGCCATGCCATGGTCACTGTTCCCTTGAGGATCTTTCATCCTAAGCTCAATTATTCAACCTACCTCATGACACATTACCAGGTTCAAAACAGCCTAGTCCCTGGCTGGATCCAATGTGATAGTTTATTGGTATCATTTCTAAATCACTAATCCAGAGATCCACGTGATCGTCTGGATCCTGGGTTTGAATTCTGCCATGGCAGATGGTGGAATCTGGAATGAAATCATTGTTAATTGTCAGAAAAACCCTCTGGTTCACTCATGTCCTTTAGGAAAGAAAACTGCCATCCTTATTTGGTCTGGCCTCCAAGTGACACGATGCTCAAGCAAGTGGTTGACCTTTAACTGCCCTCTGGGCAATTAGGGATGGAAATTGAATACTGGCCCAGTCAGTAAAGCCTAATTCTGTGAATGTATTTTTTAAAATTATTTTCCCATCAGACCCTACACTTGGAACCAAGCTGGTGGGAATCAGTGGCTCTGTGCATTTCCCATTGAAATCTAGTAGGACTGATTTAAAGCAATGGAATGTGAAAAAGTGTAGAATGACACTTTGTGAGAATCCAGCCTGTCAACAATTTGCGTTTATGCCTCCGCCTTTGGATTTTCCTTATCACATTGGGCCAGCCAATGTTGGTTCTTTAAATTTTGTATCCACTACCAATTTTGTTTTTGGTTTTGATATGCGGGAGTTTAGATTTAGCTTGTTGCTAACCCTCCTCTTTATCTAGGTTTTGTGACAGGCACTGATATATATTGGTTTGCCTGTGTTACTGACTGAGTTCTTCTGTGGCTGACGAGTATAGGAGTGGGTCTTTAACCCCAGGCCTTCCTGCTCATGGGCATCGTCAACAGCCACTCAGGCACAAGAACGTGTATTATATCAGTTCTTTAAGACAAAGATTTTCAATGGCATAACCAGAAGTACTGTACATCGGTGTTGACCTAAAGGAGGGGATTTTTAAAGAGCCTATCAAAAGCTTGAGCAAAGAGGTAGATTTCAAACAGGGCCGTAAGATCTGTGGAGAGTCAGATGGGCTTCTGGAGAAAGCAAAAAAGCCTACAAGTAGAAGATGCTCCTATTAAGTAGGAGGGAGACTCATACATAACCAAAGTTAGAATAATGAGGAATTCAGAGGTTTGTAAGCTATGGTGAATTAGTAAGAGGTGAAGCCATGTAGGAATTTGAACACGAGGAATTTCAAATCACAGTCATCAAGGATGGGAATCAAATATAAATAGGCAAGGACATTAGCACCGGATGTGGGAGATTTGGTACAGGTCAGATCTTGGACAGCTGGACATTTCTTGGGCTGATGTTTATGGAGGACGGACAACTGGCTGACAGCGATCTTTGGAACAGTGGGGTCTGGAGTTACATGAAGCATGAGTGCAGATTTCTGTAGAAAATGAGTTGAAGAAAGAGGAGACCGACAATACTGTGGAGGTTAAAGTTGGCAGCCTTTGTACTTGTGAGGATATGGAGTCAGAATCCAGTGCTGACCACATCCACTGATGTATGCAAGAAAAAAAAATGATCAAAGCATTAAGAGGGCATTATAATCTGAGGATAAGATGACTAGCTGTGTTGTGGGAACTAATTATTCAAGCGGTCTTCTGTGGTCTATTCATCACAACACCTATTCCTAGTGTACACCATTTCCCTTTTATAAGATTTATTATACTTGGCACAGCCACCATTTCTTAGATCCAATTTACTTGGTTTCCATAGCCTTAAATGAACTTTATTATATTTATTATGTAATCATTTATTATGCTCTTTTTATTTGTCCTTGCATTGATCCCCAGTAAATGCTAGCGACCTTAGCACCAGCACATTCCCTCCTGTCTCTTGGACACAGTCTGGCTTGGGATTAAGCAAACGATCTCAAATTTTCAGACTTCCATAAACCTGTAACCTCAGTGATGCTTGATGCTGAGGCATTTTTATACTATTTTAGCTCTGCCAAAACTGCAATATGTTTAGACACCTTATTAAATAGTAGTAAATCTTTTATAATATTACAGTAGCGAACTTTGTTTACCTTCAGTTCAGCTGATAAAAAACTATTGGTTAACTTTTTGGTTCCTGACCCTTACAATCTGCCAAAGGTATTTATCCAACAAGATTCATCTCTTGCTTGTGTATATGTGGACAGGTGTGTTTTTCATCCTTTTTTTCCTTTATTAAAGCTGTTCATCTGTATTTCTTCCAGTCCTCATGAGGGAGCTATACTTAAAACATTGGCTTGTCTGTTCTCTCTGGGGATGTGCGCTGACAGTATGGATGCTTCAGCAGTTTCTGTATTTTGTTTAAGGTTTCCAGCTTTTTTTCTGTCTTTTTTTTTATTGCTCCAAGCTAGCAAACTGCACCACTGTGTCAAAAATGTGGAACTTTGCAAGACGATTATCTTTTAAAATGCTCGGTTTAGTTTAAGCTATGACAGAATATTCTGAACATGGGGAAAGGGTGAATTTGTGGTAAACAGTTTAATTGGAGGAAATGCCCACATGACCTTGTTTCCATGGAGAGAGAAGTTCAAGTAGAAACCCTTTGAGGAGGGATGGCAGTTTTAACACCTTTTGCAGTATTTCACAGAAAATGGACAGCTGCTGCTGAAGATGCAGAAACAAGCCAGCTACTGCTGAGGAAAAGCAGGAAGATTGCTTTTGTGTTAACCACCAAGCAGGATGCTCTGACAGTTCCATTTCTGTTTGAAAGAAAGGGAAGAATACAAATTCACACTTGAAGATTTAAGGAATGGGCATCCTTGAGGTGCATCTACAGGTGATAATTGTACCCAAAAAAACTTGGGTGGAGCGGAACAATTATGTACCTACTAGAGAAGGTGCAAAACTTGACCTACTCTTGGGAAATAAGACAGGGCAGGTGACTGAGCTGTCAGTGGGGGAGCACTTTGGAGCCAGCGACCATACTTCTATTCGTTTTAAAATAGTGATGGGAAAAGGATAGACCAGATCTAAAAGTTGAAATTCTAAATTGGAGAAAGGCCAATTTTGATGGTAATAAGCAAGATCTTTCAAAAGCTGATTGGACAAAAGGGTAACTAGGGAGAGAATAGGGCCCCTCAAAGATCAGCAAGGCAGCCTTTGTGTGGAGCCACAGAAAATGGGGGAGATACTAAATGAATATTTTGCAGCAGTATTTACTGTGGAAAAGGATATGGAAGATATAGACTGTAGGGAAATAGATGGTGACATCTTGCAAAATGTCCAGATTACAGAGGAGGAAGTGCTGGATGTCTTGAAATGGTTAAAGGTGGATAAATCCCCAGGACCTTATCAGGTGTACCCAAGAACTCTGTGGGAAGCTAGAGAAGTGATTGCTGGGCCTCTTGCTGAGATATTTGTATCATCGATAGTCACAGGTGAGGTGCCGGAAGACTGGAGGTTGGCAAACGTGGTGCCACTGTTTAAGAAGGGTGGTAAGGACAAGCCAGGGAACTATAGACCAGTGAGCCTGACCTCGGTGGTGGGCAAGTTGTTGGAGGGAATCCTGAGGGACAGGATGTACATGTATTTGGAAAGGCAAGGACTGATTAGGGATAGTCAACATGGCTTTATGCGTGGGAAATCATGTCTCACAAACTTGATTGTGTTTTTTGATGAAGTAACAAAGAAGATTGATGAGGGCAGAGCAGTAGCTGTGATCTATGTGGACTTCAGTAAGGTGTTCGACAAGGTTCCCCACGGGAGACTGATTAGCAAGGTTAGATCTCATGGAATACAGGGAGAACTAGCCATTTGGATACAGAACTGGCTCAAAGGTAGAAGACAGAGGGTGATAGTGGAGGGTTGTTTTTCAGACTGGAGGCCTGTGACCAGTGGAGTGCCATAAGGATTGGTGCTGAGCCCTCTACTTTTTGTCATTTACATAAATGATTTGGATGTGAGCATAAGAGGTACAGTTAGTAAGTTTGCAGATGACACCAAAATTGGAGGTGGAGTGGACAGCAAACAGGGTTACCTCAGATTACAACAGGATCTGGACCAGATGGGCCAATGGGCTGAGAAGTGGCAGATGGAGTTTAATTCAGATAAATGCGAGGTGCTGCATTTTGGGAAAGCAAATCTTAGTAGGATTATACACTTAATGGTAAGGTCCTTGGGAGTGTTGCTGAACAAAGAGACCTTGGAGTGCAGGTTCACAGCTCCTTGAAAGTGGAGTCGCAGGTAGATAGTATAGAGGAGAAGGTCTTTGTTATGCTTTCCTTTATTGGTCAGAGTATTGAGTGCAGGAGTTGGGAGGTCATGTTGCGGCTGTACAGGACATTGGTTAGGCCACTGTTGGAATATTGCATGCAATTCTGTTCTCCCTATCGGAAAGGTGTTGTGAAACTTGAATGGATTCAGAGAAGATTTACAAGGATGTTGCCAGGGATGGAGGATCTGAGCTACAGGGAAGGCTGTACAGGCTGAGGCTGTTTTCCCTGGAGCGTCGGAGGCTGAGGGGTAACCTTATAGAGGTTTACAAAATTGAGGGGCATGGATAGGATAAATAGGCAAAGTCTTTTCCCTGGGGTCGGGGAGTCCAGAACTAGAGGGCATAGGTTTAGGGTGAGAGGGGCAAGATATAAAAGAGACCTAAGGGGCAACTTTTTCACACAGAGGGTGGTACGTGTATGGAATGTGCTGCCACAGGATGTGGTGGAGGGTAGTACAATTGCAACATTTAAGAGGCAGTTGGATGGGTATATGAATAGGAAGGGTTTGGAGGGATATGGGCCGGGTGGGACTAAATTGGGTTGGGATATCTGGTCGGCATGGACAGGTTGGACTGAAGGGTCTGTTTCCATGCTGTACATCTCTATGACTCTATGGTGATGAGGAGAAATGGATGACTGTGGAAGAACTGGTGGATAGTTGTAGGAGTATTCCTTTCATGTGTTATATATGCCAGAAGTATGGCGCAGAGTATAAGAAATTCATACTTATTTTGGTTGCGTTAGGTAGTTGCAGCACGAGAGCTTCATTGTGTTTTCGATTGCTGTATTACTTGACTGTTTAATTTGTGTTTCATTCAAATTTTTTTCCTTTTATTCATTGTGGGATGTGGACGTTGCTGGCTGGCCAGCATTTATTGTCCGTCCCCAGTTGCTCATGAGAAGATGGTGCCTTCTTAAACTGCTGCAATCCATTGATTTAATTTTGTTACAGTTAATGTCATAGAAAATTCAATTTTGTCCATTGGTTTATTTCCATTGGAGTATCCGTCTCTTAAAAAGTTATGGGTTTAGCGAGTTTTGTAGCACTCTAAAACCCTCTCACTCTCTTTGCCCCTAAATCCTGGCTGTTGCAATTTACATCTCAGTTAGCTTTACATTCTCACAATTGTTGGATGTGTTGAGAACTCCATTTAATGCATGCAAAAACGTCAGTGTATGTGATCTCATTGCTGTCTGTCCTTTGATCCTCACCAAAGGCTGGTCTTCGATACTTGTCCCCAGCCGTTGAACAACTTGTAATTATTGTCACAATTTCTGGGAGAAGATAAATGTGAAGTGTTGCATTTTGGTAAGGCAACTCATGGTAGGTCCTTAATGGTAAGGTTCTGGGGATTATTGCCAAACCAAGTGGCCTTGAGTGCAGGGTCCTAGTTCCTTGAAGATGGAGCCGCAGGTAGACACGGTAGTGAAGGCGGCGTTTGGTATGCTCGCCTTTATTGGTCAGTGCATTGAGTATAGGAGTTGGGCAGTCATGTTGTGGCTGTATAGGACATTGGTGAGGCCACTTTTCAAATACTATATTCAATTCTGGTCTCCCTGCTATAGGAGAAGTGTTAAACTTGAAAGGTTGCAAAAAAGATTTATAAGGATGTTGCTGAGGTTGGAGGATTTGAACTGTAGGGAGAGGCTGAGGGGTGACATTATAGAAGTTTAAAAATTATGAGCGGCATGGGTAGGGTAAATAGCGGTGAACCTTTATCCAGGATAGGGAAGTCCAAAACGAGAGGGCATTGGTTTAAGGTGAGAGAGGTAAGATTTAAAAGGGACCTAAGGGACAATTTTTTCATGCAGAGGGTGGTGCATGTATGGAATGAGCTGCCAGAGGAAATGGTGGATGTTGGTACAATTGCAAGCATTTTAAAAGGCATCTGGATGGGTATATGAATAGGAAGGGTTTAGAGGGATATGAGCCAGGTGCTGGCAAATGGGAGTAGATTAATTTAGGATAGCTGTTCGGCATGGACGAATTGGACCAAGGCTCTGTTTCCTTGTTGTACATCTCTATGACTGTAAGAATTTGAATTTTAGGCACCATCATCAGCCAGCATTCTCTCTTCCAGGCAAACCCAGTACTGAACCCACAGTTATCAGTGAGGAAGAAAATAATTTGAATTTACATGAACATTTTGAACAGTGTTTTGAAGGAGAGCATATTGGGCTCTGTCAGCTTTGTTTGTCTCCACAGATGCTGCCAGTCTAACAGAGCTTCTCCAGCTTTTACTGCTGCTTATTTACAGCATCAACAGTGGTTTGCTTTTAATTGTATTTACACGGTGTCCTTAACACATCATTCAGAAATGCATAAAACATTTCTAATAAATTATTGCTAACATGCAATTACAATTTTATATTGGCTGCCTATGGAAGCCAATTTTTGCATAGCAACATTCTGCAAACATAGAACAATACAGCGCAGAACAGGCCCTTCGGCCCTCGATGTTGTGCCAACTTGTGAACTATTCTCAGCTCGTTCCCCTACACTATCCCAAAATCATCCATGTGCTTATCTAAGGATTGTTTCAATCTCCCTAATGTGACTGAGTTGACTACATTAGCAGGTCGGGCATTCCACACCCTTACCACTCTCTGCGTAAAGAACCTGCCTCTGACATCTGTCTTAAATCTATCACCCCTCAATTTGTAGTTATGCCCCCTCATACAAGCTGATGTCATCATCCTAGGAAAAAGACTTTCACTGTCTACCCTATCTAATCCTCTGATCATCTTGTATGTCTCTATCAAATCCCCCCCTTAGCCGCCGCCTTTCCAATGAGAACAGATCCAAGTGTCTCAGCCTTTCCTCCAGACCAGGCAACATCCTGGTAAATCTCCTCTGCACTTTTTCCAATGCTTCCACATCCTTCCCGAAACATGGGGACCAGAACTGTACACAATATTCCAAGTGTGGCCGCATCAGCGTTTTGTATAGTTGCAGCATGATATTACGGCTCCGGAACTCAATCCCTCTACGAATGAAACCTAACACACCGTATGCCTTCTTAACAGCACTATCCACGTGGCTGGTAACTTTCAGGGATCTATGTACATGGACTCCAAGATCCCTCTGCACATCCACACTACCAAGAATCTTTCCATTGACCCAGTATTCTGCCTTCCTGTTATTCTTCTCAAAGTGCATCACCTCACATATAGCTGCATTGAACTCCATTTGCCACCTCTCAGCCCAATTCTGCAGTTTATCCAAGTCCCCCTGCAACCTGTAACATTTTTCCACACTGTCCACTACTCCACCGACTTTAGTGTCATCTGCAAATCTGCTAATCCATCCACCTATGCCTGCATCGAAGTCATATATAAAAATGAGAAACTGAGGTGGTCCCAAAACAGATCCTTGTGGCACACCACTAGTAACCGGAGTCTAGGCTGAATATTTTCCATCAACCACCACTTGCTGCCTTCTTTCAGAAAGCCAGTTTCTAATCCAAACTGCTAAATCACCCTCAATTCCATGCCTCTGCATTTTCTCCAACAGCCTACCATGTGGAACCTTATCAAAGGCTTTACTGAAGTCCATGTTCACTATGTCAACTACCCTACCCTCATCCACATGCTTGGTCACCTTCTCAACAAACTCAATGAGGTTTGTCAGACATGACCTGCCCTTGATGAAACCATGTTGACTATCTGAAATCAAATTGTGCTTGCTAGATGATTATAAATCTCATCTCTTATAATCCTTTCCAAAACCTTTCCTACAACAGAAGTAAGGCTCACTGGTCTATAATTACCTGGGTCATCTCTACTGCCCTTCTTGAACAAGGGCACAACATTTTCAATCCTCCAGTCCTCTGGTACTAAACCTGTCGACAATGACGGCTCAAATATCAAAGCCAAAGGCTCCGCCATCTCCTCCCTAACTTCCCAGAGAATCCTCTGATAATCCCATCCGGCCCAGGGGACTTGTCCACTTTCACTCCTTCTAGAATTGATAACTCCTGTTCATAACTAACCTTGATCCTTTCTCGTCTAATATCTTGTACCTCATTCTTCTCCTCCATAATATTCTCCTTTTCCTGAGTGAAAACCAATGAGAAATGTTCATTTAGCACCTCTCCGTTCTCCACAGAGTCCATACTCAACTTCCCACTTCTGTCTTTGACTGGCCCTATTCCTACCCTAATCATCCCTTTATTCCTCATATTCCTTTAGAAAGCTTTAGGGTTCCCCTTTATTCTACTTGCTAAAGGCTGCTTGTGTCCTCTCTTTGCTCTTCTTAACTCTCTCTCTAAATCCTTCCTAGCTGATCTGTAACTCTCTATCGCCTCATCTGAACCATCTTGCCTCATCAACACATAAGCTTCCTCCTTCTTCTGAAGTGACAATATTTCAGTTGAATAAAGGGAAATATGGAGCTATGAGGGAGCAACTGGCCAAAGTTCAATGGTTTAATACCTTAACAGGGAAGACCGTGGAGGAACAATGGCGGATATTTCTGTGTATAATGCAGAAGATGCAGGATCAGTTCATTCCTAAAAGGAAGAAAGATCCCAGGAGGAGACATGGGCGGCCGTGGCTGACAAGGGAAGTAAAGAAACATATAAGGTTAAAAGAGAAAAAGTATAACTTAGCGAAGATAAGCGGGAAAACGGAGGACTGGGAAGCTTTTAAAGAACAACAGAGGATTAGTAAGAAGGAAATACGCAGAGAAAAAATGAGGTACGAAGGTAAACTGGCCAAGAATATAAAGGAGGATAGTAAAAGCTTTTTTAGGTATGTCCAAGGCAAAAAAATGGTTAGGACAAAAATTGGGCCCTTGAAGACAGAAGCAGGGGAATATATTACTGGGAACGAAGAAATGGCAGAGGAATTAAATGGGTACTTCAGATCTGTGTTCACTGGGGAAGACACAAGCAATCTCCCTGAGGTAACAGTGGCTGAAGGACCTGAACTTAAGGGAATTTCTATTTGCCAGGATTTGGTGTTGGAGAGACTGTTAGGTCTGAAGGTTGATAAGTCTCCGGGACCTGATGGCCTGCATCCCAGGGTACTGAAGGAGGTGGCTCGGGAAATCGTGGATGCGCTGGTGATTATTTTCCAGAGTTCAATAGAATCGGGGTCGGTTCCTGAGGATTGGAGGGCGGCTAATGTTGTGCCACTTTTTAAGAAGGGTGGGCGGGAGAAAGCAGGAAATTATAGACCAGTTAGTCTGACCTCAGTGGTGGGAAAGATGCTGGAGTCTATTATAAAGGATGAAATTACGGCACATCTGGATAATAGTAACAGGATAGGACAGAGTCAGCATGGATTTATGAAGGGGAAATCATGCTTGACTAATCTTCTTGAATTTTTTGAGGATGTAACTCGGAAGATGGACGAGGGAGATCCAGTGGATGTACTGTACCTGGACTTTCAGAAAGCTTTTGATAAAGTCCCACACAAGAGGTTAGTGAGTAAAATTAGGGCGCACGGGATTGGGGGCAAAGTACTAGATTGGATAGAGAATTGGTTGGCTAATAGGAAACAAAGGGTAGTGATTAACGGCTCCATTTCGAAATGGCAGGCAGTGACCAGTGGGGTACCGCAGGGATCCGTGCTGGGACCGCAGCTTTTTACAATATATGTAAATGATATAGAAGATGGTATCAGCAATAACATTAGCAAATTTGCTGATGACACAAAGCTAGGTGGTAGGGTGAAATGTGATGAGGATGTTAGGGGATTACAGGGTGACCTGGACAAGTTAGGTGAGTGGGCAGATGCATGGCAGATGCAGTTTAATGTGGATAAATGTCTGGTTATCCACTTTGGTGGCAAGAACAGGAAGGCAGATTACTACCTCAATGGTATCAAATTAGGTAAAGGGGCTGTTCAGAGAGATCTGGGTGTTCTTGTCCACCAGTCAATGAAGGCAAGCATGCAGGTACAGCAGGTCGTGAAGAAGGCTAATAGCATGCTGGCCTTCATAACAAGAGGGATTGAGTATAGAAGCAAAGAGGTGCTTCTGCAGCTGTACAGGGCCCTGGTGAGACCACACCTGGAGTACTGTGTACAGTTCTGGTCTCCAAATTTGAGGAAAGACATTCTGGCTATTGAGGGAGTGCAGCGTAGTTTCACGAGGTCAATTCCTGGAATGGCAGGGTTGCCTTACACGGAAAGACTGAAGCGACTGGGCTTGTATACCCTTGAGTTTAGAAGACTGAGAGGGGATCTGATTGAAACGTATAGGCTTATGAAACGACTGGACACTCTGGCAGGAGGGAACATATTTCCGTTGATGGGGGAGTGCCGAATCAGAGGACACAACTTAAAAATACGGGGTAGACCATTTAGGACAGAGATGAGGAGAAACTACTTCACCCAGAGAGTGGTGGCTGTGTGGAATGCTCTGCCCCAGAGGGCAGTGGAGGCCCAGTCTCTGGATTCTTTTAAGAAAGAATTGGATAGAGCTCTTAAAGATAGTGGAGTCAAGGGGTATGGAGATAAGGCTGGAACAGGATACTGATTAGGAATGATCAGCCATGATCATATTGAATGGCGGTGCAGGCTCGAAGGGCAGAATGGCCTACTCCTGCATCTATTGTCTATTGTCTATTGTCTATTGTCTATTCTTCTTAACAAGAGATGCAATTTCTGTAGTAAACCACGGTTCCCTTACCTTATCACGTCCTCCCTGCCTGACAGGGACATACCTATCAAGGACATGCAATATCTGTTCCTTAAACCAGCTCCACATTTCCATTGTCTGCATCCCCTGCATTTTGCTACCCCGTTCTATGCATCCTAATTCTTGCCTAATCGCATTATAATTGCCCTTGCCCCATCGATAACTCTTGACCTGTGGCATGTACCTATCCCCTTCCATCGCTAAACTAAACATAACTGAATTATGGTCACTCTATCCAAAGTATTCACCTACAACTAAATCAAACATCTGGCCTGGTTCATTACCAAGCACCAGATCCAGTGTGGCCTCCCCTCTTGTCGGCCCTTCGATTTCCTGTGTCAGGAAACTCTCCTGTACACGTTGGACAAAAACTGATCCATCCGATGTACTAGAGTTATAGCATTTCCAGTCAATGTTGGGGAAGTTAAAGTCCCCCATAATGACCACCTTGTTATTTTCACTCCTATCCAGAATAATGTTGCTAATCCTCTCTTCCACCTCCCTAAAACTCTGTGGAAACCTGCAAAAAGACTCCAAGCAGTGTGACCTCTCCTCTCCTGTTTCTAACCTCAGGCCACACTACCTCAGTAGACAAGTCCTCATCAAAAGTTCTCTCAGCCACTGTTATACTAACCTTGACTAACAAGACCACGCCTCCCCATCTTTTACCGCCTTACCTGTTCTTAACGAAAGACCTAAACCCTGGAACCTGCAACATCCATTCCTCACCCTGCTCTATCCATGTCTCCAAAATGGCCATAATATCAAAGTCCCAGGTACCTATCCATGCTGCAAGCTCACTTACCTTTTTTCAGATACTTCTGGCGTTGAAGTAGACACACTTCAAACCAGTTTGCTGTCTGCCAGCACGATCCTGTGACCCTGAAGTCCTGTCCCTGTCCTCCCTACTCTCATCCTCCTGTGCACTGCAACTACACTCCGGTTCCCATCCCCCTGCTGAGCTAGTTTAATCCCACCCGAATAGCACCAGCAAATTTCCAACCAAGGATATTAGTACCCCTCTGGTTCAAGTGAAGACCGTCCAGTTTGTACAAGTCCCACCTTCCCCAGAATGAGCCCCATTTATCCGAGAACCTGAAACCCTCCCTCCTGCACCATCCTTGCAGCCACATATTCAACTGCTGTCTCTCCCTATTCCTTGCCTCGCTATCACATGGCACGGGTAACAAACCAGAGATAACAACTCTGTTAGTTCTAGCTCTCAGCTTCCACCCTAGCTCCCTGAAATCCTGCCTTACATCCCTATCCCTCTTTCTACCTATGTCATTGGACAACAACTTGAGACTGGTCACCCTCTCCCTTCAGGACCCCAGACTTATGATCTGAGACATCACGGACCCTGGCACCTGGGAGGCAACACACAAACCACGAGTCTCATTAGTTTCCAACAAACCTTCCATCTGAGCCTCTAACTATCGAGTTCCCAATGACTAACACTCTTCTCCATTCCCTCCTTCCCAGGTGGAAGATGAGGTGTTCATGCCTGATCTGATTTGTGACTTCAACTCCAGATTCTTGCTGAATTCCTAATACGTTTTGTCTGTCTTTTTACTCCAGAACTTGTCTATCTTTGTCTTAAAAATACTCAAAGACCTTGCCTTCACCATGCTGTCTGGAAACATAGAAATATAAAACCCAGGAGCAGAAGCAAGCTAACAGGTTCACGGAGTCCAATCCACCATTAAACATGGCTGAACCTCTATCTCTGTTTCTTTCTTGGATATATTCCGTGAGAAAGTTCTCTTCATCTTAGTCTGAGATGGTCTAATGCATCTCCTGAGACCATGTCCCAGTCTTCTGGGCACTCCTGGCCAGTCGGGGGTGGGGTGGGGGGGGGGGGGGCGGGCGTGGGGGGGGCACATCATTCCCATAATCAGCCTGCCCAGCAGTATCAGAAATTGATATGTTTCTATGACACCCCCGTCATTTTTCTGTACAGCACGGAAACAGACCTTTCAGTCCAACTCCTCCATGCCGACCAGATATCCCTACTTAACCTAGTCCCATTTGCCAGCACATGGCCCATATCCCTCTAAACCCTTCCTATCCATTCAGCCATCCAGATGTTCACTCTATGAACTCCAGTGAATACAGGTCCAATTGACCCAATCTCTCCATATCGGTCAAACTTAACCTTCCATGATTTTCTGCATTAAGGAGTTTTATCTGCAGCCACAAATATGAGGGAATACCAGTCGTACTTTATTAAATTGTTCTGAATTGAAACATTTCAGTTGAACAATGAAAGAGAATGGGCCCACCCTCCAACTGAAACGATGTGCCCTGTTTCGGAGTGGGGCTGTTGTGCTCAGTTTGAGGCCTAACTCGAGAGTAACCCTGGTGCCCATGATTTCTGTCCTGGCCCTGGCTTCAGACACATTTTTATCTGGAATTCGACTTCTACATAATTTAGGACCACGAGATATAGAAAGACCAATAAATCTGTTAGGGTTGAACACAAATTTTACACAGCAGGTTTCCTAATTTCTCTACTCTTTATAAGTCTTTTAAAATGTTTGTCATCAGGTTTTACTGTGAAACATTCCATTCCTTGACTACATGATCAAAAAACTTTGCTTTAAGTAACTAGCATGTTACGCCAATTGAACTCCGAAGATTTGGATTTCAGAAACGTGGATGTTTAGTCAAAACTACATAGAGTCATCGAGTCCTGGGGATGTACAGCATGGAAACAGACCCTTCGGTCCAACCCGTCCATGCCGACCAGATATCCCAACCCAATCTAGTCCCACCTGCCAGCACCCAGCCCATATCCCTCCAAACCCTTCCTATTCATATACCCATCCAAATGCCTCTTAAATGTTGCAATTGTACCAGCCTCCACCACATCCTCTGGCAGCTCATTCCATACCCGTACCACCCTCTGTGTGAGAAAGTTGCCCCTTAGGTCTCTCTTATATCTTTCACCTCTCACCCTAAACCTATGCCCTCTAGTTCTGGACTCCCCAACCCCAGGGAAAAGATTTGCCTATTTAACCTATCCATGCCCCTCATGATTTTGTAAACCTCTATAAGGTTTACAGCCTCCAACGCCCCAGGGAAAACAGTCCCAACCTGTTCACCCTCTCCCTATAGCTCAGATCCTCCAACCCTGGCAACAGCCTTGTAAATCTTTTCTGAATCCCTTCAAGTTTCACAACATCTGTCTGATAGGAAGGACATCAGAATTGCACGCAATATTCCAACAGTGGCCTAAACCAATGTCCTGTACAGCCGCAACATGACCTCCCAGCTCCTGTACTCAATACTCTGACCAATAAAGGAAAACATACCAAATGCATTTTTCACTACCCTATCTACCTGCGACTCCATCTTTTAACATTTTTTTTAAGCTTACTGGAAATGCTTCCACAGAACTGCCATTATAATATGGTTGTGTTCCTTCTAATTGCTGACTGTCTGGTAATACATTGCACTCCAGTGAAACATTTGGCTTTTTAAGTGCATCCGAACTAATATTGCAAACCATTCTGGATTCTCTTGGGCGTTTCCAGGAATTTGAGTTATAACTGCTGCAGAAGTGCAAGACAAAAATCGTAGCTGTGGTTTTTGAAAATTAAAATTGTTGATTTTTCTGATGTTCTTGAAAGAATTATTTGTTATTTATAACATAGTGGGGATGGGCAATAAAGGTTGTTTGATGAGCAGTCAGGCATCATTTGGTTTGCAAGGTTTGTAGCTCAGGTTGAGGTTTAGGGTGTAGGTTTGCTCACTGAGCTGTAGGTTTGATATCCAGACGTTTCATTACCTGGCTAGGTAACATCAGTGGTGACCTCCAAGTGAAGCAAAGCTGTCACTAGATCTGTCTGCAGAGATTACAGAGTGGCACACATGAAATTGCCATGTTTAATTGACCATAAAATAAATGTGCAGCTGCTTAATTACAGTCTTGGAAGGACAGGTATGCCATATAAATACAGTAAAACACACTAAGGCCTTACAACACCAAAGAATCCAAGTGCCTTTGTGTGACTGGATTTGTTCATCAGTGTGTATTGACACAGGGCAGCATTGTGGCTCAGTGGTTAGCACTATTGTCTCACAGTGCCAGGGACCTGGATTCGATTTCCATTTCGGGCAACTGTCTGTGTGGAGTTTGCACATCCTCCCCGTGTTTGCATGGGTTTCCTCCAGGGGTTCTGGTTTCCTCCCATAATCCAAAGACGTGCAGGTTAGGTGAATTGGCCATGCTGAATTGCCCATAGTGTTCAGGAATGTGTAGGTTAGGTGCATTAGTCTGGAATAAATGTCGGGTAATAGGGAAGGGAAATGTGTCTGGGTGGGTTACTCTTCGGAGGGTCAGTATGGAGTTGTTGGGCCGAAGGGCTTGTTTCCATACTGCAGGGATTCTACGATTCTAATGTCCTTTTCCTTAAACAGTCATGTTAGTTCAACATGTTAATCCAGAATCTACATAGGAATAAGAATATACTTTCACTTCCTCGCGTATGTTCTGTCATACTGTTAGATCACAGCTGATAGTACCTCATTGATCTCCATTTCTTTCATGGGTACTAATACCCTGATCTGGCTAACTTCCATTGAATGCACATTCGGGATACCTTCAATTGCTTTTTGCGGAGTAAGTTTTCCAGATTTCAATTGCTGTTTGTACATAAGACTTTTTTTGTATTTGATCCTACATGGCCTACCTGCAGTTTTGAGTACTCCCAGTGGATTAATAACTCTCAGCAGTGAGATTGGTACATCAGAACATGACACAATTTGAATGCTGAACTTTGAGAACTCAATATTTTCAACAAGGAAAATTCTTTCTTACTGTAGCATGCAGCCGGATAGATATTGTGGTCTCATATCTTATGATGAGACTGTATTTAGATTAGTTGCTCAGGATTTTGCCTCAGCTGCACTGTCAGGAGAGCAGGAGATACTTTCAAAGAGAATGTTATAGTTATTCTACTTTGTGGAAACTACATGTGAAACATTGTTTGATAGGATTGCTTGTTACAAGTTCAAATTTGTTACTGGAATATTTTCTTTTGTTCATTTGATGTTAGATTAGTTTCATCACTGTCATAACATCGATGTCTGTACACTAAAACAGTGTCCAAGCTTTTATTCAAGGAATAGAACAGATGTAAGCCACCTTTTAATTCTCCACATCCTTCCATTTAATAGCATTCAATTTTAATAGCCCAATTTATTTTTAGATGTTTTAGGCAGAACTTAATAATTTCCCTAAAGATGGAATGCTGATTTGATAGGTCAAGTGGGTACAGGTTCTGCACCCACTGCCTCCCTGACTATGCCCCTCGTTCAAAGATACTCCGTGCCTGATTGAAGGACCCATCATCAGGAAGTTGGGCTGGTTGGCAGAAGGCTAGCCTTCACCATTTCCTCTGTCACCCCCCTGTTTTGAGTGTCTTAACGCAGTGGTGTTTTCAACACAAGAATGTTGTTGAAGAGAAACATAATATCAACCTACAGGCTGTGTAGCTCATGATAGAGGTCACATGACTATGGCAGATTTGGTCAGTCATTTGTATAAAGTTACATTTCATTCCCAACATTCCCTTTGTAAACAACAAAAAAATTGGCATGTTTTATATTGCGTATTTTTAGTTTCCCCAGTATAAGTGTGACTGTTCTCGTGTCTTAGTGATTTCATTATTTCCATTTGTGTGTATGTATAGTGCATGTGGTTTTTAAATCATGCTGGTCTTTAAGTAGCATGTGGGCATGTTGTTGTTGGCTACTCTTCTGGGTGATGTTGTTTTACCAAGGAGTGTCATTCCTGTGTCATTTGTTGCTAAAGTAGTTATTGCTCTGTTTCTTTCATTGGAATCCTGTGCACCTCTGGATCTAATAACTGATATAATATGAAATGTGTATGGGTTGCACTTTCACATCTTCCTGTCCAGGCACCTGCAGTTGAGGAACAGCTCCTCCAATGAGGTGTATGTGCCTATGGTTACCTGATCTTGTACTTCTATCACATCCAATCAAGATAACAACAGCTCCTTACAGGTCCCAAGTTGCTACTTGGCTTGCTTTTAGCTGAGACACTGGCTCTGCAATACTCAACTCTAACAGCATTTTAGCAATTTTATTGAAATGGAATTTGATTTTCTGCCATTTAATCCTAATTTCTTCCACTCACAACTAGTTTTACTCTTCCAATAGCAAAGAAGCTACTGAAACCAAGAGTAGTCTGTGTGCGGTATGAGATGAGACTTTGTACAGGACTACTTTCCAGATTTTCAGTAGGTATGTTTCTCTGCTCGAGGATGGCCATGTATACATCTGTGCAGGGTTTACTCGATTTCTTTATGATTCCTTTGGTGGTTTTTCACTGTGACTTCAGCCTGTACATTTGACTGGCAACAGTGTGGAGAAAATTGTGGTTGTGGATTTCCCAAACTTGCATGAAGTGACTCAATTCTTTCAGTAATGACAATGTCAGAAATGCAGTGATAGCGGAATTGTGCTTTTAGGCATTCCACAACTTCCAGTGATTTTAATTACTGAAGCCAATTGGCTGACCTCCCACTTGTCAGGATAGTAGAGCGCACTGTGATAAGTCAGTTCCTGTCAGTGTGAAGAGATCTGGCCCCATCCATGGTCTGTCCGGGATGTCAGCAACATTCCCCCTCAGCTGCACATGCACGCGGTTACCTCAATGTTCCATGTACCCGATTGGTGTGCCAACGTGGATCGCAGCATTGACTGCCGATTGCAGAAGTCACTACTGTACATGGACTGTGCAGAAGAAAATTCGAAGGAACACTGGATGCCAGTGTCATCAGTGGCTATCTTGCTTGTTTAGTTTGATACTCAGGACAAGCATTGCACTGGCCGATACCCCCACCCTTGCTTTCATTGCTCAAGTTTAGGGGAGGGGACAGCAGCAATTATTACACTGGACTGTGAATCCAGAGACACAGGTGATGTTCTGGGGATCTGGGCTTGAATCCCACCATGGCTGATGGTGAAATTTTAATTCAATAAAAATCTTGAATTAAGATCCTTATGATGACCGTGAGTCCATTGTCTGGAAGAAGCCAACTAATATTGTTTAAAGAAGGAAACAGCCATCCTTACCTGGTCTGGCCTAACGATTTTAGACCCATAACAAAGTGCTTGATTCTTAACTGCTCTCTGGGTAATTACAGAGGGTAATAAATGCTGGTCTGCCCAGTGCCACCCACATTCCATACATGAATAAAAGAAAATATTTGGCCAGTAAAGTACATCTCTTGCCTTCCTCTGTGTTGATTCAGTTGTTTTGGTGGTTTGCATGGATACACTTTTATTTTCTCTCCTCTCCACTGTTTCAGGATCATTACTCTGTTTCCTTTACACAATTTGCCATCAATTCACCTCTCCATGCCCAGTATACTCTTAAAGCAACAGGGGTATCCTCAATGCTGTCTGGCTATTCTTTCACCATGGCTTCCTGCCACACTGGGTGCATTGCATTTGTGGGAAGCTTGCTTGATTTGAGCAAGTTGCTTGTCAGTTACATTCAGCATCGTTGCTGGGTTGATGAGAAGAATCTGGAAGGTTGCACATGCTGTTGTATCATCCTCCACTTTTTCATTAACAGGAAGACACTTTTTTTCATCAGCGTGCCTGCAATGTGCATCTGCTTCCTTTGTTCATATGTCCCATCCGGATGAAATCACAGTAACTAAAGTAGCATTCATTGCAGACACTTTGGAGCAGATAGCAATGGAGTGGTTTATGGTCCGACTTGATGTCGTTGTTTCTTTGAAGTAAGTATCATTTGAACTATTCATGAGTAAAGACAGTTGGAAGGCACACTTTCTGGCTCTGGGCATAATATCTTTCTATTTAGGCTAGTGTCCTGGATGAAAATGCAAACAGTTGACCTTGTTGTATTTGGGTTGCTCCAAGTCATGCCTCCTTATTTATGTTGCAGTATTCCAACAGTGGTGTTTCTGTCACTCATTGCTTGATTTTAATTATTGCTGCTTTTTGTTCTGTGCCCCAACACACTGCATGTGTGTTGCCAAGAATTGCCATAATCGTTCACTCTCCAGTGAACAACTGGGCAAGAATTTTGTCAAACAGTTAATAAATCACTGCATTCCTTTTAGTTGTGTTGCTCACTGCATCGATTCTACACTTCTCACCTTTTTGGGATCTGGGGAAATAGTTTGACAGTCAATACATGGCCTATGTACATTACTTCAGGCATTCAGGCATCCGTAATTATTATGTTTTCTTGTCCGACTTCAGGTTCACTTGGTAAGGTCAGATTCTTTTCTGCAATGCACTTATGTGCAGAATGATTCAGTGAGAACACGGGTTTCAACATTCTGGACATGCCGCCTTCTTTTTTGTAGGATGTGTTTGACAGTATTTGCATCCTGCCCTGTGTCTGTGATCCCCATTCCCTTTGTGCCTAGCGTACCTGTCAGCTTAAGCAAGACCTGGTCTGTTCAACCATGAATCTGCTCAAGATGTTGATTTGCAACCTCAGTACTTCTGCACAGATCAATTGCTCTCCTGAATGTAATTTTGTCTTCTCTTAGTAGACGCACTTTCACTTTTGGATCCCTTATTCCTAATACAATCCTGTCTCTAATTGCTCATCCTTTAATTGTATAAATTCACAAGCTGTATTTATTCACAATTTCTACAAGCTGTATTTATGATGGTACATATTACGCATGAACTCTAGTACCTAGTATTGAATGCTTATTGCACATATGTAACATCAGTTCGGGATCAAAATGTGCCTTCAAAACATTTAATTTTTTTGCCATGCATTTTTTTCTGTTATTGAGGGAGATTTAAGGTAGAATATATTTTTAAACATTCTCTTCACAATAGTGTAACAACTTGTACTTGTTCTGGTTTGCTCGACACATCCATAGCAATTGCATAATCCAGCCATTGTTCGTGGATGAATGACCAGTTCTAACTCATATCCCCAGTAATTTGAACAGCAGCTCTTAGGGGAAAAGCTGCAGCCATTTCATCTGTGGTCTTCATTTCTTTTGCAGTGGCAGTTCGTGCTTTTTATTTCCGTTCCAGACACTCAGCTGGCGCCCCTTCTGACACGATCGCTGGAGACCACAGCAGGTCAGGCAGCATCCATGGAGAGAGGGAGAGAGACCAAACTAACGTTTCGAGTCTAGATGACTCTCCATCAGAGCTGAAGAAGAGTCATCTAGATTTGAAACATTAGTTTGCGCTCTCCATGGATGCTGTCTGACCCGCTGTGATCTCCAGCGTTTGTTGTTTCTAGTACAGATTCCAGCATCTGCAGTAGTTTGCCCCTCTGACACCATGTCTCAAGTGTAAAGCACAGGACTGTGTTCAACATGAGGGCTTTGTGTGCTGTATGACTCTGAGATATCTACCACAGGTAGTATGCCTCCTGGTTGAGGTCAGTTGACTAAGATATATTGGGACAGACATTTTGGAGAGCTGAGCTTTCTGGCCTGTTGAGGTTTCATTAAGAACAGAAGAACTAGGAGCAGGAGTAGGCCCCCGGCCCTTTGAGCCTGCTCTGCCATTCAATAAGATCATCACTGATCTTCTTGTGGACTCCGCTTCACTCTCCTGCATTTTCACCATATCCTTTAATTCCTTTATTTTTCAAAACCTTAGCTTTAAAAGCGATTACTTAAGTAGCATCAACTACTTCCCTAGGCAAGGAATTCCACAGATTAATAACCCTCTGAGTGAAGAAGTTCCTTCTCAGTTCAGTTCTAAACCTGCTTCCTGTAATCTTGAGGCTATGCTGTCTTGTCTTCATCTCTCTACAATTGGAAACATTCCATCTATTTCAATTTTATCAATTCCCTTCATAATTTATATGTTTCTATAAGATCTCCCCACCCCATTCTTCTGAATTTCAATGAATATAATCCCTATCCACTCAGCCTCTCCTCATAAACCGCTCCCTCAACCCCGGAATCAACCTGGTGAACCTCCTCTACACCCCCTCTAATGCCAGTATATTCTTTATCAAGTAAGGAGACCAAATCTGCACGCAGTACTCCAGGTGTGGCCTCACCAGCACCCTGTACAGCTGTAACATAACCTCCCTGCTTTTAAATACAACCCTTTTAGCAATGAAGGATAAAATTCCATTTGCCTTCCTAATTACTTGTTGCACCTGCAGACGTACCTTCTGTAATTCATGCACAAGGACACCCAGGTCCCTCTGCAATCAGCATGCTGCAACTTCTCACTATTCAAGTAATAATCTATTTTACTGTTACTCCTACCAAAATGTATGACTTCACATTTACTAACATTGTATTCCATCTTGCCAGCCCTTTGCCCACTCACTCAATGTGTCTATGTTCCTCTGCAAAGTTTCACAGTCCTCTGCACACTTTGCTCTGCCACTCATCTTAGTGTCATCAGCAAATTGTGACACCGTACACATGGTCCCCAACTCCAAATCATTGATCTAAATTGTGAATAATTGTGTTCCCAACACCGATCCCTGAGGCATAGCTCTAGTCACTGATTGCCAGGCAGAATAGCACTCATTTATCCCCACTCTTTGCTTCTTGTCAATCAACCAATCCTCTATCCACACTAATCCTCTACCCCTAACGTGATGCATCCTTATCTTATGCAGCAACCTCATGTGTGGCACCTTGTCAAAGGCCTTTTGGAAATCTAGTTACACCACATCCACTGGGTCCCCATTGTCCACCTTCCTTGGTGTGTCTTTCTCGAATTCCAAAATATTTGTGAAGCATGACCTGCCCTTCTTGGACCCATGCTGCATCTGCACAATAGGACAATTTCTATCAAGATGCCATGCTATTTCTTCCTTGATAATAGATTTAAGCATCTTCCCCACTACAGAGGTTAAGCTCACTCGCCTATAATTCCCCATCTTTTGTCCACTTCCCTTTTTAAACAGTGGCATCATATTTGCTATTTTCCAAACTGCTGGGACTGGCCCAGAGTCCAGGGAATTTGGAAAATTGCAGCCAGTCCACCTGCTATTTCTCCCACCATCTCGTTTAGTACCCTGGGATACATTCCATAAGGGTCAGGAGACTTCTCTATCCTTAGCTCTATCAGCTTACCCAACACTACCTCTTCCATAATAATAATTGTTTCCAGGTCCTCACCTACTTTTGTCTCTTTGTCACTCACTGGCATGTTATTGGTGTCCTCCACTGTGAAGACTGATGCAAAGTACCTGTTCAATGCCTCAGCCATGTCATCATATCCCATATCTAACTGCCCCTTCTCATCCTCTTAAGGATCAACATCTACTTAAGCCACTCTTCTTTGTTTTGTATATTTATAGAAACTTTGTTCTCTGTCTTTATATTCTGTGCCAGTATTTTCTCAAATTCTATCTCACTTTTATTTATAGCCCTTTTTGTGGCTTTCTGTTGACCTTTAAAGTTTTCCCTATCTTCTAGATTCCTGCTGTTTTTGGCCATTTTGTATGTCTTCTCTTTCACTTTGATAGCCTGTCTTATATCCTTACACACCCATGACAGATTCCCCCTCCTCTTACAGTCCTTCCTTCTCACCAGAATATACTTTTGCTGAGCACTTTGAAAAATTACTTTGAAGGTCCTCCACTGCTTGCCAACTGTCACACCAAGAAGTATCTGTTTCCAGCTACTTTAGCCAGGTCCTCCCTCATTCTATCGTAGTCCCCCTTCTTCAAGCACAGGACTCTGGGGTTGAATTTTATCTCCACGCTCTCCACCTGTATTCTAAATTCAACCATACTGTGATCACTCCTTCCAAGAGGATCCCTAACTGTGAGGTCATTAATTATTCCTGTCTCATTACACAGGACCAGATCTAGAATAGTATGCTCCCTCGTTGGTTCCATTACAGTGCTGACCGTGGATACACACAACGATCTCCTCCTCAAGGCTTCCCTGACTGAGCTGCTTCAACCAATCTAAATGCAGATTAAAATGCCCCATGATAACTCTTGTACCATTTTGGTTATTTCCTTGCTTATTACCCACCCCAATGTGATGTTATTATTTGGCGGCCTATAGACTATCAATGACTTTTTCTTCTTCGATTTCCTAATTTCCATCCAAATGGATTCGACCTCATTGCTCCACAGAACCTATATTATCTCTCAGCACGGCCTTGATGTCGTCCTTGAATATCAGAGCCTCACAACCTCCCTTGCAGTCCTGTCTGTCCCTCTGAACAGTCTGGTTACCCCTGGATATTTAACTCCCCGTCGTGACCATTCTGTAACCATGTCTCTGTGATGGCTACCAAATCAGATTTGTTTGCGATGATTTGTGCCATTAACTCATCGACCTTGTTATGAATGCTACGAGCATTCAGGTAAAGTGCCTTTGTGCTAGCTTTCTTACCCTCGTGATTTACAACATCTCTAGTATCTCCCCTTCCTTTTTGCTTCTTTCATTGTCTGCCTTTAACTTAAACCCTCCTGCATACCTGCTAACTGGCTGCCTACCTTTTCACTTATCAGCATAGTTCCTGTTGCTTCCCCCCCCCCCCCCCCCCGACTCACCATTTTAAAGTCCAAGTGAGCACCCTATTTATCTTTTTCCCTCAAACACTGGTTCCAGATTGGTTCCATAACTGTGCCAATGCCCCATGCAATGAAACTCCTCTTTCCCATACCATTCCCTGAGCCACTTGTTTACTTCCCCAACTTTCTTGTCCCTAAGCCAATTTGCATGTGGCTGGGGCAGTAATCCAGAGATTGTGACCATTGAGGACCTGTTCCTTAATTTCATTCCTCGTGCTTGATAATCCCCAAACAGGTCCTCCATACTAACCTTGCCTATGTTAGTCCCAACATGGACCACAACAACTGGATCCTCCCCCACCTGCTCCAATATCCTGTCGAGCCAGTCAGAGATATCCTGGCACTGGGCAGGCAACATACCATGCGAATCTTCCGATCCGGTTTGCAAAGGATACTATCTGTCCCCCAAATTATAGAATCCCCCATAATTACCACTTGTCTTTTTGCTCCCCCCTCTTGAATGGCCTGCTGCACCATGGTGCCATGGTCAGCTGGCTCATCCTCCCCACAGCCCTTTCCCTCATCCACACACAGAGATGCTCGACTCTCCTGCATTTCCTGCTGCTAGAACAACAAAAGGTGACATCTCATTTCAGACAGTCCGTTAAAGGTGCAAGGTTAGAGTCTGGCTGTATCCCAATCTTGAGTCAGACTGGTTCTGTTTCCAAATTAGGAATTTATAAAATGTCGCATGGATTGACTGCCTGCGGATTGTGTGCTTTTTGAACAAAATAGAAAGAATTTGCAAATGCAAATTCACCCTGTAGACTTGTGTGTGTGTGTGTGTGTGTGTGTGTATGTGAGGGAGAGTGCATGAGAGAGTGTCTGTCTGTTTGCATGTGTGCATGATTGTGATGGAATATAAGTGGGTGAGTGTGGGGGGTGTATGTGTGTGTCTGAGAGAGCATGTGTATGAGAGAGGGTCTGCATCAGTGTATGATTAAGTAAGAGTCTGTGTGTGTGTGTGTGCATGTGTGAATGTATGGTGTTGTGGAGTCACCTGTAGTGTGACATGAACCCAAAGTCCCGGTTGAGACCGTCCCCATGGGTACCGAACTTGGCTATCAGTCTCTGCTTGGCCACTCTGTTGTTACGTATCCCGAAGTCCACCTTGGAGGATGGTCACCCAAAGATCTGAGGCCAAATGACCCTGCATGTCACACTACTGGTGACTCCACTACACTTTACAATCTCACACATGCACACATACGCACGCACACGCACACACTTACATACTCTCTCACTCATGCAGACCCTCTCTCGTACACACGCTCTCTCAGACAAACACACACCCCCCCACACTCTCACCCATACACACCTTCACATAGGTTTATACTCCGTCACACTCACGTACACACTCTACCAAGCACTCACAAATGCAAACACACACTCTCACACTCACGTGTACACATTCTCACTCTCTTCCTCACACTCTCTCTCTCACTCTCTCTCTCTCTCTCTCACACACACACACACACACACACACACACACACACACACACACACACACACACACCCCTCTCCCCAGGGTGAATTTTCATTTGCAGAATTGTAATTGCAGATTCCTTCATAAAGCACACAATCCGCAGGCAGTCAATCCGAGTAACATTTTATTAATTCCTGCTTTGGAAGTAGAACCAGTCTGACTCAAGATTGGGATACAGACAGACTCTAACCTCACACCTTTTACTGCATTACCTGAGATAAGATATCACCTTTTTTCATAAAACCTTAAATTATTCCCAAGAATGTGATTTGAAAGATTTACATATTATTGAATCAAAACCTGCAACCCACTCTAAAAGATGAAATACTTAACAGTAATCTAGGTTTGTTCAATATATCGTGTCAGTTGCAGGACACTGTGATCAATTGCTATAAATTCAGTGTCTTTTGATCCTGCTCCACAGCTACCTGATGAAGGAGCAACACTCCGAAAACTAATACTTCCAAATAAACCTGTTGGACTTAAACCTGGTGTTGTGATTTTTAACTTTGGCCTATTGAGAGAAGTGCAACAAATAAAGCTGGGAGTCCCACTGAGCAGACTTCTCATTGCTAATAATCTCCTAGAGCTGGGGTGACTTGGGGTGGTCACATATTCTATTGATGTACATCAGGCTTCTTGCCATCCTTATCAATCCTGCCCTTTTATGTGCAGGTTGCCTATGGATTCCAAAGGTGATGCTTTTTGACTCTGAAGAATTGACTACACTGCATTCCTCTTTCTGCAATCGTCACCCAGCGTTCGGCTTCCTGAGTTTGTCAGGGAGATGCTGCACTGACACTGACGGTAGAAAGTCAGTACCAGGGCTGACTCACCACTTACTGCTCCTGAACTGTCATCCTTTATAATGAGACTCGACCCTATTGGTGAATGAACTCATTCAGAAATCCACATTCCTCCTGAGATTCATTACAGCAGTTGGAATGACGTAGGATTCTATTAACACAAGGTAGATATTACAGCATCAAGAATCATAAAATCCAAAGTAATTCTTTGTCGAGCAGACATTGGTGCAGAGCTACTGGAGATATGGACAGTGGGTACAGAGAAATAGCTTGTTTTACCATTTGTTTTCCTGAAGGCTGGAAGCTGGCCTTACTGAGACTGATATAGTCTCAGGTACAATTCTGGCTTTTACTGTCTGCCTAATTTTACTCTCCATTTTCCACATTGGGGAATAATATTGGACAGGATTGATGATAACCGGTCTGTTTGATCACATGGATTCCTAACCAAGCAATTTTGGTTAAAATTACTCTGAGCTCTTGTTTCAGTGTAGATATAGTTCTTTGTGGCTTGGAGGCATTTTTTTGAGTTTTGCATGCATGAGCTGTTAGAACAGGTTCTACAGTTGTGCAGACCCTTGTAAGTAGCCCAGTCCCAACTCTGTAGTAGGCCCACAGATATATACAAAACATGTAGACCTGCGTTCAAGCAAACAGGCTTTTCAGCAAGGTGATTGGGTATTATTCATGAGCAGGAACTTGTGCTGATCCCCCTCTTTATCTGAGAACATTGAAGCTACTTGTAGCATTCCATCATCATATAGACACAGAATAGTTATTAAGATTAAACCTGGACATTTTTGGTTTGCATTGCTCACTTTGAAAAATGAGTTTTATGTCCTCTTAAGTTGCTTGGACTCAACTTGGACTGAATCTATTTTAAACTGTTTTAAATAGAAACATGTTTAATTGTAAATGTAGCCTTTTAAACATTGGGAGCACTTGTGGTAAAATGGGTAGCATCCACATCTTTGAGTTCTGAGCCCTGGGTTCAAGTCCCTTCCAGTCCGACTGCCAAGGAAGATGCATTTATAACATTGCCGAACAGGTTGGATACTAGACGGCAAATCTTTGCAGCATGTCTTTAGAAGATGGAAGCAGCCATGCTTCTTGTAGAGTGAACCTCCTTGAGCTTTAGCCTCCACCTTCAGGTGAGTGAACCCTTCTGGCTAAAACAAGCCACAGGAAACAGATGTAAGCATCTGATGTTTGTCTGCTTCATGTGCCAAGAAGTGGGAAGCCACTGAAGTTTTTCAAATATTGCAGAATAATTGATTGTTAGTTTGTGGTCGAGGGTGTGGTGCTGGAAGAGCACAGCAGGTCAGGCAGCATCTGAGGAGCAGGTGAATTGACGTTTCGGACAAAAGCCCTTCATCAGGAATGTAGTTTGTGGGTCAATGTAGTGTATGATATTCTAACAGCTCATAAGCAAGAAGAGCTGAAAATGTGTTGCTGGAAAAGCGCAGCAGGTCAGGCAGCATCCAAGGAGCAGGAGAATCGACGTTCTCCTATTCCTTGGATGCTGCCTGACCTGCTGCGCTTTTCCAGCAACACATTTTAAGCTCTGGTCTCCAACATCTGCAGTCCTCACTTTCTCCCATAAGCAAGAAGACCATGGATTTGACCCAGTTTGTGCTAATTAATGAATCTCCATCAGTGCAGCAGTTGGAATATTAGAATTTGCTTTGAATTCTGGGTTCATGATGGAGAGAACTGGAGACATAAATCGGGTTTCCTGCTGGACGGAGAACCTGATTTCACACAGGCAGACACAATTGGATTGACGTGCAGGACCCTGTAGGGTTTGAATGACTGTCAACATTGAACACATGGGTTCGAAAATGAAGAACTGCCACTTAATTGAAACATCAGTATAGTAGGTAGCTGGTGCCTGTAGAACAGTGTTTCCTGTTCACTCAACATTGTAACTTCATTTTCAGGTGTTGAGTGAAATCTGGATGCTGGTCTAATGAGCTCCTGTATGGATATTGCATTTTGCACTAAATCACATGGAAATTATCTTGCATGTAATTTAATGTATCCACGATATAGATCTGTACCTATTTGTGTGAAAATTCAAGGACTAATGAGTATTTATGAAAATCAATAAAACTTTCTTTTGAAGTTATCAATCCTTTTCAAATTAATCTATTATTCACAGCTATGAAAGAGAACAGATAGGAACAGGAGGAGGTCATTGAAGACCCTTGAGTTTGTTCCCAGTTTAATTAGATCATGACTGATTTGTATCTCAGTGTGATTTGCTTATTTTTGTTCCATATTCCTTGATACTTTATTTAATAACCATCTGTGTTCAAAATTTCAATTAGCTTAACATTTACACTCACAGCGGAGGAAGAGATTGGATTTATCAATGCCCTTTTGTGTGAAAACGTCTTTTAATTTCACTCCAATGTAATACCCCAAAGGAAATTGTTTATCTGCATCAACCCTTTACCATGCCAAGACCTCCAGAAAACCTCTCCGCAATTTTCTACATTCACATGGAATAAAATAAGCAAGATTGTGCAAAATGTCAAAACTTGCAATTTAGCTCTTTAAACCCTGGTAAATCTGCACTGTGCTCATTCAAGTTTGGTGTATGTTGCTCGATGGTTGGCAATCAAAGCTGGTTGCAGGGTCTCAAGGTGGGTTTGAACTAACTGTATTACTGCAGCATCACTTCCTCACCTTTTGTATTCCATCCCGAGATAAAGGGTGACATTCTATTAATCCCTGGCCTTTGGTGATTTGTATACATAAATATCTCAATCTCTATGCTACCAGTCTGTTATTAATTAAACATTCAGGTTTGTCTTTACTGGATCCAAAATGATTGATTTTTTTTAATACTCCATCTGCTGTTATTTATTCCAGTTGCCTGAGACTGTCCATGTCCCTTAATTACTTCAGCTGTAATCACCACCTCGCCCTCTAGATTAATTACACTGGCATTCTGGCAAGTGTCCTGATGAGTGCAAGACAAAAAAGCTTTGTATTTTTTCAACGATATCTACTGTGTGCACAAGATGTCTTATCGTGGCTTCATCTTACCACATGGCTCCAAGATTGTTTGCCATTGTGTCACTTCCTGTGATGATGCTTTCTTACTCTATTAGAACATCATACAGTCAGACCCATCTCTTTTTTTTTTAACACTGCAATTTACAGCTCTCCACTGTCCTCCCCGTGACTGAGGGAACACAGCAGTGAGACAGACTTGGCAAATGCAGGCTTGCCTCTTACAGCAACCCCAGGCCTCTCCAGGCTTTCTATCGTATACTATGTCTCATTTCTCATTTCTGAAGGTTTCCCATTTTGCAGCCGTCCCTTTTACCTGCGAACATCTGCACCCAATCAGCTTTTGAAAGTTCTGGCCTAATACCATCAAAATTTACCTTTTTCCCATTTAGAACGTCAACTTTTAGATCTGATCTATTCTTTTACATCACTACTTTAAAATTAATAGAATCATGGTTGCTGGCCCCAAAGTGCTCCCCCACTGACACCTCAGTCACCTGCCCTGCCTTATTTCCCAAGAGTTGCACCTTCTCTATTAGGTACATCCACATACTGAATCAGAAAACTTTCTTGTACACACTTAACAGATTCCTATCCATCTAAACCTTTAACACTATGGTAATCCCAGTCTATGTTTAGAAAGTTAAAATCCCCACAGGTTAGGGAGCATCCAAGGAGCAGGAGAATCGACATTTCGGGCATAAGCCCTTCTTCAGGCCTGACCTGCTGCGCTTTTCCAGCAACACATTTTTCAGCTCTGATCTCCAGCATCTGCAGTCCTCACTTTCTCCAAGTTAAAATCCCCTACCATAACTACCCTATTGTTCTTACAGACTGAAAATGCTTTGTGGTTTTTTTCCCCACACAAAAGAGATTGAAAGAACGGAATTTGTTGAATGGCACAGTATGGAAACAGGCCATTCAGCTCAACAAGTCCATACCAGCCCTCAGAGCATCCCACCAGACCCATCCCCCAATGCTATTCCTGTATCAATAGTCACTCAATGGGCAAATGTTTCATGGAACAAGATTTTAACACTCTGAATGGAACCGGAGACCTTCTGAACCTCTAATAGGCTGGTTTTGACAGTGAACATGAACTGGGCTCCCATTACAAATTACAACTCGATTACCTCAGGCAACTGTCTGTGTGGAGTTTGTGCATTCTCCCCATGTCTGCATGGGTTTCCTTTGGGTGCTCTGGTTTCCTTCCAGAATCCAAAGATGTGCAGGTGAGGTGAATTGGCCATGCTAAATTGGCCGTAGTGTTCAGGGATGTGTAGGCAGGTGTATTTAGTCTGGGGTAAATGTAGAGTAGTAGCGCAAAGAGTCAGTGTGGGTTACTCTCCGGATGGTCGGTATGGGCTTGTTTAGGCCAAATGGCCTGTTTCCACATTGTAGGGATTCTGTTCTTGCTAACTTCCTAAGAACTGACCTCCGTTACTGCTTCCAATGTTCTCGCACCACCCCCCCACCCCCCCAAACCACCAAGCAAAGTGTACCTTGATGTAATCGCTGAGTTTTCCCCACTCTGGATTCCAAGAGCAGTTGGGATGATTCCCTTTCTTCCCACCAACTGACACAGCACTGTTTGGGCTCTTCCTAGTTAACAAATGTTGTCCTCCAGCAATGAGGAAGGGTTAGTTTCTGGTTTTCAAACAATACTGATGGAACACCTTTTGTTTTTTTCTCACTTCTACAGTTAAGGGGTATCAGAATTAGCTTTGTTGTCACATGTACTCAACTGAGTACCATGAAAAGTTTAGATGTCACAACTTACCAGAATGGCACTGTGGCTCAGTGGCTAGCACTGCTGTCTCACATGCCAGGGACCTGGATTCGATTCCAGCTTCAGGTGACTGTCTGTGTGGAGTTTACACATTCTCCCTGTATCTGTGTGGGTTTCCTCTGGGTGCTCCAGTTTCCTCCCACAATCCAAAGATGTGCAGTTAGGTGGATTTGATGTGCTAAATTACTCATAGTGTTCAGGGATGTGTAGGTTAGGTGTGTTAGCCATGGGAAATGTAAGGTTACAGAGAAGGAATGGTTGGGATGCTCTTCAGAGGGTTGATGTGGTCTTGTTGAGCTGAATGGCCTGTTTCCACACTGTGGGAATTCTATACATATTATGGCACCATCTTGGGTACCTAGGTACAGATTTTGAAGTACAAATGCTTAGGGGGAAAAGAATTGGAAAAATAAAGAAATAAAAAGTCTAGGATTGCAGATCAAAGAAATAAATTAGAAAAATAAAGAAACAAAAGCTTTAAAATAACCGTCATTCTGCCCATCCCATGCCAGTACCTAACCCATGGTCTGTACCAGGCTTCACCTCAAGGTTGTCTAGGCCAGGAGAATGTTCCAGAATCATCTCAAGGACGCCAACAGATCACCACATCAGGCTGAGATACCGCTAGGCCAAGCCGAGAAAGATAAACAAAAATACTGAGTTAGTTTGACTTATTCATGTTGGAGCTCCACAATTAACTTGTCAAGACTAAATTGTTATTAAGTGGATGGACATTAACACAATTACATGGCATTGCTCTATCCAATGTTTCTCACCAATATTAAATGATTAATTTTAATTAGGATACTGTTTCGACTAAACATGATGAAGATTGCCATGTAGCATCCTTCAATTTTGTCATCAATAAATCAGCAAAAATAGCTTTCTTATTTTTAATTTCAAATTTATTTTAAATTGACGCCTGATGCGGTTTATTCCTTTCACAGAATTATTTCCATTTTAAACCCATCCAACTGGAAAAAAGATTTTTACTGATTCAGGTTTGAATTTTCTCACATTGGAATGCAGCTATGAAAGAGTTCTTTCCTTTCCTTTACTTTGACTTTTGAAAGCACAATTCACTTCTATACACTGACTTGAAGTTGGTTTATTCTGAGAAAAATCATGACTGAGCCCAGTTCATGTTAACACTCCGAACCAACCACCTATTAGAGGTTCAGAAAATGTCAGGATCCATTCAGAATGTTAAAATGATGTTCCATAAAACAGTTGCCCATTGAGTGACTATTGATGGACCTTCCATTAAACAAATTCCCTTCTTTGAACATGTTTCTTGCAGAAAAACCCACTGAAAGCACACTTACAGAGGATAGTATAGCCCCTAAGCAGCCACTGTCAGAGATTCCTAACTATCTCAAAGCAATGTCATCTTGAAGATGTACTTTTGATCTACTCAAAGGGCATTGATTACTCAGAAACAGTTGCATGCTATTCATGCCTGATAAGGTTAGATATATACGTCGTGCACCAAAACATATAGACTACATACATACTGTCACAGGAAGCACCATGTTAACAGTCCATAGAAATTAAACACCTCATTGTTATTTGTATTTGAAGATCAGCTACTATAGACCATAAAATATAGGAGCAGAATTAGCCCATTTGGACCATCCAGTCTGCTCACCAATCAATCATTCATCTGCTTCTCAACCCCATTCTCCTGCCTTTTTCCCATAACCCTTGATCCCCTTACTAATTAAGAACTTTTGCCTTAAATATACTCAATTACTTGGCCTTCTGCAGCATTGAACTCCACAGATTCATTACTCTCTGGCTGAACTCAGTTCTAAAGGGTCATCCCTTCACTCTTTGCCTGTGCCCTTGGGGTCTTGTCTCTCCTACAAGTGGAAAACTCTTCTCCATAGTCAGTTTTGAGAAGATTTGTAGCTCAGGTTGAGGTTCTGAATGTAGGTTTGCATGCTGACATCACCAACCCAAAGAAACCCGAACATATAAACAGAAAGCAGGAATTATCAATAGTACTTTGCCTGGAGGCCCACTGAAGATGTTACCTGGTAGGGTGATGAAACATCTGGAAATGAATCTTCCAGCTGAGCGAGCAAACCTACATCCAGAACTCTTCTCCATGTCCACTCTGTCTAGGCATCTCAGTATTTTGTGGTACTGTCTCAAATTTGACTGTCCGGAACCCGGACACATTAGTTTGCACAATGTGACTGACCAGGATCGCGGTCCCCAGGTTAATCAGAATTGCATATCACTAAGCCGTGGCACTTTTATCATATACTAATGTTACTTTTGATAAAAAACAAAGAACTGTGGGTGCTGGAGATCTGAAACAAAAACAGACATTTCTAGAAAAACTCAGCAGTTCTGGCAGCATTTTTAGAGTTAATGTTTCGAGTCTGGTGATCCTTCATTAAGACAATACTTTTTGACTTTGTTTTTATTGTCTTTCATCATTCTTTAAATTGTTTTTTAAAAATTTGCAACGGCAAATTAATTGTTTTGTTAGTTCAGAATACACTGTTTTGTGTGACTGAGCCACTTAATCCAACAAACTCTTAGATCTTATGATTGGCCTCTGTTGGTGTAGCTGAAGCTAGAGATTGGCTATTTGATTTGTAGATCAATGGAATCATGTTTGAGCTGAAGTGCTTTTAACGGAAAAATCAGAAATAACAGGACGACAATGTATTAAACAGCAATAGGAAAGCAGAGGCTATGAACATTACAGGATGTTCTGAACTCAAAGACAAATACCGATGTGTAGGCTCTCAGCAAAAGTACTTATGCAGTGACAATTAAGCCCTTCAAAAATGCTGGATGAATATTTAGGCACAAATGATTTTGAAGGTTATTGAGATGAGTATAGTCAGAGTTAACTACGTATTCAATGGAAGATGTGCACTGGAGGGATCAAATAAATTGTGAAAAGGAAGAACTTGGACATAAAAGGGCTTTTCATGTCTTTAGAATGTCCCAAAGCACTTTGCAGTCAACGAAGCATTATTTTAGATGTGCTGTACTGCAATTATATAGACAAGTGTAGCAAGCTAATTTTGTGCAGCGCTCCCCTGAACAGCTATAGCGAAATAATGTGCTGTGTGAAGGAAATGTGTTGGCCAGGACATGGGGGTAATTTCTTAGAATGTCAACAGCTACTGTGAATTACATCAATCTGCGGAGGAGGGGGATCATGACTTAACATCAGCTCGTAATGATCCGATCAAAATATTGACGTGGAATTGACGTAAAATAATCAATCCATTATTTTATGGGTGAGCCATGACAGCTGAGTCAGGGCTGATTAGTGTAGATGGCTTGCCTTTCTGGAACTTTTCTTCTTTATAACTTTTGGAATCTTAGTTCAGGACCTTTCAACAACATCAACTTGCATTCATGTAGTGTAATGTTTAATGTTGTGAAACATCTCAACTCACTTGACAGGAACATTGTCCACCAAAATTTGGCATTGGGGGGGATAAGATTGATAAACTTGAGGCATTGCCCAACACAGAGCCAATGTATGCCAGCAAGCACAAGGGTGATGGCTAAGTGACACTTGATGCAAGTTAGGATAAGGGCTGCGTAGCTTTTGATGAACTTTCTTTATTTATGAGGCACTGGAATTAACAAGGGCTTTCTCAGACATCACCTGAAGTAGAGGTGGGTTTAGTGACACTATTGATTTGGAGTGAGGTGGTCTTGCTGATGACACAGTGACCTGGTTGCATATACCATGTTTGTGAACTGTCTGGTTCAAGCTAGGAGAGTTAGCAGGTAAAGAGGTGGGATTGGTAGCAGGGAAGAATTGTAACACTAAGGCACTTCAGGAAGTGATCTGTATCACTGCCTGCACTGCCATAGCTGCATGTGTTAAGAATGCTGTTCAGAAAGTCACGGCTGGTGATGACCAGATCCAGTTGGCTCTGATACCCTGATATTGGATGTTTCCAGAACAACTTGGTGCATGGTTTGCTCTGAAAGGATGTGGTAGTTACACCAAGCTCTTGGCAGTGGAATTTGCAAGCCCATTCACTTTGGAATACCAGATCTCAGCTTCCAGCTAACTGTGGCATTTTGTCTCTTGCTGTGTTCTGTTAACCAGTCTATCATCCTCTTGTTTTTTTTTCTCAAGTGAGACACTGCGCTGCTGAAAGTTGGTGCTTATTAACATTTTCAGGTAGTCCTTCCACAATGCAATCACTGCACCCTGTTCTTGTGCAATCGCGCTTTAGAAACAGCACTGAAAGTGTTGGTGATGTAATCATGTTACAGCCAATACACGTTTTAAAAGTTTGTGCTTTAGAAACTGTGTCCCAAATTCAGCAATCATGTCACAGCGAATTTGAGTTAACGATACACACGTTATAGCAGAACAACCTATAGTCCGCATGATCAGTGGTGTTATTGGACTCTGATTGGATTGAGTAATGCAGAATTAGTTTATGATTCCTTTTAATGCTAACTTGTTGATGTCAATATCAGTTATCTCCTGATCATCTTGCTTTGTTACAGTTTTCTGATTTTCTTCTTACATAGCAAGGTGCATCACAATATTTTTGGTATCTGCTCATTTGAGACACAAGTGGATGTAATGTCATTGCTTCAAAAATTAATATCTTTAGACGAATTGTACCACTTTTACATATGCCTGGCACTGCTCCTGGATGCCCTCTTGCACTCTGCATTGAACCAGGATTGATGCCCTGGTTTGTGGGTAATGGGGGAGTGGGGAAATGCTGGGCCGTGAGGTCGCAGATTGTTTTGGATTATGATTGTGTTGTTGCTGATGTCCACAAAGATACATGGATGCCCAGTTTTGAGTTGCTAAATCTGTTTGAAGTTGTTCTATTGAGCACAATGGAGAGTATCCTCAATGAGAAGGTATGACTTTGTCTCCACAAGGACTATGTGGTGGTTACTGATACTGCAATGGACAGATGGACCTGTGGCAGGCAAATTGGAGAGGATGAGGTCAAGTAAGTTTTTTTCCATCTTGTTGGTTCCCTGACCACCTGCTGCAGACTCAGTCGAGCAGCAATGTCCTTCAAGACTTAACCAACATGATGAATGGACATTGGAAATCCCTCACCCACAGCATGTTTTGTTGGATGATCTGAAACTGAGGGGTTGTGTAAAATGTATTTCTGGTTGACAACAGGAAGTTGATTGGTCTATGGACTATTGACCAGTTATTGATGATAAAGCCCTTTTGCCTTCCAAAAACCCTATGATTCTTTGGTAACTGAACAGCTTGTGGCTGGAAGCAAGTTTGGGAGAAATGGTTTGAATACTTCCATGTCAGGAACTGTCTCTTTTTTTATTTTCTGCAGTGAAATCCATTTTAAACCTGAAGAAACCCATTTTATCTTTCCTTCAGCAGTTGCTGTAAGCAGTGACTTAACAGACAACTCAGAGACCTTTTATAAGCAAACCAGCAAGGTTGTATCTCTCAGCATCTGGAGAAAGATGACTAAAAAGCAATATTTTGACCTTTATAAGAATCCTGTCACCAATCTGTCAATAGCAACCACTGAACTGTGTCCTAGTTTTCCTCTGCCATAATCTATATTTTTCTCTGTGTGTGTGTGTGTGTGTGTGAGAGAGAGAGAGAGTGTGTTTATAAGGGGATTAGAACTTCAAATGTAGTCGTCTTTACCAATGATTTATAACTTTACCTGTAACCAGAGCCTAATTATTCGTAATGAATAGCAATTCTTGTTAAGTACACAACTTGATCCATCCTTTCTATCAATCTGAGTCTGAAAATCAAGTAAATTTGGTAATTTTGCATATTTATTTTAAAATCTTTAACTTTTGTGATGGCTCCAGCAATACTGGAGGTTAATCTCCAGTGACCTACCTGAATGAGGTGTGACAATGGACAGGTCAGCCCCAACCTCTGCCCTTCCTGTGAGGATGCAGCAATATTCTGCCGCAAACTCTCCACATGAAAGACCTCCAGAAGGTCTCCAGACACCGACCATTAGAAAAAGCTGTCAAAAATTATTTTGCTTGTGATTTGAGTGTTGGCCCTTTAAGTAGGGCTAGTGCAGGGCTATCATGCAGCCTCCCACTGGACCTTTCAAGAATAATGAGCAAATAGGTTCCCATGTCAAGCATCGCCCAAGATTGGTAACCTTGCATCGCATCAGCTCTTTGGCTGCATGGCGTCACAGTAGCCCTGATTAAAAATCTTCCAGGACTACTTAAGATGAACCTGTGCCCACTCTGCATCTCTAACACTATGCCTCCATGTTGGAATTGGCCAGTTACATCCCAGGAAGTGACAGTAGGCGTCCTCAGTATCATTGCAGACAGACTACACCACTGGATATGTCCATATGTTCTCCAGTCGAATGGTGTGGGATATACTCGAGACAAATTTATAGGAGCACATTAGAATTGCGGAAACTGCAGTATATTTTGCAAAGACAGAGAAGGTAATATAATGGCTGATTCTAATTTTAGACCTTTTCAGTACATTAACACGGTGTGTATGTATGTTCATCTATGTGCGTGTGTGTGTAAATGTTACACCGAGTCTTGATCCAGTGTGTATTTGTATATATTAAGAACATTGACCACAAGCATTCTTGATAAATTGTTCAAAATGCTGACGGCAAGCTGCTGTTCAAAACTCACTTGAAGTACCCATCACTGAATTACGTCACAGCAGTTACCAGGGAAACTGCAAATTCTCTTTGCACCTTTTTTCTTAATCTTGTATGAAGATTCTGCAGGAATCAAATAAAATATTGGCTTGCTTGTTCTTGGGGTATTCGAACAAATGTTGCTGCTTGAATTGCTAATTGACAGATTATACTGGAAGAAATCATTTAGTG